>NC_139631.1:48452579-48522769 GCF_964638095.1 Poromitra crassiceps | reverse complement strand
ACCAATGCATCCATGGGTAATGCCTATTGTGGCTAATGTTAGCCGCTAGTTAGTTATGTTACATGGCAGTAAAACGCCACTAAATGACCAGATTGATAGAACTTTTAACCATTTCCATACGGATCACCAGCGTTAGTTTGTTGTTTATAACGTGGCTATATTCATAACGTTTTATATCTCGGATGCGTTATTTTGAATCCCAAAACCACCCCCGAATTGTGTTCTGGCGCAAAGCGAGTGGGTTTCAGGACGAAACAGTCTCGAGCCACTAACGTTATCTTTAGAGCACAATATTCCTGGAATGCAAGTTTAATAAACAGTTACATGTCCTCTCCATTCTACATCAAATTAAGATATTACGGGTTGTTTTATTTTGTATGTTACATACTTATTGGCCAAGATATGTTAGTTTATGGGGGAGGAATTCTGCCAGCTAAAGGAGGGAGTATAGTCGGCCATCTTGCCTGCAGAGTTTTCAAATCAAGTAGAATACAGTTTTGCAAGAAATCTGGGGCGTTTAGTCCTGCTTTAACAACTGAATAAAATCAGAATTGACCTCAGAGTGAGGAGCCTGCATATGAGAGAGAGAGAGAGAGAGAGAGAGAGAGAGAGAGAGAGAGAGAGAGAGAGAGAGAGAGAGAGAGAGAGAGAGAGAGAGAGAGAGAGAGAGAGAGAGAGAGAGAGAGAGAGAGAGAGAGAGAGAACTGCTGGACTTTCTCAAATGGTTTGAACTCTAAAAGTAAACTGTTGAGTTTGTATTTTCTCTGTAAAGTGAGGCAGGAAGCATCACATCTGTATCAGCTCCACATTCCCTAAACTAAACACCAAGTCTGTGTGAAGGCATGCTACTGAAATGACCATCTGCTATTGGCTGATATTTGGTGTCAGGTGATGTCATCTTCTCACAATGTCTTTAACATGCAAGTAAATGGAAATAACATAACCAATAGTTATTTGCAGTTCATTTGCAAAGTCTGCATTTTCAGTGAGAACTTCAAAAACCTGGAATAGCCTCCCTATAGCCATTAGGAATTGTGCTAATTACCATAGTTTTAAAATTAAATTGAAATATTACTTCAAATCTAAACAAACGTGTATGCACAAATAGGGTGGATCTCTAGGTGGATTTAAACATAGGGCACATACAAATGGATCATCTGTCCACTGTCCAGGAGTTGTGGTTGTATGTTAACTCATTGAGTGCCATGGACGTCGAAGGACGTCCAATTAAATAGTGACGTAGAGTGCCATGGACGTCGAAAGACGTCCAATGCGTTTTTTGACGGTGGGGCATCGATCAAAGCCCCCTGCATCTCCTGTCCAATTATTGTAGGTATTGAAGGTGTATAACCTATTTTACGGACTCATTAGGTGGCGACAGTGCTTGCTCGGTGCAGTCCAGATTAGAGACAGGTCCGAGAAACAGCCTAAAAGCCGTGGATCAAAGACAAACCGATGCATGCTCCCAGAGCCATTTGCTCTGTCGCGGGAGCTGACATTGGCTCCGAACAGGAGTCAATCCGCGCTCACAACTGAGCCCCTCTGTCCCTGTCTGTCTGTCTGTCTGTCTGTATAGTTTCTCCACCCGATTAGCAGCCAGGAAAGCAGCCCCTGACGCCAAACCATTCAGCAATCCGGGTTGGCTCTTCCCTGCTGTGGCGCTGAGAGCCGACAGCAGCACACAAACGCAGCACTCCGAAAATATAATGGTTGCGTGAGGCTGTGTGCAGTGTGGGGAGGAGTTTACGGGGGGAGGGGGGGAGGGGGGTGGGTCACGCAGGGCATCACACAACAACTACGTCACTACATCAGAAAATATTATCTTCAGACTCAGTGAATGTGCTTGAAATGCTGCATTTCACAAAAGGCGGATTATCTCAGCTAATAATTTGAAAAGCCTGAAAACGCTGAAAACAACCTATCTTCTCCGGCTCATAACTAAAGAACGGAAAATGGTATCAATAAACTTTTTTTTGCTGATGATACAATAGAGCCAGCTCGTTCTTGTGCGTGTTCGCTGTTTACATAGTAATATCACACAATATTCTGTGGGCCTCGAGAAATCACTGAAAACGCTCTGAAAACTCTGGCACTGGGAGCATCCGTTCTCCAAAAGTGGCTGGCACTCAATGAGTTAATAATGCAATGTGATTTCACCAGTTGTACTTGTATATTGTTTGTATGATTTGTGATAATTTGTGTTTTGTATGAATTATTTATAATGTACCTTTGGATTGGCTCCTGCTCAGGGACTACAGGTGCAAATTAGCTCTTAAGCTAACCCTGGCACATTTACATTGGTATTGATGTTGATTAATGTGCACTGTCCCTGATTAAAAATAAATAAATAAAAATAGAGCCCGGCCGATACTGGATTTTTGAGGCTAGCGATATTAGAGAGTGAAGAATTTCCGATATCGATATATCGGCCGATATTCTTATATTATATATACACATTATACTACTCAAATCGTTTGCAATGATCCCTCAAATATCAAACACTTGACAAAGATATGACTTGACATGACTTGAGATATATAATGTAGGCAGGATATTTTACAGCCTATCAATAAACATTATTGTCCAAAATGACATCAATGCAATGAAACTGTAAACTTCACTGGGAATCTAATAATTCTAAATAACTAGAAATACAAAAACACAAATGGAACAAATATAAAATACAAGTTGAGTTAAGAAAAAAAATCAAATAATACACAACATGCAAATACAAATACAAAATAAAAAAATATCTGCAATATCGGCCAACATATCGGTTATCGGCCGATAATATCAGTGGACCAATATATCGGTCGGGCTCTAATAACCATAATAAACATGCCAAAAGTTGATCTAAAGCAATGTCCCTTATGGTGTAACAAAGTTCAGTTCTTTGGTATAGCAGCTGGCTGGCAGCCAACAGGCCTTTGGCTGGGAACATCACCTGGATAACACAGGATCAACTTGCCTCTACTCACCTTTGGTACCTGTTGTTTTCCACCGCAAATAGTACCCCCCCCCGCCCCCGCCCCCAATACAGAGGGATTTTAGTCATGTTCCAGCCTTTAATTTATCTAAAAAACAAGTTAAAATGGCCGTCTGTGGAGGCTAAGCAAGGAGACAGACTTTATGTCAGAAGAGGCTGATGGCAGCAAGAAAGAGCAGTAGCCAGCTGTCTTTTCACATCATCTTTTGGCTCGCTTGGAAGCTTGATGGAGGTGCTACTAAAAAGTCTCACTACCTGCCCTGTGGAAAACCAAAACAGTGGAGTGGTTTGGTCAGATGAAGCCTATGCGGAAGTGATCAAAGCTGCAGTTGAGCACTTGAGGCTGACTCCAAAAGGCATGTTAAAATGCCTGACTTTACAACAGGAGTAAGCATGTTTACAGTCTTGTTCAAAACCTGGTTTTGGGTTACTGTAGCTATTTCTCCTTTCATAATAACTGTACAGGGGGATGCATTTTTATATAACACACCCATTTAGAGTCAAATACATGATAAAGCAGACTGTTTTGGGCGTGATTGACAGGTCGCCTGTCCAGTGATCGTGCAGCTTGCCGATCCAATACGGACCAATAGCAGGCGGCTCTGCAACACTGTGGGAAACCCCTGGTCTCATGCCAGCTGTGCAAGAACCAAGATGGCGGCGGCCAAAACACCAAACTAAAGGCCACAAACCAATGGGTGACGTCACGCTGAACTGTGCCATATTTTGTATACAGTCTATGCTAGTAGCTAACAGACCTCCCCTCTCTGCGTGCGTGCTTGTGTGTGTGTGTGTGTGTGTGTGTGTGTGTGTGTGTGCGTGCGTGCGTGTGTGTGTGTATGCACCAGGCTGTGCCCCGGGCTCAGAGTTGCAGGCAGTGCGCTCGGAGCTCCTCCTGGTGGTCAGTCAGCTGCAGTACGAACGCTTCAAGAGACAGCAGCACGCCGTGAGAAACCGCCGCCTGCACCGGAGGGTCGTTAACGCCACCGCCCTGGAGGAGCACAACCAAGCCATGGTAACACACACACACACACACACACACACACACACACTCAATAGAATACCACAGGAATGAGTCTGGAAGACCTGGATCCTAGCAATTTGTTTTACATAGTAACACAATAAAAGTCAAATGTCAATGGGATATTTTTATGGAAATTTTTGTTAAATCAGGGGTACTCAATTAAAATTCATAGAGGTCCAGTTAGAGAAAATGTCCTCAAGCAAAGGTTCAGAACATTGTAACGTAGCTTGCATTATGATTCAGTGTCATTGAACTTAGGCTACTTCAATGATTGCAGTAGCCTAATGGTACAACATCTGTATGTAGTCAACGATTGACTGTTAAATCAAAATAAACATCAACAATGGTTATTTACAGTTTTCATATTTAACTGGATTAATTATAAATAACTAGCCTACAACTAATAATAAACACATATTCTTTTCTCAGGTCAAGTAAAATAATGGCTGCATTTAACTCATTGAATGCCATGGACGTCCTTCGACGTCCAATTAAATAGTGACGTAGAATGCCACGGACGTCCTTCGACGTCCAATGCGTTTTTTGACGGTGGGACGTCGATCAAAGCCTTCCGCAGCTCCTGTACAACTATAGTAGCTATTGGAGGTGTATAACCTATTTTACGGACTCATTAGGTGGCGACAGTGCTTGCTCGGTGCAGTCCAGATTAGAGACAGGTCCGAGAAACAGCCTAAAAGCCGTGGATCAAAGACAACCCGATGCATGCTCCCAGAGCCATTTGCTCTGTCGCGGGAGCTGACATTGGCTCCGAACAGGAGTCAATCCGCGCTCACAACTGAGCCCCTCTGTCCCTGTCTGTCTGTCTGTCTGTCTGTATAGTTTCTCCACCCGATTAGCAGACAGGAAAGCAGCCCCTGACGCCAAACCATTCAGCAATCCGGGTTGGCTCTTCCCTGCTGTGGCGCTGAGAGCCGACAGCAGCACACAAACGCAGCACTCCGAAAATATAATGGTTGCGTGAGGCTGTGTGCAGTGTGGGGAGGAGTTTACGGGGGGAGGGGGGGAGGGGGGTGGTGCACGCAGGGCATCACACAACAACTACGTCACTACATCAGAAAATATTATCTTCAGACTCAGTGAATGTGCTTGAAATGCTGCATTTCACAAAAGGCGGATTATCTCAGCTAATAATTTGAAAAGCCTGAAAACACTGAAAACAACCTATCTTCTCCGGCTCATAACTAAAGAACGGAAAATGGTATCAATAAACTTTTTTTTGCTGATGATACAATAGAGCCAGCTCGTTCTTGTGCGTGTTCGGTGTTTACATAGTAATATCACACAATATTCTGTGGGCCTCGAGAAATCACTGAAAACGCTCTGAAAACTCTGGCACTGGGAGCATCCGTTCTCCAAAAGTGGCTGGCACTGAATGAGTTAAAAATAACATACAACATAGTGCTTTGGGAAAATGTGCATCTTAAACGTGCTTTAATTTTAGAAAAATAAGTTTCCCCTTTTCTTCCTTTTGTTAACTCCATTTCACATTTTAACAGTCTCAGCCAACAAACCTCCACCTTTGCTCTTGAGAGAAGTGAGCTCCCTATCTGTCTTTCCCCTCTGTTTCGATCTGTCTGTCTGTCTGTCTATTAGAGATGGAACGATATAGGGCTGCACGATAAATCGATTTTGAATCGAATTAATTAGTTAGGACGATGTTAAAAACGTGAAAATCGTAAAATCGATTTACACTTCAACTAGGGTAATTACGTTATGGTGGGGCGGCTCTCTCTCATGTACGCATGCTGCTACTTGTCCATTCTCCCTCCTGTAAAGTCTCTCTAGAGGCTGTGATACTGGCTACTAAAGACAGCAGCGCAATGGACTTATTTCAACACCATCGACCAAAAAGCACAGAGTGAGCACTGAGCGCAGCTTGTTGCACTGCGGGCTGTAGCCTACAAGATAACGATTGCCACAACACACTCACGCGCGCACAGTCGCACACAAACACAGACGTTATCACCGGACGATGAAACGTTGCCTTTACAGTTCACATAATAACAAAACAACACGTGAGGCCACCGAGTACTGATAGATTGGCTGTATTCATGGCTGTATTAGCAGCCTCAGCTGACTCACCTGTCCCTGTGTGTCTGAATTTCCCACTAACTGCTATCGCAGTTCCACGCATTCCTGTTGTGACTTTGTGTTATTCCAGTACAGATATAACTCCGAGCACGGGTGGTCGCTTAGACACTGCTAATATAATTATGTCACGGAGGCACACGCAAATCCACCAGTGTCAGTGACTGCAGGTTAGCAAGCAACAGCCAGGAAGTTAGGCATAGCAGCGGCAAGCTAAAACAGGAAGTTGGGTTGTTCTGCCTTCAGAGTAAAAGCGTAAATTGTCACTTATGGAAAAAAGGGGGAAAAAGAGCTCTGCAGGTATGCTGATATTTATCTGACTGCTTGTATTAATTGATGAAAAAGTAGCCATGTGCAGTAATAGTACAGAAAATTGAGGATTTGATACTTGGAGCTGCAATACTGTTGGAGCTGTATCGCATCGCGGAATCGAATCGAATCGTGGACAGATGAATCATAATCGAATCGTGAGGCCAGTGAAGATTCACAGGCCTATCACTCACCCAAACGATAACGTTAGAAAAGATCCAAACAATAATGTTAGTGAAGGTTCAAACGATAAAGTTAACGAAGGTCCAAACGATAATGTTAGCGAAGGTCCAAACGATAATGTTAGTGAAGGCGCGTGAGATATCAGCTGACAAACTGTATCCCCGTGTGTGTGTGTGTGTGTGTGTGTGTTGTGTTGTGTTGTGTGTGCGCGTGCACATGTGCATGCGTATTGTGTGTGTGTGTGTGTGTGTGCAGAAGGCCCAGCTGCGGCTACAGGAGGTGGAGCTCCAAGCTCTGAGCAGCAGCCTGGAGGCGGAGCAGCAGCGCTACACACTACTGCAGAATGACACACACACATACACAGCCCAGCTACACACACAAATACACGCACTGCTGAGAGAGCAGCACGAGGAACGCAGCAAGAGACAGAGTCTACAGGTACACACACACACACACACACATCTTGTTCGTCCAACATAGTTTATGATGACCATTGCACGTCTCATTTAGTTGGGTTTTGGTGAGTGTGCAGATGGCTGAGCAGACCAGTGGCATTCACGACTAGTGAATTTTACTAGTCAACTAGTCGTCCCTAAAGGTAGTCGACTAGTTTTTTGTTTTTTTTATCTTTAAGAAAGAACATGAGGTATTTACACGACATACATGGACTATCATATCCCATATCCCCCACAAAGAACATCAAAACAAAACAAGAAAACTGCATAAGATACACAATAATCCAAGAACAAACAAGACTATTGGACAAACAAAAACAATGCATTCAGCTCCTATCCTGATAAGCCTAATGACACTGGGGTAAAAAGTTCTTAAAGTCAAACTCTGTATGTGGTTGCCATATTTTGGGGATGTCTAAGAATCTGCCTTTGCTCTTGTAGTAAATGTTATCCAACGTATGGTAGCTTGAGAGTTCATTCCACCAGTGAACTACAGCTGGGGGATTGGATGCTTTCCAATTTAAAGCTATGCATTTCCTAGCTGCCACCAGGGCAAGATCCATGTATTTACTTTGAATGCATTGTTTTTGTTTGGTTGTTTGTCCAATAGTCTTGTTTGTTCTTGGATTATTGTGTATCTTATGCAGTTTTCTTGTTTTGTTTTGTTGTGTTTTGATGTTCTTTGTGGGGGATATGGGATATGGGATATGATAGTCCATGTATGTCGTGTAAATACCTCATGTTCTTTCTTAAAGATAACAACAACAAAAAAACGACTAGTCGACTACTAAGCACAGTGTCGAATAGTGGTTTTACGAGTCGACTAGTCTGTGAATGCCCTAGTGTGAGCCCAGAATTCTCTGTGGCACACTGGACACGTCAGGGAGCTGTAGAGCTGTGAGGTGCAGCGACACCTCCTTCCTTGGCAGATCTGCACTGCTGCCTCTTCAACAGGCCACAGGAGCTTCTCCTGCTCTCTGAAGAAGACTTTGTTTTGGCCGTCTCGTGCAGGGCATTCTGTTCACATAGCTAGTCCATGTGAGCTGTGCTTTCTCACGCAGGGTGGGGATTGGGGATGCCGATGCACCGATCCACTTTTCTTTCAGTTCCGATCCGATATCTGAATTTGGATATCTGCCGATATCGATATTATTCCGATATCATCGATCGCTATTTTTTCTTGACTATACAGTACAGACAAAAATTTGGCCAATTGAAGTAAAAATGTAAGTAAAATACAACTTGCAAAAAACAAAATGTAGAAAAATATACAAGGCAAATGAGGATACTTGCACTATTTAGGCATTGCTGCTTTAAATAAGGGCCCTCTGTCTGTAGCTGGCTCCTACTAAGATACATTACTTAGTGTTTTGTAATCAATTCTTTCATAACATTAGGTACCTGGTTCATAATATCCCGCAAAAACAATTGGGTCATTAGATATTTCCCAAAACAATTTGAATTGATTTGTGAAAAGTAATAAAATATAGCCCCTCCGGGATGCGGAGTGGGCTTCCGGCGGTCAACACGACGGCTGGATGGATTAGTGAGAAGTTGTCTGTGTATCTACTATTTCATATCTCCACGCCACGGGCATATTACGTTAGCTGAGTGACGAGTCGGCTCAGCTGACACACAGCCAGCCACAGTGGGTGCTGCTACAGGCTAGCGATCTGCAAACTGTGGAATGGAATTTCTGGAGACTGTAACGGTGGGCTCATTCAGCGCGAGCGCGAGCCATGTAAAAACTGGGTCAGCAGTACATGGCATGTGGATCGGCCAAATCCGATCCATGAATTACGTCAGTATCGGCCCCCGATACCAATATTGGATCGGATCGGTCCCATCCCTAGTGCGGATGCTGGGAATGTTAGCCTTGCTGAGGACTTCAGTGTTAGACATTCTGTCCTGCCAGTTGATCTTCAGCAGGTTCCTCAGACAGCTCAGGTGGAGATGGTTCAATGGCGCTGCAGCATTCTACCTCTGTGATTGGCTGACTCAGGGTGATTTTTGCACTCATTGGTTGTTTGAAAAACAGGATTGTGATTGGTTGTTTCAGAGCGAGCTGCAGGAGTGTCAGAGCGAGCTGAAGGATTTGGAGGCGGAGCTTCAGAAGGCCAATAACGAGGCTTACAATGCAGAACACCAGCTCACCCAGCTGTCACTCAAGGTAAGGAGCCCTCCCATTGGCAGATTCAGCTGTCAATCATGCAGATACATTCACGCTCACACAAGCGGCAACCTCCGTCTCCAACGCAGAAGTACCAAAAACAGCAGTTCCTCGAATGGCCACTTCAGGCTGGCTCCAAAAGCGAATTCCCCATTCCCCATTGACCCCCATGTTAAAATACCCAACTTTACAACAGAAATAAACATGTTTACAGACTGGTACCCAAAAAAGGTTTTGCTTTCTATAGCTAATTTTACCATTCATAACAACTGGACGCGCGGTGAATTTTTACATAATATCTTTGTTACATAAAAAGTAAACCAAACGTTTTTCCCCCCACGTGCGACGTGGGCAAGAAGAGGTCAGTTGGGGTGAATCAGTCACTTGGCACGGAAAGGAGGGATATTTTCACATGGCCTCTGTGAACCAATACGGGATGATGGGGTTTGTTCCGTATTTCCATCCCACCTGCATGGCGTGATGAAAACCCACCCTATGTTGGCTCATACTGCTGCCTTCATTGGTTGAATTCAGGGCTGTAGTGGAGGCAAAATGCACATGAATGCTGTTTAGGCACCCTTTTCAATATAACATAGTTTACTCACCTTGATGAGATCGTTAAGATCGTTGATGACAGAGCACACCAAGGACTTCACACACCAATTAAGAAAAGAAAGAATTTAGCCAACCATATCGCACTGACCAAGGGCACCGGGAACCTACTAGGCTTGGGCGATTGGACGAATATATTGCCGACCGACGATTGGCTGAGTCCACTGACGGTTGATTTTTAGGGGCGATTTTTCAGGCGATTGTTGTCATTTTTCTTTACTAATTTAATTAACGCGTGCGTAAATATGAGAGAGAGCGAAAGGGAAAGAGAGAGAGTATGAGAGACAGAGAGAGTGAGAGAGACAGACATGCAGCTCCGCTGTGTACACACACACACACACAAACACACACACACAGAGACACACACCCAAGCGCCACACGTAGCGTTGAGCTGCATTTTTCAGCAGTGGGAGAGAGAGAGGCGGGGGCTGATATGAAAACAGCTGGGGGGACATTACACATTACTAAACTACAAATGCAGGAGCACAAACAAGGCTGCGCTCACCTGAGGAATATGACATGTATGTCGATTAGGAGCGATGTGTCCTCATTAAAATAGCTGCCAAAGTCCGACCGAAGCTGAAGAAACTGAAACAAAAGTAACACGGCATGGTGGCACAGTGGTAGGCACTGTCACTTCACAGCTAGAAGGTCCTGGGTTCGATTCCCACCTGGGACGCTGTGAGCGCTGAAGGAGTGCGTGCCCGTCCGCATGTCCTCGAGTGCCCACCGCCCGGGTGGGGTCGTCAAAAAGGTCCTTTCTGTGTTGAGTTTGCATGTTGTCCCCATGTCCCCTGGGGGTTTCCTTCACATAAGAACCCCACACCAAAACATGCAATATCCTGGTTGCTGATGTGGTGCCTCCTCTGGTCATTAAGGGCGCCTGTTCGGAGGGAGGGGAACTGGTTGGAATAGCGTGAACCTCCCACGTGCTATGTCCTACCGGTGAAGCTTCCTCTGTCAGGTGAAAAGAAGCGGCTGGCTAACTGCCCATGTCTCGGAGGAAGCATGGAGCCAGTTTCGGCTCTCCCCAGATCGGCAGAGGGTGGAGCAGCAACCAGGATAAATAAATTAAATTAGCACTAATGAGGGATAAAAATGGGATTAAAAATCGGGAAAAACATTTTAAAAATTAAAAAAAGAAAGCCCTATAGCGGAAGACATACTTTTACATTCTGCCTGACTTGACGCTGGTTCAGTAAATGCTGGAAAGTTGTCTCATCCGAGATGCTTTTTTCTTTTTTCTGTTCACATATTCTGTCATTTGGACAAAATGTAAACACAATCTAAAGTAATTAACCATTAACACGTTCACTGCCAATGACGTGTTAATACGTCAAAAAAAATCCAACGGTTGACTGCCAATGACGTGTTAACACATTGAGTGCCAGCCATTTTTTCAACCTGTAGGTAAGTTGTGCCAGGTTTTTTTTTGAGGATTCTGGCTCATTTTACAACAGCCGAGGATCTGTTTTCTGTTAAGACTTCGTGAACACCAATCATCTAAAAATAACTAATAGAATGTGTGCTTTCTCTGTCTAAAAGAGTTAGTTTGCAGAGTTAGTAGTTATGTAGATATTAGCCGTTGAGTACAGCATGGTTTTAGCGTATGAGACAGCAAGCTGAGATAATCGCAGTTTTGTGAAATTCAGCAGAATAGTCACCTGCCTGTGATTGTGGGTGCCTTTGGGCGAGTCTGTATACTGTATTGTGTGTGTGTGTGTGTGTGTGTGTGTGTGTGTGTGTGTGTGTGTGTGTGTGTGTGTGTGTGTGTGTGTGTGTTCGCGCGTTGCTCCGCGGCTCTGGGGGGAGGGGATCTCTGTCCGTTCTGTGTGTGTGTCTCCGGGCTCCTCCCTCCGTCTGTGCTGCTGGGAGTTTCCAGCGAGTTGAGCAGCCTCTCCCTGGCAGCGAGTGTGGATAGGTCTCACTGTCTCTTGGGTTTGAGAGCCCCGATTAAGCCCCGTGCGACTCTAGGCTTTATGCTGCTCACCCAGTCCATTTCTGGAACCCCCCCACCGCAGCAGCGCGAAGCGTCCCCGCCTACAGTATGAGAATGAGGCTCCTTCGTTTCTGACTGTAAAATCGCCAAGCCATTTCCGCGGGAGGCGGCTGCTTTTGGTCCACGGGTCCGTGGCTGTGGCTTTCTCTCTGTCTCTGTCGCCACTTAGTGGTCGGTAAAATAGATTATACACATTCTCTTGCTCCAATAGTTATCTCGAAGATGTAAAAGGGGTTGATTGATGTCCCACCGTCAAAAAAAAAAAATGTTTATGTAAGACGAGTTAGCTCGTCCTTGGCACTCAAGCGCTGGATTATGTAAGACGAGTTAGGTCGTCTATGGCACTTAATGTGTTAATACGTCAAAAAAAAGTTTTTTTTTTTTTTGACCGTGGGATGTGCATCTAACCCTTTTACATCTCTTATATAAATATTGGAGCCACCGAACGTGTACAACCCATTCCACCGACCCACTAAGTGGCGACAGTGCTCTCCCAGACTAGAAAAAGCAGAGCCAAAACTGCAGGGGAACGCGCGATGAAACCATTCTCATACTGTAGAATGGATTGGCGAAAACGCTTTCGCGCTGATTGCTGGTGGTGAGGGATTGCAACTTTGCATAATAGATTACGGGTGGAACACACTTTGAAACACGCAGCATAAATAAGACCAGAATCGCAAAAGCTTCATCAAAGCTCTCAACCGAAACTCCAAGAAACGAGCGAGCCCATCCAGACTTGCCCAGCGGCCGCCAGCAGACAGGCACAGCAGCAGCAGCAACAGAAACGAGCTTGTGACACGCCCGCTGCAGCCAAGAAGAACACACACAGAGGGAGGAGTTTGAAGGAGAGGGGTGTTTCCTGCTGTTATGGAGGAAATTACTGTTCAAAACTATTGTTTAGATGTCTGACGTCTTACTGATGCCAAAAATGAATGGTTAAAGTGACTGTTCTATCGAATTTCACAAAAAGCTATTTATCTCAGCTCAAATTTTCAGACGCTGAAACCATGCTGTATTCAAGTGCTAATGCCTACATAACTACTAACTCTACAAACTAACTCTTTTAGACAGAGAAAGCACACATTCTATTAGTTCTTTTTAGATATTTTGTGTTCACAAAATCTTAGCAGAAAAGAATCCTCAGGTCTTGAAAGATGAGCCAGAATCCTCAAAAAAAACCTCTGGCAGAAGCTACCTACAGTAAAAAAAAAAAAACAGCTGGCAGTGAATGTGTTAAGAAAGTTGGATTTCAGCCTCTAGGAAGCAGCTGTATTTTTTCCCTTTTTCACCAAACACTCAACATAACAGCGGGGCAGTCTATATTTAAGTTGTAACTTATGGCACACTATTAGGCTATATTATATAAGGAATGTATTAATTTACCACAAATACCGGCTAAAAGCCGGCAATTGCCGGTTAACGGAATCCCTGCTATCACCCCTAACCTCATCGAGGTAGGCTAGAAATGGATCCCTCACAAATTTCTTGAGTGAGTTGGTCCTCAGGAACCTAAGTCTCTCCATCCGTATAACAGAAGTCATGTCTGTCAACCACGATTGAAAAGAAGGTGAAGATGGGGACCTCCATCCCTTCAGAATTAGTTTTTTAAGCATTGACGTCATTATCATTATCATTAAAAGTAAACACTTTTGCTAATGAGTTTATGGTCTCAATCTCAAGTCTTCTTCAATAAACCATCTGATTATGTTCATTTAGTCAATTATGGTCCCATTTAGAGTCAAATAGATGATAAAGCAGACTATGTTTTGGGGCATGATTGACAGGTCACCTGTCCAGTAGTCTCTTAAACGGTTGGCTCTCACAATTTTCAAATGCTTCCGCCTAAACTTCCACTGCACAAAAAAATCTACTTTCCGGGACTTTGCACAACTGCAATCAGATCCACTTTGCAGGTCTTTGTGGCAAAGTGGGGGAAAGTAGCACATAGTGTCCGCATACTGAGTCTATATGTGGTCATTTACTTGCCCGGAAAGCAGGTTTTTCATGCAGTGTTCGAGCTGGGAGAACTTGGCCAAAACTCGGGAAAAATAATGAGCGATGATAGGGGGATGTCCCGGATGTACCGCCTAAAGACAGTGATTGGCAGGTATTTCTCCAATCACCTGCATTGGTTCAAACTCCCTCTGATCTGGTGTTTTTCCCCCCCCAACTTCCTGTGTCCATGTTCTGTGGGCGTGAATTACAGACTGTTTGTGTTTATGGTGCGTTCGCAGAATGTAGAAGAGACAGTCTGGCTTGAGAGACTACCTATCCAGTGATGGTGCAGCTCGCTGATCATGCACCAATAGCAGGCAGCGCTGTGGGTGTCTGGCCAAAAAGAAATCAAGATGGCAACAGTCAAAATGCAAGTCCAGGAGTCCACAAACCAATGAGTGATGTCACAGTGGCTAACTGTGCGTGTGTGTGCGTGCATGCGTTTGTGTGTGTGTGTATGCGTTTGTGTGTGTGTGTGTGTGTGTTTGTTTGTGTGTATGCGTGTGCAGCTGTCCAGCAGTGAGCAGCTCAGAGAGCAGATCTTCCTGATGAATAAACAGCTTCTCCTACTGAGAGAGACCAACCGAGCTCTCACATATACACTGGAGAGAGGAGACACCTACAGCACACAGGTACACACACACACTGAGAGAGACCAACCGTGTTCTCTCTAACACACACACACACACACACACTGGAGAGAGGAGACACCCACCTACTGCAGCATGGTATGCACGCACGCATGTGAGCATGTAAGCCGGAGAGGGAAAACAGTACAAACTTTCCAACAATGAGATTTTCTGTTGTTGTTTTTGTTGAAGTTTGATCTATTTGAGCAACCATAAATGCCAAACTGCCTTAACAGTGTGGTTTATGTCGTTTCGTAAACCATATGCATTTTGAGAGTTTGTGTTTGTGCTTCTTTATGGAGAATTCACTTCCATGCCCTCCAAGCATAGTTCGCACTGTGACGTGACATGACTTGAAAACAAGCTATAACATGATCGACATATCATCCCATCCCTAATATTAATATCGCAGGAGTCACAGCTGTGTGTGTGTGTGTGTGTGTGTGTGTGTGTGTGTGTGTGTGTGTGTGTGTGTGTGTGTGTGTGTGTGTGTGTGTGTGTGTGTGTGTGTGTGCGCGCGCGCGTGTGCGTGTGTAGGAGGCGTCCATGCTGCAGTGCAGTGTGGGTAGGGAGTTCCAGAGGCTGGTGGACAGTGAGAAGCAGCACAAACAGAAGCTGGAAGCAGCCAATCAGAGAGCGGCAGATCTGGAGAGCCAGCTGAGCAGGAAGGAGCAGCTGATCCTGGACCAGAAGAAACTCCTAGAGGACAGCAAGGCCCAGAGCAGGTACCATTCACCATGCTATAATCTATAATCTATAACAAGGCCCAGAGCAGGTACCAATCACCATGCTATAATCTATAATCTATAACAAGGCCCAGAGCAGGTACCAATCACCATGTTATAATCTATAATCTAGAACTGTCTCACCTAATCTACATTACATTAACATTAAGGAAATGTTTACTAATAATAATGTAATCTAATCAATGCTGATACTGTATGCTAATAGATAAAGGAGTGAGGATAATACAGTACATGCTTTGTATTCCTTAGTTTTAGCTATGCAGTGTTCTAAGCAGACTGGATGGCATCCAGCAGATGATAGAACGCTCATCCATAAGAGACTTGAGACTTGTGCCCAATCCCAGTTTCTTATTTGTACCCCTACCCCTTGTTTTTTTGAGTGTCCCTCATGTTGGCCCTTGCCCTTCAAAACGGAGCCACAAGGGGTAGGGATTGAAAACAATCACCTAGGAAATGGGACACGACTCATTACCTCATCATTTTGCCCAACTGTCATGCTATTTCTGGTTCAAACAGATTGAAGTCTGCAGATTCTCATACAGTAAATACACTATTTTGTCATCATATTGCATATTAAAATTTTTGATACCGTATTAATATTTAAATTATACTATTTTATTCGTTGACTGGTTTGCTCAGGAGTCACTGGAAGACATGATTATAACATAGGCTAGCTATATAGGATAGTATAGCCTAATCAAATTGATTGAGTTTGATATTGTAGCTACATAATATTCTGGTTTTTATGCCTCCACCGGCGATAGCCAGGCCGGAGGCATTATGGATCCGGGTTGATAATCCCCAGACCTTGTTATGAGCAGTTTCATGGAGGAACTATTTTCTTTTGTCCGAACTACAGCCACTAGGAGCTAGCTAGTTCCTATATGAGACTGCAAAAGAAAATAGTTTTGACATGAAACTGCTCATAACAAGGTCTGTGGATTATTTTGAGTAACCGGGTCATGATTTCTGCAAAGAGACATTGCTGTTGAGTTTTTCAAATGTATTTTTTTGGTGCTTCGAGCACCACAAGCCTTCCAGTTCAGTTGTATTCAAGAGAAGGCAGAAACTCTGTGGCTGATATCTCCAAAACTCGCGTGGCTGGTGCTTGAAGTGGGCACCCATATGTCTATGTTAAAATAGTCGCAAAATACCTAACCAAAACTTTAAAAAATAAGTGAATGTCTTCCTTTAATGTCGATACAAAGGATCACTGTTGAAACACGCATTTCAAAACTCGATATTTGCAAAGATTGCCGTCTCCTCTTTCTCAAACTGGAAACCAGTGCCGCGCGAATTGCGATAGAACTTTTTTCTGAAATGTTGAGCATCCAGAGTCCTTTGTATCGACATTAAACTCGGATATAAACGTTTGTTTGTAACTTTTGGCTCATTTCTGGTGGATTAATAGCGATTTCCTTCTAAGCCCTTGGTTTGGAGTGTGGGTCCTAAAAATCTCCGTTTCGAGTGTTAGTAACCCCTCCCACTTCACCCTCGGTCTGAAGCAAAAATGAATTGGGACAGCACTAGCACTTCACGTGAACGCGCAAAATGGAGGGTTAAGGGGTAAGTGGTAGGGCCAAGGGGGGAATTGGGATCGGGCTTTGACCCAGACTTGCCCCTGAAAGACTTGAGACTTGATATGGACTTGCAAAAAATGACTTGTGAGCATCAGCAGTTGTTCCACATGTTTTATTATTTTATGAAGTGATGTTTGATATGAATGTTGTTGTTTTTGTTTGTCAGAGGCCAGCTGTTGGCCTGTGAGAGTCGCTGCGTGGCTCTGAGCAGAGTGACCCAGGCTCTGCAGAGCGAGCTGCTGCACCTGTACAGCCTGGTGGAGCTCAGCACACACAGCCAGCGGGCCCAGGATGGCAGCACCCCCTGCAGGTAGGCAGCCATACTGCAGTCTGGACCTGAGACCGCTTCTAGGGAGAAGACAATCTGCAACCATGTATGTTCATCCGGGCATCCAGGTAGTGCAGCGGTAGATTCCCTGCCTACCAACATGAGGGTCGCAGGTTCGAGACCCCGTGTTACCTCGGGCTTGTCCGGGTGTCTATACGGGCCAAGTGTCTGCAGGTGGGAAGCTGGATTAAGGGTATGAGTCCGGGTCGCTGCATTAACGCTTCCTCTGGTCGGTCGGGGTGCCTGTTCGGGGGGAGGGGAACTGGGGGTAATAGCGTGATCCACCCACGTGAAAAGAAACGGCTGGTGACTGCCCGTGTCGAAGGAAGCATGTGCTAGTCTACAGCTCTCCCCAGATCGGCAGAGTGGGTGGAGCAATGCCCAGGACAGCAGGGGGAATTGGCCAAGGTACAATTGCGGAGAAAACGGGAGGCGGGGAAAAAAGATTTAAAAAAATATATTTATGTTCATCCTTCGCATTGCGAAGATTGCTGATGAGCCCGTTACTTACTTCTTCTTCTACTTAGCCAGTTTTCTGCTGCAGATGATCTCTCTTTGAGGAGAGGGCTGCCACGTCATCGGCAAAGTCAAGATCTTCTAAATGGGAGAAAGGTGTCCACTGGATGCCCCTGGGCTTATCTGATGTGGTCTTACACATGATCCAGTCGATGGTAACTAGGAAGAAGATGGGGGAGAGGATACCGCCCTGTCGTACGCCGGATTCCACTGAAAACCATTCAGTGTGTCTTGTCAATGATCACACTGCATTTGAAATGGTTATAGAACTTATCATGGTGACGATCTTTTCAAGGATTCCATATGACCTCAAGATCTTCCAGAGGGTCTCCCTTGGCACACTGTCAAGAGCCTTTCTGAAGTCTATTCAATGGATGTACAACAGGGCATTCCACTCAAGGCACTGTTTGATGATGTGCAAATATCTGATCGTTGCATCCTCTGCCTTTCCTCTATCCCGCTTGCTCTTTCCTCAGCTGGTTGTCAATTGCTAATGATCCGTTGGAGGAGAACTCTGCAGCACATTGCTAGGGATGGAAAGGAGTGTGATACAATGCCAGTTATCGCAGTTCTGTAAGGTTGCCTTTCTTGGGAAGTTTTACAATTAGTCACTTGGAATGGCGTCACTCTCTCAGATGGCCCTAAAGAGATCAACCAACACTGATGATGCTGTGCCAGGGTCTGCCTTGAGCATCTCTGCATCATAATCTCAGCTGAGACCACTTGAGCAGCGTGGGTGTTCTCCATTCCAGCCCTGTGGAGGACCTCCTTGTCTGGGACCTTTTCCCGCCATTTGATGTGGAGCAGCTTCCTGACGCATCTCATATGAACGGCGTTAAGCTGCTTGGCAATTGAACTGCTTGGCATGCCAGCGGTACTAGGGCTGTGAATCTTCACTGGCCTCACGATTCGATTCGATTACGATTCAGAGGGCTACGATTCGATTCGATAACGATTATCGATGCATCTTAAATCGATGCATCACTTTTTTCCCCGAATACATGATTTTTTTTCTCACTTTCTTTTTTCTCACTGTGTGGCTACTTTTAAAATAAAAGTGCATTTAGAATTGCATTGTATTATGATCCATAATTAAAATAAACAACTGCATGTACTTCCATTATATTTTATTTGATTATATAAAAAAAAAAAAAAAAAACGATTTTTGATATTTGTGAATCGATGCAGAATCGTGCAGGTCCGCATCACGATGCATCTTATAATCGATTATTTTTGACACCCCTAAGTCCAGGTCTCACAGGCGTACACTCTGTAGGGTGAGCCCTCTGCGCTCCCAGACAGAGGCACGGAGTCTGCCAAAAAGCAGCGCTTGGGCAAGCAATCCTGTGTATGAGCTCGTCGTCGACCTAGACAAACTTGTCTGCCACTTGGAGATGTTTAACATTCACAGTGATTAATGTAGGGGGCTCCACGAGAGGGTTGGTGCCGTACCTCTGTTTTCTTGGTGCTGATGGTGAGGCCAAAGTCTGTGCATGCTGCGGCAAAGCCTCCAGTTGAGGCATTCAGTGCACAATCGTCTGCAGAGAGAACAGCTTGCCATCAGTGCGGTAGGCATCTGTCTGCATGGCTGAGAACATCATGCTGAAGAGAGTGGATGTCAGGATGCAGTCTTGCTTGACTCCATTGGCCACTCGGAAGAACTTGACTTTATGGCTTTACGGCTCTCAGTGAAGTCCGCACCTGCTGCTTCGCCAGTCCCCCGTTGCTGCAGGACTTGGGAGGATGATGTGATGGAAGAGTGAAGTCAGTGACTTGCACGATGGCTTGGCTTAGAGAAGGTGTTTAGCTCACTCTCTCGCCTGAGTGCATGTGTAACAGAGTGACACAGTCTAGACGGCTGGAGATGAGCCGTTTGCTGTGGCTGGTCTCATGCAGCCCACGGCACAAAGCAATGCACCATTCACTCATAGTTGAGACCCTTTGTGGGAACTGACAGCTGGGTAGGCTGTGCCTGGGGATTTGAATTCAGAGTTACCTTCTCCTATCCCTATGTGCTGGCTAAAGTAGGCATCATGGGAAGTGCCATACAGGCATGTAGGAGGACCAGATATGTCAGTAGAGGTGCTATCCTTACCCAGGGGGTCCTTGCTGAGCTAAGGTGATACATTTCTACAGCCTGTGGTGCAGTGTAACATCACGCCTAGGATGCTGTTGCGGTCTCAGGTCCAGATAAAAACCTTCAAATGAACTTGGTCTGAAATAGTCCAAATAGAATAGAAAATATAAATGAATGCATAATGTTTAAAGTATAACTACAATCTGTCTCTCCATCAGGCCAAACGGTGGCGACGTTGCCATGCCAACCGTTCAGAGCAGCCGTTCCCTCGGCAACAAGCCTTCCTCCTCCATCGGCATCATCAACGGCAGTGAACGTCTGTCCACCTCCCCGCTGCTCCTCTGCACCTCCTCGCCGCTCGAGTCCCCGCCAGCCGTCGGCTCCTTCCTGGAGCAGCGAGCCCGCGAGCTGTTCAGCCCACCCCCCGGGGAGGATGAGGAGCCAGGGGAGGCAGAGGAGGTGGGGCTAGAGGAGGAAACTCCCCAGGCCGAGCCACCGAGCCAGGCTCCAGCCTCCGGACCCCCCGCCCCCCCACAGGGACCCCCTGCCTCTGGACCCCCAGCCTCCCCACAGGGACCCCCCACCTCTGGACTCCCTGCCTCCCCACAGGGACCCCCTGCCTCCCCACAGGCACCCCCCGCCTCCCCGGAGGGACCCAACCCTAGAACCCCCGCCCCCCCACAGGGACCTGGACCCCGGACCCTGACCCAGGCCGTCCGCCAGAGGAGACACGAATTGAGCATCATGGACTACGATGAGACACTACCAGAGTACTGAGGGGGGAGGGGGCTGCTGAAAATACCAATGAATAGAGAGAGGGATGGAGAGATGTTTAATCAGAGAGAGAGATCAGCAGCAGAAACGGATCTACAAAGTCAATCCAGGTGCTAGCAGGCTAACTATGCTACCAGTCAGTTTATACCTGTTAGTATCACAACAGGCTACAGCTAACAGGCTAGCTATGCTAGTCTGTTTATACCTGTTAGCATCATAGCAGGCTACAGCTAACAGGCTAACTATGCTACCAGTCTGTTACACCTGTTAGCATCACATCATGCTACAGCTAAGAGGCTAACTATGCTACCAGTCTGTTTACTACCCGTTGGCATCACAGCAGTCTACAGCTAACTATGCTACCAGTCTGTTTATACCTGATAGTTATTAAGAGAATTAAGAATAATGATGATGATGAAAAGCAAAGCCGTATAATTTGGATGAATTATTTTTAACTTATTTAGTCGCTCATGAAATTTGCAGCCATGAGCGGCCTCTGGAAACTCCCGAAACTCATATCCAAACTTTTAAACTAACCGTTGTTTAAGTCAAATGAAGACAGATTCAGCAACTGCATGGCTGATTTCTCTCCTCACGTTTTCAGAAAGTGTTTTCTTTCTAAACGAGCCACGATGTTTTTCCACTGTGAAATCCAAGGCTTTTGTTGTACGAAAGTGGGCGTGGCTTCATGGAAAGGTTAAGAACACAATTCTGCCTCAGGGCCTTAAAGCTGCCTGGTGATTGGCTGCAGTGTAGTTTTCTCTCTCTCTCTCTCTCTCACACACACACAAACACACACTGACTCCGCCTCACACCATGATGATTGGTCTGCTGGCTCGGTTCTTCAAGTTTTGGTTTGGTTCTCCATAGAGTGCCAAAGTCACGCCCTCTTCCCGGGTTCAGCATAGGGCCTAAGGGAGTTCAGCCACCATTCATTTTTCCATAGACGTTTCATAAAATGATTAATAAAAACCGTTTTACTAGGTCAAACCAAGCGATTCAGCTATATTTAGTATTAGGAGAGACTATAGAACATTTCACTCAGACCAAAACAAAAACAAAACGTGATCTTCTTTTTCTGATGTTTCTCTGGTCGTCATGGTGATGTGACGCTAAAAGCTGCTTCGGTTCTGTCTCTCGTTTCTCGTCTGTTTCAGGCTGCGGCAGCGAGCCGATTGGTTGGATCCATAGGTCCTGACCAGGGGGCGGGGCTTGCGTCTTCTCCATCCGTGTTTTTATTGGTTATTAATCAGTGCCTTTATGAATGTTAAGGATTGCCAGAACAGCTCCTAATTGGCTAAGAGAGGTGATGATGTCAGACTGCAGACAGTTGAATTGGGGGGGGGGCGGGCTGATATGAGAGAGGAGTCTTGTTGCCATAGAAACCGATGACCTCTTGTCATCATCGAACCTTAAAGGGATAGTTCACCCAAGACAATGGTGATTTATTTTGCACATGATCTCACATTATCCCAAAACTGTAAACTGTTTTGAAGACATTCATTTAGTTTGACAGTTATAGACTACTGCAATGAGTCTGGAAGTAGCACTTGTGTTCGTAATGGGGTTTTAGAATGGGGATTTCGGTTAAATGCATGAAATAAGGTCCGTGGTTAACAAAAGTTTATGGGAGTGGTCATTTGTGTTCAGCAGTATAATCTTCACAAACAAGGACCACTTGTATGACTTGTTTTTTTACACGATTTTCAGAAAATGTTTAAAAAGTTATATACTGTTGAACACAAATGACCACTCCCATAAACTTCTGTTAACCACAGACCTTATTTCATGCATTTAACCAAAATCCCATAGCCTTTTCCTGTACTGTACTCTCTCAAGTCAACTCTCTATTGAGAGTTGACTTGAGTTAATTGTGGACCAATGATGTCATCAGAAGGCACTGAATCATTAGCCATGTTCAGAATGGTTCTACTACTTGGGGAATGATCAAACAAGTTTAATTTGGACACTACCTCACGCTTGTTAAATACGACCGCATTGCATTGTAGTAGATGCTGGGAGAAAATATAGGGTACGTTCGCGGTTCACTAGAAGTTGCAGTGCATTGTGGGTATTTTATAGTTATAGTGAGTGAATCAAATTAACAGTTGAGAATTCGGACACTATTTAAAAATGGCGAACACACTATAAAGCAGGGATACTCAACTTGCTTTGCCCGGAGGCCACTTTTGCAAAATCACAGGAGGCCAGGGGCCAGTTAATAAACAAACATTAATAATATACATTTTTCTGTAGTGGATTGTCGGTATTTGGGGTGACCGCCGGAGTTTAGGTTAAGTTAGTTAGTACATACTGTATATGATCCGTTTTATTTTATTTTCAACAATAGTATGCTTTCAGACCAATCAGCATACAGATACAGACGGTATTTGGCATGGTTTTGCACCTTGAAGCTGGAATGCAAGTCAACTCTCAATGAATGTCAGACTAAATGAATGTCTGTGTGAGATCATGTGCAAAATAAATCAGCGTTGTTTTTTGCTGACGTGTCCCTTTAACGAGAGGTTTGCCGCTGAACCGTGTGCTAGTCTTCGGTCTCAGCCTTGAATGTAACGGACCGACGCGGTTTCAGACTGAACCCACAGATGGAGCTAAGACCAAAGACTTATTGTAGCACCAATAATGTCAGAATTTACCGAAGATTGAATAACTACCAGAGATTTGCACTTGGCCGAACATTTTATAAAACCCAATAATGTAATAATTTGACAATAATGTAATAAAATGTCCTGACTGATATTTAACATTTTTACTGATAATATAATACCTTCCAGGTAACCCCCCCCCCCACAAACATTTTTTTATGATGTAACAATTTAATTAGCATGGTGTATGGATGGGTCCTCCTATTGATAGGGATTTTAGTTTATGCATATTTGCCTAACAACGTACCAATTGCCATCTGTTGTCAATTCAAATTCTACATAAAGCCAGTGTCCGATGTTTTCAGTAGGCTAACATGACAATAACACTTATTGATTCTAATTCCACACTTGACATTTCAGAGAGAAAAAACTTATTATTTTGTTATTATTACATTGTTCAAATTATCAGTTTTGATGAAAAACAAATGGAAGGTAGTACATTGGAAGGTAGTACATTATCGTCAGTTTTATTTATTTATATATATATATATATATATATATATATATATATATATATATATATATATATATATGCAAATCAGTCAGGACACTTTCTTACATTATTACATTATTAAGTTTACATTTTCCATGAAGTTACACAAAGTCCAAATTTTCAGGAAAACATTACATTATTGGGTGCTACACTTGTTTTTAAATTTAGAACTAAATAAAATCTGCACGATTTAACTGTTTGAATTTCAAATGAATCGAACTGAAAAAGTTTCCCTTTCAGATAAGAAACTGTCTCTTCTGTCTCGTCTGCTGCAGGGCAACTCTCACAGGCAGGGCAACTTTTGGGGTAACTGGTGGGCAACTGTTGCCTCAGTAGTGTTGCTTTAATTCACAGAAACACTTTGTTGGCAGGAAACATCTGCACAGATTCTGACCCCATGTTTCTCATTGTTGGCAGTTGTTGCATTGCCATACAAAGTTGTTCAATATCACCAGCATGCTGAGGAGACAATGTTAAACTGTGAACAATAGAAATAAAGAATTGTAAATCTGTCTGGCTCTCACTCGCACACACCTGTCATTCACTGGATTTGATGGAGTTACAGTAAGCTGTATTGTATATGGATAGAAGGGCCTCAGGTTACAATGTACATATAACATTTTGATGATCACACAAAATATTAACCCCAATTATAATAAAGAAAAAAGAAAGGGCATTATATCTGACCATGAGCCTGGCCCGGGTCTGAGGAATGGAGGGGAAATTCCGGCCTCGACCCCGCGGGCCGGGTTCGAGCAGAGAATCTAACCTCTACCAGTGGTGTAGTGGAGGGTAGACGCCGTCTACCTACTTATTTTTCAGATGGCTTTGAGTCTACTCTCGCCGCTTCTCTCTTTTGAGTTGCGTCAAGCAACAGAAAGCAGATCGAGCTGGGCAGGAATTCACGAGAATAATAAAATACAACCTGTTACTGTAGGCTATGTCAACAGTCACACATTTTGCTTAATGCAACCCTGAATTACTTGAATGCTTCCATTATTTTTGGCAGCTACTTGGGTTCAAATTAACATGGTTGGTTTGAAATTTTTAACTAAATTCAGTAATGTTCAGGTTATCTAGCCCAATTGTTTTCATTGTTACATTGTAGCCTATAATTCAATAAAAATGCTGTTTTTGTGGACACCAACTGCCCAGCAAAAGTAGTTTAATTTGCATTGGTTAGACTGGTTAGGATTTTTCAGTAGTACTCTTTCCACCTCTGCCAGAAAGTCATACTAGACTACAGGACAAACAGGTCTGTTGTTTGCGACATGTAACCATAGTATCAGACACGACACGGCACACACAGATGACGTCTTCTAGCAACCAGCAGAGCAGACGCGTCATGGCAACAGGCGAGGCAAACGGCAGCAGGTGAGCTTAAACCACAGCTTTGTTTTATTATACCGGTAGTCTAATTTACACAGAGCGTGTCTCCCTCTGCCTGTCTGTCTCTAGCATGATAACAAACACACTGATGGTCAACTCTATTTTCCATTTTCTTCAGAAGCAGACAAAACTCAGCTCAGAGCTCCGTCTGCTGGCAGCAATAAGACTTCCTGTTCAGTGAGCTAGCAACAATAAGACTTCCGGTTGCCTTCAAAGTAAAAGCAACGTAATGTATGTTTTTAAAAGACACTGAAAAAGTGTTAGTTTGCACATTAAAACAATAAACTAAGCATTTAAACTAAGCTATACAATGCAATTATGTTTCTGTATAACAATAACTGTTTTAATAACATTGAGAACATTCTTCTCAGTATCTAAATGGGTAAATGCTGTTCACTGGACTTAGCCTTTACAAATTGGACACTGGACACTCCCATGTCCAAGGTGTCAGCACAAACCATATGCACGCACTCGGGTAGACCTTCTCTATGACATCACACTCTCAGCTAAGGTCAGTAGAAGTAAAAAAAAAAAAAAAAAAAAATGGCAGGCCATCAAACCCATCCATAGCTATGTAGGCCTATATCTTCAGTGTTTTACTGAATGCCACAACACAAAAAATAGCCACTAATAGTATGTTTGGCTGCTCCGACTGTTCTGTTTGGGGTCAATTTGAACCCATTCAGTCTCTAAAAGCAGGATTAACTGTTTCATCTTGATACTTTCACTTCATTTCATGACAACAGTAGTGGCCGTGGCCTAAAGGTTAGAGAAGCGAGCTTGTGACTGCAGGCACGGACTGCAGCATCGGGCGCTTCGGGCAGATGCCCGGTGGCCTGGCCACGCCAGGCCACTCACTGAACAGCAGGCCAGTATGTATAAGTGTTCCTAGTTGTGCAGATAGCAGGCAGGCAGGCTGCAGGCAGCCAGGCAGGGAGGAATGAGTTAACTTTTCAGTCAGAAGCTGCTGAGACCCCAGCGCGGGTGGGCGGGGCTTGCTGTTCAATGGTGCCAAAATGGAGAAGAAAAGAGGTGCAGAGAGGTGGAAAGCGAGGAGCCTATGTTGTGTCTTGGCCTAAACTACAATATCAGTGCTAGACAATTGTCTATTGTCTCTAGAATATTCGAGAGAAATTAAATTAATAACACTAATTTGTATTTATTTATTTATTTATTTATTTATTTATTTATTTATTTATTTATTTATATATTTATTTATTTATTTATTTATATCAGGCTATATAAAAATCCCATTGGTCAAATGTAAACAGTAGTGGCTAAACTGAAAGTATGGGTTGGATTGCTTTTGTGGTTTTTTCACAAAAGTGGAGAAGGAGGCAGAAGCAGCGCTAGCACTGCAGCAGGTGCTCCTGCAGAGATGGAGGTGGTGTTGAACTTATCAGAATCAGGAACCTTCAGGTAGGCTACAATTTCAGAGCATAAAGTAAATCATGTAGCTATGCTTATTGCTTTCACATTAATGTGCTTTATGGGATTATCAGTAGGACTGCAGAATACAGTTTAAAGTGGAGAGGAAGCAGTTTGATTTCATTATTTTTGTATTTGCATTTAACCTCAGACAAGACAAGACAGGACACTGCACTCTTCCTTAAATTAAGTTTGCTGTGAAGCTTTTGTACAGAGGCATGTTTTTTTTTTACGTCTTCATATTATACTTGCAGTTATCTAGGCAATGTTGAATTCTATTAGTGAACAAATATGTAACATGTAACATTACGTTAGCATTATATTCACCAAATCTTGCTTCAAACGGCCCAAATTCTTCACCAACCTTCGGTCGCCGGCATGTGTTTCCGCGTGTGTTGGCCTGGCCTGCATGGTATCTAATAGCGAGCCGCAGGAACGAGTCCGGAAATCATCTATGCTAACCTAACACTCCTGGTTCTTCACTGTTTTCATCTATGGGATTTTTGAATGGGTTTTTGGCGCGATGCTTCTAATAAGGTCTCTGGGCAAGGCAAGCTTAATCAAACGCGAACCAGTGTTCAGTAGGATAATCTTCACACATGAGGACCACTTTCATGAGTTTTTAAGCTTTTACGTGCCGTTAAAAGGGCGGCTAGCTAGCAAACGGCTAAATGAGACTACACTGTTGAGTCGATGGGGATATTATACGTCAATAACGTCATCACTTCAAAGGACGAACACGGAAATTCTCTTTCCCTCACCTGGTTCAGCCCGGGGTAATCAGTGCACAGCAGCGCACACATCAACAACACTCCAGGTTGAGTGGTGACGTGACAGGGAAGGCTATGCGACACTGTGTGTAGTTCTGGATTAGCTTAGCACAAGCTTTTTACTTCTAGGGCTCGCATTTACGCTTCAAAACTCATGAAAGTGGTCCTCATGTGTGAAGATTATCCCGCTGAACACTGGTTCGCGTTTGATTAAGCTTGCGTTGCCCACAGACCTTATTTGAAGCATCGTGCCAAAAACCCATTCAAAAATCCCATAGGCAGAAACAGTGAAGAACCAGGAAGTCCGGGACTTCCGCGTTCCGACTACAAAAATACATCATCCCTGCGGCTCTCTATGCCCGGCCTGAATTATGGTCCCAATCTGCCCCTGTGTGACTGGATGGTCATTGGTCCAATCCCCGGAACCGACAGGATAAATCTGGTTGGGGAAATTGAAAAGCAGCGCTTGCACCTCCCTCTGTACCACCACTGAGGTGCTCTTGAGCAAGGCCCTTAACCCCAACCGCTCCTGTAGAGCTGCTCAGTGGCCAGCAGATCAGACTGTGCTTGTCTGATCTTGCTTGACTCTCGTATATATCTTTGAATTTGCCTCAAACATCCACTTGGACTCAAGGATGAACTGAATAGATTTTGGTGGTCAAAGCTCAAATGCCATTTTCAAGCTTGTTAATGCAATATCTCAGGAACGTCTTGATGGAATTTCTTCGAATTTGCCTCAAACGTCCACTTGGACTCAAGGATGAACTGATTACATTTTGGTGGTCAAAGGTCAAAGTTCAAGGTCACTGTGACCTCACGAATGCCATTATTTTAGCCCTTTAACGCAATATCTCAGGAATGCCATGACTGAATTTCATCACGTTTGGCTCAAACATCCACTTGGACTCCAGGATGAACTGATTACATTTTTATGCTCAAAGGTCAAGGTCACTGTGACCTCATGAATGCCATTTTCAAGCTCAGTCACGCCATATCTCAGTAACGCCTTGATGGAATTTGTTCACATTTGGCTCAAACGTCAAAGTCTGGACAGACATGGATGTGGACTGCTCACTTGTTGGCAGAGGCATATATCCGCGGTGCGGTCGTTCTAGTTCAGGTCTGGGCTTACTGCTCCCCAGAGTGAAGAATTCTGTTGGGAGCAGTTTGCTGGGCACCCTGCCCTTTTATTGAGGGCACTGGAGTAGGCAAGGGTTGTGGCCATATGGCATATGACGCCAAAGGAAGTCTTCAGTTGATTTAACATAACTTCAGTTGATGAAGAATCCATCCAACAGCGAAGCCTAAAAAAGGGCCTTGCTGAATTAATAAAACTAGAGATTACTTTTAAATATTTTGATCAATACTGCATCAATATTGACTGATGTTCAAGTGAACAGAGGCTGATGTTTTGATCATGTGACAGTTATCTTTCACCTGATTCGTCAGTTTGAAGGTCATGGATGAGACGGTGAAGCCTGTGAGGATTCCTCCTGAGATGTCCGTCTACGCTGACCGCCATGATGTGTTCCACCTGGTCCAGGTCAGAAGCTAAACTGCATTTTGTCTTTACTAAGTTTGTCAATAAAGTTGCATCTCATCTCATCTCGTGTGTGTGTGTGTGTGTGTGTGTGTGTGTGTGTGTGTGTGTGTGTGTGTGTGTGTGTGTGTGTGTGTGTGTGTGTGTGTGTGTGTGTGTGTGTGTGTGTGTCAGAACATGGTCTCCAGTGTGATGGTGGATCGTCCTGAAGAGCCGTTCTCCTACCTGATCAGCCTGCTGAAGAGAAGCAGAGTGGACCGTAAGACCACACACACACACACACACACACACACACACACACACACACACACACTTATCATTTCAGACATTAAAAAAGGAATTTATTTTCCCCATCCCGGGAGACTGAGGCTGATTACTGGAGTCTCCTGGCCGATCCGGTATCTGGACCATCAGATTATTGGTTGTGTGAGAGTATCAGCTGCTGCTGACTGTGACCACTAGAGAGAGCTGTGGCACCGTGTTTACCTGCCTGCCTGTCTACCTGTCTGTCTGTCTGTCTCTCTCTCTACCTGTTTATTTGTCTGTCTTTCTACCTGTTTATTTGTCTGTCTCTCTACCTTTCTGTCTGTCTGTCTGTCTGTCTGTCTGTCTGTCTGTCTGTCTGTCTGTCTGTCTGTCTGTCAGTTCCCAAGGTGGCTGTGCTCGGTCCGCCTGCTGCTGGGACACAGACTATGGTGAGTATAGAAAGCCAAAGTCACACCCTCTTCCGGGATTTCATCCACCATTCATTTTCCGATAGACATTTCCTAAAATATTTATAAAATACTTTTACTTGGTCAAACCAAGAGATTATTATTAATGTTGTTGTTGTTGTTGTTGTTGTTGTTGTTGTTGTTGTTGTTGATGTTGTGGTCTTCCTCCACCTTGTCTCCCTCAGGTGAGGCGGCTGTGTGCTCAGCTGGGATTGGTCCAGGTGTCGCTCAACAGTCTGCTGGATGGCCAGTCAGAGCTCAGCAAGCAGGCGCTGCAATATACACACACACAGCAGGTACCCCCCCCCCCACCACCACCACTAACCCACACACACACACACACACAGCAGGTACCCCCCCCCCCCCCCCCCCCCTCCCCACACACACGCACACACACACACACACATTGGAAGTGACTTCATGGAAATGGGTTAGACCGGAAGTGACTTTATGGAAACGTGTGTGCGCGTGCGTGCGTGCGTGTATGTGTGTGTGTGTGTGTGTGTGTGTGTGTGTGTGTGTGTGTGTGTGTGTGATCTTAGGAGGTTCCTGCTGAGCTGCTGGTCAAACTGATTCAACAGAGACTGTCTAAAATAGACTGCTTCAGACAGGTGAGACAGCACTCTCTATCTCTCTCTCTGTAAGTTTCCATTCCACCTGTTTTTATGCACATTTTCAATTTGCACATGAGTGGAAACACCCCCCCCCAAATCCAAATATCGCAAAAAAGTTTTTACGCTTGGGGGAGGTGGACAAATTGGTGTATCGATATAAGGTAATTGCGACTAATGCAGTGGAAACATAATAACGAATTGCCTTGTCTCTCTGTTACCTCTCATTTAAAGCAGGGGTTCCCAACATTTTTTGTGCCAAGGACCGGTAAAAACATGGAAAAAAAAGTTGCGGACCGGTTGTCAGTTTTAATGGTTTTAGTTACATATATATTTTCTCACCAGGTAGCGACAAAGGGTAAATAACAGCCTTTTGTGTTGTGTATGTAGCCTATACAGTATTTATGTTTTGTTTTAACTACAAACATACATAAACGTCAACTTGAAACTATGTTTCAACTACCATACACAGCCTATAATATTATAGCCTATTTTTTATTAAACATACGCTTCCCCAACCACCGCCACTGATTTAAAGGTCCTATCCGTAAGTTCTTACTGACACCGGTGGCTGTTAGAATAACTGCAGGCAGCGTGTGAACGAGCTGATGCGCGGGCATCATACTCGCACGCACACAAGCAGCTGCCTGGCAACAGCAGAGCTGTTGGTTGCTTTGTAACGTTAACTCATAAAAGTCACTTGAAAACGGCAACCTGGACAATTTATCGGTCAAATCAGCCTCGAGATGCACAGGAAGTAAAGGATTCTGGATGAATTATCGGACGTTATTGTGGCATATTTGGTCGTGTTTTGGCGTACATTGGCTGTGGGGAAATGGATATTCATGTTAGGATCTACAGTACCCTGCCCCTGTATTGTACGGTAGCCTACCGTGTAATGCCTGGAATTGACCAAACTGTTCCAATAACCAACCAACAATGTTCCATAAGCATAACCGTAACCGTAACGGTAATGTTATTAGTGGAGCTGGGAGGTAATTTCTATAAATGTAAATCAATATTAGTTAGCTATTAGTTAGAATAATGTGCAGTCTCACTGCAGCCAGAGCCTTCTCCCCCGGTACCGTCTAATACAGACCTGGGCAACTGGTGGCCCCATGCCACATGCGGCCTGTGAGCGCCCCCTGTGTGGCCCGTGCTGGAATTGCGTTTTTCTTTTTCTTTTTTACAGTGCACCTGAATGAAGAAATGACTGTTCTACATTGAAGTAGAAATTTAAATAATTAACTTGTTGGTTTTGGATTTATTTAGCTTCAAGAGTGCATTTTTGTTAGTGTGACCCTCAACACAGGCTTTGAGAATCCCGGGCCACTTGCTGATACTTATGCTTAAATTAACCCACTCATATTCTGGTTTATTTCAGGAAAAACATTTTGGCTAGTGGAAATTCTAATTGGCTGGTAACTTTAAAATCTAGCAGCCATATTGGCAGGTGGTCAAAAAAGTTAATTTCAAGCCCTGCAGGGAGAGCAGGTGGTGACATAGGAGTGAGTGAGAATATTGGTGGTTAAGACTGAATAATGACATCACAACTGTTAATTTAAAATTAGTTATTCCTCTAAACCTGCCTTCAAATGTCCCAAATTTTCCGCGCCGACGCCGTTAGGCCCCCAGCAAAATCTGGCCCTCTGGTAGCGAGGACATTTTTTTTGTGGCCCTCTCTATCATCAAAGTTGCCCATCCATGGGTTACGGCATGACAATATTTATTTGGCCCCCGGCAACAATCTGGGTTTCTCATGTGGCCCCCCATGAAAAATAATTGCCCACCCCTGGTCTAATACCTGGAATTGACCAAACTGAACAGTCAATGTTCCATAAGCATAACAGTAACGTTAGGCATATTTACGACTGTTGCATTCATTATCAACACAAGACGGTAATGTTATTAGTGGAGCTGGGTGGTCATTTCTATAATGTAAATCAATATTTATAACTCAATAACTCTCTCATGTTTTCTCTCTGGTCTCTCAGTCTAAAATAAATTAAATTATTTATCTTTTTTCTCTCTGTCTCCACTCCTCTCTTGGAGATTTTAGAGGTTTGATCTGGGTCATGACCTCTGACCTCCACAACATTATGCATATTCTGTGTGTGTGTGTGTGTGTGTGTGTGTGTGTGTGTGTGTGTGTGTGTGTGTGTGTGTGTGTGTGTGTGTGTGTGTGTGTGTGAGTGTGTGTGTGTGTGTGTGTGTGTGTGTGTGTGTGTGTGTGTGTGTGTGTGTGTGTCTCTGTGTGTGCATGCGTGCCTGCATGTGTGTGTGGGCACGTGCGTGCGTGTGTGTGTGTGTGTGTGTGTGTGTGTGTGTGTGTGTGTGTGTGTGTGTGGGCACGTGTGTGTGTGTTACAGGGCTGGGTGTTGGAGGGACTCCCTCAGACTCGTCAGCAGGCTCTCTCTCTGCAGGAGGCCGGCATCAGCCCCGAGCACGTCGGTGAGAACACGTGTGTGTGTGTGTGTGTGTGTGTGTGTGTGTGTGTGTGTGTATGTGTATGTGTGTGTGTGTGTATGTGTGTGTGTGTGTGTGTGTGTGTGTGTGTGTGTGTGTGTGTGTGTGTGTGTGTGTGGTGTTGCATGCTGTACCAGTGCCAACGATCTACCGCAGTGCCAAAACGTCACTATAGTCTACTACTATATCAGGTGCTTATACGACGCTACTACCGTGGGACACTATACTACCGTCAGTACTCAGTACCGTGGAATGAGGAATGACGCTACCAGCGGCACAATGTTTTACATCATATTTTTACTCAAATTCACTGGTTTCTAGTTAGTACAACCTCTTCTGGAAGCAACACATGTGTGTTTCTATTTCTGGGTGAGCCATTCTTGTTGTCATCAGCATGGCATGACGGCAGAAGCTTCCCCTAATGCTAAAGGTTTGATCTGTAATGACTTTGGCCAGCTGCTAGCAATTAGCTACAGGTCCCTAGCTGACAGGAGTCTGGACACACACACACACACACACACACACACACACACACACACACACACATACTTTTCACCAAACATAGAAACGTTACACTGCACGATGAAATGTGTTTAGGACGCGGTGTCACAACAAAACATGTGGAGCCGAGTACCTTACTGCTGCTGGCTGTAACGTTAGCAGCCGATCACAGCCGATCTGTCACAAGCTCTCTCCATCTCTCTCTGTCCTCGGCACGAGTTGACAGCTCAATGTTTTGCAGTTTTAATTGAGTCCACTGTAAATCCTCCAATCTTTTCTTTTGTCTCCTCCGTTTACACGCTGCAAACACGTTTCTATTGTCCCACCCCAGTCAACAAAATAACCCAAATTGCATCAAAACATATGTTTTTAAGTAGTGATGTGATGGTGTCGTTATGAGATCGGGATAATATATACAGTCAATATAGGCCTACACCTATCCAAATTACGCATGGGGAGAATTACAGCATGCCTCACGCAAACTGTATTACAGGGACTGCAAGACGGGAATCTGGTTTGATTGCTGTAACGCCCAGGCATTGCCAGGCCACACCTGTGAATAATTCTGGGGCCGGTTGCACCAACTGGTCTTACGACTGGTCTTAAGCTAAGTCGGTCGTAACTTTACGACCTAACAGCTACGCCGGTTGCACCGACAGGGCGTAAGCCTTTTTCTCACTAAGACCGGTCGTAAATATTACGCCTAGTCCAGAGCAGGCGTAAGGTGCAGTATAGACGGTTTTGACCTGTGTGTTGCGCAATAGTCACAACCCCTCAGCACGGCTGTATTCAGCCCTCAATTATAAACCGCAAACCGGAGTACGTTATAAACGTTATAAATATAGTCACAACGTTAACAACTAACCAATGCTGGGGGTCCGTATGGTGCGTGTGCGTGTGTGTGTGTAGTGATGCTGGAGGCTCCTGATGATGTGTTGTTGGAGAGGAGTGAAGGCAGACTGGTGGACCCGCTGACAGGAGGTGAGTCCAATCCGCTCTTGTCCAGTCCAGGTGTTCAGAGCAGTCCAGCTGTTCAGTCCAGTCCAGGTGTGCAGTCCAGTCCAGGTGTTCAGAGCAGTCCAGGTGTGCAGTCCAGTCCAGGTTTTGAGAGCAATCCAGGTCCACATGTTCAGAGCTTTCAGGAAGTGGATCCAGCCTGGATAACTGTGGAGTCATGTTGCATTCATGTACTTCTCAGAAGCTCCTACTTCCCAGTTGTAAAGTCGTGATGATGACATGGCACCATTCAAGTGCTCTTGGGCAACACTCATGGACGCCAGAAGTAAGGTTGTTTTCTGGTGGCTGGTGTTTTCTTACCAAAAGCAAGTAGTGGGTCAGTATGGTAGCTACATAGGCCATAATGTGGAACAACAAAAAATAAATGATAGCTAAATAAACAGAATAACAAAACATTTTTTACAGTCAATTGGTGACACGGAGTCACAACTCGGAACCTCGGGTATCATCGATATATTATACATATTTCTCAGCTTCGCACTCCTAAATATGACATTGCAAGGCCGTTCATGTGCTCATAACTTGTAATAAATATGACATTGCAGGGCCGTTCATGTGCTCATAACTTGTAATAACGATAAGGAGCAGATTAATACAGCATTAAAGTAGAGAGAGGAGCAAGCACAATTCATATGTAAGCTTAGCTTTGTGCCTGCCGACCTGTACTATGATGTCACTTCCTGTCTGTAGATGTGTACCACCAGACGTTCATATGGCCGTCCAATCAGACCATAGCTCAGCGTCTGGAGAAGGGGCGGAGCCTGTCAGAGGAGCAGCGATTGGCCAAAGTGCAGCGCTACCGGTGTGAGGTCACAGGCCTAAGCTCCGCTTACCAACACGTTCTGAAGACCGTCAACGCCGACCAACCACACACCGATGTCTACCAACAGGGTGCGCTCACACACACATCTGAGCCAAACCCCCGGAATGAGTCCGGAAGACCTGAATGTGAGCGCATCTGACTCTTACGTGTAAAAGGTAATGGGATTTTTGTACGGGGATTTCGGTTAATGCATGAAATAAGCTCTGTGGTTAACAGAAGTTTATGAAACAATGAACTTTGTGTTCAGCAAGATAATCTTCACAAATGAGGATCACTTTTATGATTTTCAAAGTGTAAACGTGATTTTCAGGAAAATGCTTCAAAACTCATACAAGTGGTCCTCATTTGTGAAGATGGTCTTGCTGAACACAAACTTTGCTGTTTCATAAACCTTTGTTAACCACAGGGCATTTAACCGAAATTCCAATCCAGAAATCCCATTGAATTTGACATGTACACGTAAGAGCCAGAAGTGCAGGGACTTTAAAGGTAACTTATAGTAGAAAATAACTATACACATGGGTGGGTGCTGGGTTAGATGCAGGACATGATAGTTAAAGTCCCTGGAAACCAAAATCCACAAAAACGTTCTAACTATGTTATTTAGGGTCTTATGTTAGTAATTGTGTCCCTCAGAAATTATTATACATTACTTTCAACCCAAAGCCTTAAAATCGACACTTTTTAACAAGATTGTACAAGGTACTTCCTCATTGAAGAGAGCAGTGCGCGAGGTGCTAAAATGCAGGAGCTTATGACGTCATAAGCTCTATATAACCTTTGTACACGCGCGCAATCCGCACGGAGGGTTCCTTTTGTCCGTTCTTTGCCCCCAGTGACAGCGCTCGCTCAGTGTCTGTTTCCCTCCCACTCTGTGTGCAAGCGCTATGCTTCTCTCTCTCTCTCTCTCTCTCTCTCTCTCTCTCTCTCTCTCTCTCTCCCTCTCCGAGCAACGAACACACACACACACACACACACACACAGACACAGTAGCGCTGTGCAGTCGCAGCAAGTCTCTCTCTCTCCCTCTCCGAGCAACGAACACACACACACACACACACACACGTTCTCCGTTTCCCTCCCCCCCTCTGTCTCACGCGCTCTCTCTCTCGGAGCCCTGCTGCAGACGGGACACGCCCACACAGTCCGCGTGAGAAAATACACTCTAAAAACTAATTGATTCTCATGAGTTTTGCCATGACTGTCAAACCTAAATTTATATACTTTGCGACGTTCATCATCGTTCAAATTTGGCTGGTGGCTTATTAACATAGGGTCCTGTGATGTGATTAACTCAAAATGCTAAATAATAAAGAAATATTTCTGGTTTCCAGGGACTTTAAGACAACATTTCGATCCAATGTGGATCAAATTAAATCTGAGAATCCACAGAATCCTTTTTTTATTCGTCTTATCACTCTAAGACCAAAACGCACTGAACTGTAGCAGCCAAAGAAAAATAGAATAGGGTACTTTGAATAGGTACCCTATTGCATTTGCAAATGATTACTATGTAACCGTGATTACAGGGCTTTGAAAAACCAGTAAATACTGTCCATCATCAACCAAAGTTAGCAACAGTACAGACCCAGGCCGTGGTGAATTGATTTCAGTGAGTGTATCAGTACTTTTGAACGTTCAGTATACTGTCCAAACTTTCCCATCTTCTTCTTTCCACATATCTATCACTTTAACTGTCTCTTGTTTTTTCTCTTGCTGAAGGACAGGAACCCTCTGAAAACCAGCATGTTTGCTGAGTAGGGCTCAAAAAGTATTTTAAGTACCCGTTTGTATGCTTTCTTTCCTGGTAAATAAATAAACTGAAACTGAAAATGTTTCAGGACATTTGAACAATAGCGTGATAATACATTATATCAAATTGTGTTCATCTCTAACTCGGACCCTCCAAAAAAACATTTCTTCTTTTTGTCTCCCCCCCTCCACTTACCATGAAGTAACCTAAGCAGATAAACTTGGTGTGTGTGTGTGTGTGTGTGTGTGTGTGTGTGTGTGTGTGTGTGTGTGTGTGTGTGTGTGTGTGTGTGTGTGTGTGTGTGTGTGTGTGTGTGTATATGTTGTCAGTGCTGGGGTTTGTGCTGACTCAGCGCTTCTCGGCGCCTCGCGTTCCCAGAATCCTCCTCTTGGGTCCGCCGGGCTCGGGGAAGAGTCTGCAGGCCAGAGCGCTGTCTGACAAATACAAGATGGTGGACGGTTAGTGCACACACACACACACACACACACACACACACAAACTCACACACCAGGGTTTCCGTTATCCGATAATTTCCGGACTTTTACTGTTATAATTAATCAAAGTCAGACAAATTAAAATCTGCCGGTCACCAAGTCCGGTGAAAATAATCCCTAGCACAGTTTGAGTTGTATTAAAGGTCCAATCTGTAAATTCTAACTATTACTGACACCGGTGGCCGTTAAAGGAACTGCAGGCAGCATGTGCACCAGCTGGCGCGCGTGCACCATACTCGCATGCACCCAACAGCTGCCTCGGCCTGCCTGGCTAAACACAATGAATGACAGCAGAGGTGTTGGTTGCTTTGTAACGTTATCTGATAAAAGTCACGTGAAAACGGCAACCTGGACAATTTACCGGCCAGATCAGCCTCGAGACGGCTGAGAACAATTCTGGATGAATTAGCAGATGTCATTGGTTCCATGTTTGGTCGTGTTTTGGCTTGCGTTGGCTGCAGGGAAGTCATTAGCAAGACATTAGCATGAGCCAGGAAATAGCTTCCCGAACTGCTCTCCCGTACAGTCTAATGTCCACTGTACTTGGGAGCAGGCAATTTCCTGACCTGGCTGATGTGAGCTAGACGCGACCAAACAGAACAGTCAAACAGAAGCATAACAGTAGTAACCTTAGCCATATTTACGACCGTTCCATTATCCACACAAGATGGTGACGTTATTAGTGGAGCTTCTGGGTGGCAATCGATTATTATATCATCATTATCATATTATCATTGGTTAGCAACCAAGCTAACGTTATGATAGGCAGTAGTGATGCGCGGGCCGCAGTTATAACCGCGCTGACTGCGGATATCCCGCCCCGCGGGCGGGCCGGATCATAAAAATAAACATTCTGATTAATAGCGGATGGGTTGCGGGCGGTTGAAACGATGTATCATTAATGAGGAAAAATAATATTAATTGCATTCTCTAGTCTATGAACGTATTTTAAGCTACCTTTTTCATCAGGCACATTCTTAGTCGCCTATTGTAGATCCCCCAAAGGACCCACGCCCGTAAACAAAACAATAGCCATGTGCTAGGTCGCTAGGCACCACTTTTCATCCATATATGGTCAATGATGTCACCCTCAAAAAGGAGTCTCCGCTGAAGACGTGTTTGAAGAGAAGACGCGTTCGTATTTTCCCATACAATGAGGCAATCAAGTAAACTAAACTTAAAGCTATAGCGTTAGCCGAGTAAACTACATGAGGGCAAGGGGTGGACTGGACATAATACAGCATGGAAGTTTATTTGGAGTCTTGGACTGCAGCGATCGCACCAACGGCAGTAGAAACCGTAAGTTCGCTCCTTTTATAGCGTTTTATAGCGTCGGGTGCATGGCGGGCGCGGATCTATAAATAGTATGAAATAATTTGCGTGGATTTATGGCGGGCGGACGGTTCATGCATACATGCGGATTAGGATGGCATAAAAGCTCATCCGCGCATCTCTAAGAGGCAGCCTCAGCAGCTCACTGTTAGCTGACCAAACGGAACAGATCTGTTACTGCAGTCAGTCAAACAATGTTCCATAACCATAAGCACAACGATAGTAAGGTTAGGCATATTTGCGACTGTTGCATTATCCATACAAGACGGTAATGTTATTCGCTTCTGGGTGGTAAATACATAGCCGCGTTAGCAAGCAGCCAAAACCACAATATCATCACAACAGCTAAAAATACAAGCTAACGTAGGCTTCTTCTTTGTTGGTGTTTAATAATAAGCAGACTACAGCTGATTGATACGCGGTGCTCCAACTCGCTTTCCGAACAGACAATACTGTAAGGCGTAGGCTAATTACATGTCACAAGCGCAGCTGGGAATGTTTGCTTAACTTTAAACTGAAAGAATAGGCAAGAATACATTATTGTTAGTACCTGTAGCCTTCATCTGAGAACTGAAAGCCCTTGCTAGTGTTATTTTAATAGGCTATGGTGTTGAGTTGAGCACTCGCCACAGTTTATTTTTTCAGGTGACTGACTACTCTTTCGTTTTTCTGACTCGTCGTCTCAGACAACCCCCTGCGAATTCCAGTGCGGGCTCCAAATTCTGTGGAATTTGGGGGCCGTTTCTGAGACTCAGCATTCAAGGCAGCGTGTATGAAAGTCGACGCTGCATGGCACGGAGAAATTCATTAACCCCAAAGTTTGCATTTCGGGTCATTCCGTTTGATTGACCGGTCATAGAAGCATGGTTGGTGCAGGGAATTTACGGCAATATCGAGATTATAGACTACTAGGCATCTTGCGCGCTTTGCGCGCTCCATTCCTAGGCTCGCCCGCCCTGTGCAGCGTGGCCCCTGCGTGGCCTTGCCCTGGCTGCTCCTTGATGGCATACTTCAGGGATGCTGGATCACCTGTCCTGGAGCTGGCAACATGTCCCTGGGACTTGATTTTGCTCTTATGACATCACTGATGACATCATCAGTGGGACTCTTATGACATCACTGATGATGTCACAATGCCTCTGACATCACTGATGATGTCACCATTTATGACATCATCACTGGGACTTCGTGTGTGTGTGTGTGTGTGTGTGTGTGTGTGTGTGTGTGTGTGTGTGTGTGTGTGTGTGTGTGTGCATGCGCGTGTGTCTCTAGGCTCTTTCATACACAGATCGCGGAAAAATTGCCGTTTAGGAGTCCCGTAAAGCCAGCCGCCTCGCCACAGAAATTGCTTTCACACGAGCCAAGCAGCACGGCCACATTACCGTGCTGCTCTGTACTTTCAGGTGAAATCCCCCGCTCCCGCATTGAAAGGCGAGCGGAGGGATTTCCTGCTCCTCCTAGCCCAAATTAATATTTTCAGTGTAGCCTAGGCTACTGTATGATGAACGAATTCATTCAACAAGACTTCCCTCCTAGTCCGCTGAGCAGGGAGGATAGGTGCACTCGCATGGTGGGCGGGCAGATCGATATGGTGTCCTACTAAAATTGGAACGATACACGACCGCCCGCATATCAAACAGCTGCAGTCTGCATAACGTTCGTCGGGGGAATAGTATAGGCTATAAATGCACATGACTACTTAACGTTAACTAATGTCAACATCGTTTGAGCATAAAGCCTAACCGCACGGAGCATTCCTCCTGGCGTCCCTGCAGTCATAATTGTATAGGCTACTTTTTTTACTTTCACTCGTGCACTTTCTTGATCACATGAGGTGATTTCCCCTGTCATTTTTTTATGAATGAGCAGACCTTTCGCACCTTTTCCGGCTCGCTGCGACGACCTTTCAAGTGGAGGCGGGTTGCCAGGTAACCCGGCGCTGTTACTACCTCCCGTCGCGGGACAAAAGGCGTAAAACAATTGTCCACCAAAGCGCATTCACGACTTTCACATCGGAGGCGCTAATCCTATTTTCCGTGCATTTTTCGGCTTTCAAGGCCGGTGTGAAAGAGCCTTCTGTCTCTTGTGTGTTTGTGTGTTTGTGTGAGTGAATTTATGACATCACTGATGATGTCATCAGTGGGACAGACAGAAAAACAGAGCCCTAGCTCCCTTTTATACATAATAATAATAATAATAATAATAATAATAGATAGATAGATAGATAGATAGATAGATAGATAGATAGATAGATAGATAGATAGATAGATAGATAAATAGTCTGCTATCAATTGTATAACTGTATAACCAGCGGTGCCTCAGGAGGTCCCTGAAGATCATCAAAGACACAAACCATCCCCACAACAGCCTGTTCTCCCTGCTACCCTCAGGGAGGAGATACAGGGTTCCAAAAGCACGCACAAATCGCTTGAGGAACAGTTTCTTCCTGCAGGCCACGAGACTCCTTAACATACACAAATAGTGTAGTAGTCGTACCGTACCGTACTGCAGCTGCTACCATTATGTATGCCTAATGTTTAATTGTATGTTTAACAAGGTACATGCTATTTGCACCTGTATGTCAAATACGTCGAATTTAAAATGTCTGAACACGTCTTAACGTATGCACAATGCCTAATGTTTAATTGTATGTTTAATAAGGTACATGCTATTTGCACTGTATGTCAAATACGTCGAATTTAAAATGTCTGAACACGTCTAACGTATGCACATGACATGTGCACCTATGTGCAATGAATAAGCCACTGACTTGTCTTATCGCTATTCTGCCTTATTGCCTATTGCTGCTTAGTATTGCTTATTGATGCCTATTTCTTATTGCCTATTGCTCATTGCTTGTTGCCTATTTGTACTATGTCGTAAACGGAGTCCACAGCACAAGAATTTCACATGTGATACTTGTACCATGGAGTGACAATAAAAATCTTGAATCTTGAATCTTGAATTGTTTTTAAGCTCAATAAACTCATAATATTTGACTGGGATTTATTCCAATTGTCCGGGAAACTGAAATCATGCCGGACACGTTGACCGGCAACACACACACACACACACACACACACACACACACACACACACACACACACACACACACACACACACACACACACACACACACACATTTACATGGAAAACTCTGGAAAAATAAATCATAAAAACATCATCTTCTATCTCTTTCTCTGCCTGTCTGTCTCTCTGCCTGTGTGTGTGTGTGTGCAGTGAGTTGTGGTCAGTTGCTGCGGTCTGTAGCAGCTGGTGGTTCTGCTGTGGGAGAACTGATCCGACCGTACCTGGAGACCGGACAACGAGGTACACACACACACACACACACACACACACACACACACACACACACACACACACACACACACAGCAAGTTTTGACGAAGATTTGGATTGTGCAATAAAGCAGGCCTGCATGGTACTTTCGGTGGAGGGTTGTAAAGATAACGGAGCATCCCCCCCAGACTCTCCTGCGCTGGTACCAAGCGAAACGGAGTGTGGAGATAGTCTGGCCAGTGAGAATAGTGTTGCTGCTACCATATGGTGAAATTAGGTACTTTGCAAATTGTTTGTTTTCTGTGTGAGTGGTATTATGTGCTTGTCTAGTATGTGAGCTCACTAAGACAAAGCCCAGTCAACTCTGTTGACATGGTCAATAAATATTGAATCTTGCATGGAACTTGGCAGAAAAGCAGGTCATGGGCCAACTTAGAACTGATTCACTTTTCATGCCCACTGGCCAAACGGAGGCCTGGCAATATAGCTCCACAGTCACGTGACTTTCCGTGACGTTTCCAGCCCTGGAAGAGAGTTCCCCATTCATTTTCTCCATAGACATTTAGAAAAATCCTTATATAACGAGCTTTAAGCTATTTCACGTGTAGCCCTGTTTTTTCCTGCTCTGCTAATTAGCCAAAGTGTTCGCCACTGTATTCTGTTGACAAATAACCTTATTTTGGACTCAAACTCTTAAATTGGCTCACGTGCTAGAAAGGGGTGCTGACGTTGGGGACTGCCCCCTAGTCCGATACCTCACGAGTCCGATACCTCACGAGTCCGACACCTCATGGTTTTGGGTTAGGGTCTGGGGGAGGTTAGGTTTAGGCGTGGGGGTGGGAGAGGTTAGGTTTTGGGTTAGGGTCTGGGGGAGGTTAGGTTTAGGCGTGGGGGTGGGAGAGGTTAGGTTTTGGGTTAGGGTCTGGGGGAAGTTAGCCTCTTTTTTCGGACTCGTGAGGTGTCGGACTCGTGAGGTATCGGACTCGTGCCATGGCACCCTGACGTTAAACTTTATGGTTGTCAACGCTCACGTATGCGGTCCTGTCATATCAATTTTATACAATATATTACAGTGGATACAATCTGACGTTAGCTTGGGTTAGCTACGTTTGCTAACGTAGTTCGTTCTGGCTCAAAACGCCGCTCTTTCAATTTCTTTTGCTTATATGCCCACCAGCTTTGATATCTGTTGGCTGGTTATGCTGATATTTATAACAATATGTGGCTTCTGGGTGAACATTTAGCGGAGTGGAGGCAGCCATACTGTTTCCGGTCTGATCGGCTGGAAGGGAGACAGAGATCGTATTGAAGGTGTGAGCGAGGCTCGGCCAAAACACACAGGATGCGGAAGCGCAGTGCAGAAGCAGCAGAGCGCGCTGAGAGTTATCCTTTTTGGACAACAGTGCTCCAGCCATGACGTTGCAGTGGAACATCTTACCAATAGACGAACTTTGGTGCAAAAGATGAGACTGGTGACGTAGTTGATGACGGCACGTGCAGTTTTTCATTTCCACAGTACAGCAGGATTGTACACAGGTGGGAAACTGTGTACAACCCCCCCCCCCCCCCCCCCCCCACTTCTAAATTTTTGTTTTTGCTCCAACTGAAATGTTGTATGGATTCATGATTCAGTATGTCACAGGTTGGTTTGGTTCCAGCCTTAAAACTCTTATAACTTATATAAGGATTTTTCGAAATGTCTATGGAGAAAATTAATGGGAACTCTCTTCCGGGGCTGGAAATGTCACAGAAAGTCACGTGACTGTTGAGCTCTATGGGGGTAGCCAATCACAAAATTACACCTAACGGATTCACGCAACACCATGCCATGGTAACACGTAACACGTAACACCATGCCATGGCGGAGGTATGCACTCTACCAAGTGCCCTCTAGTTGGTTGTTGGTTATTGATTGTTGGTTATTTGTTGTTGGTCATTCTTTGGTGGTTATTGATTGTTGGTAATTGAGCAGCTCCAGACAGCCTGGTGCTGCAGGTGTTGACGGAGCGTCTGAGCCGTCTGGACTGCAGCGTGCAGGGCTGGATCCTCCACGGCTTCCCGTCTGACCACCAGCAGGCCCACAGCCTCCAGGAGACCAGCTACCAGCCCAACAGGTAACTAACTACCCCCAGACCAGCTACCAGCCCAACAGGTAACTAACTACCCCCAGACCAGCTACCAGCCCAACAGGTAACTAACTAGACCTCAGACCAGCTACCAGCCCAACAGGTAACTAACTACCCCCAGACCAGCTACCAGCCCAACAGGTAACTAACTACCCCCAGACCAGCTACCAGCCCAACAGGTAACTAACTACCCCCAGACCAGCTACCAGCCCAACAGGTAACTAACTACCCCCAGACCAGCTACCAGCCCAAAAGGTAACTAACTACCCCCAGACCAGCTACCAGCCCAACAGGTAACTAACTACCCCCAGACCATGCAGCTACCAGCCCAAAAGGTAAACTACCCCTCAGACCATGCAGCTACCTGCCCAACAGGTAAATAACTAGGCCTCAGACCAGCTACAAGCCCAACAGGTAACTAACTAGACCTCAGAGCAGCTACCTGCCCAACAGGTAACGAACTAGCCCTCAGAGACATGTAACTAACTAGCCCTCAGACCAGCTACCAGCCCAACAGGTAACTAACTAGCCCTCAGACCAGCTACCAGCCCAACAGGGTAACTAACTACCCCCAGACCATGCAGCTATCAGCCCAAAAGGTAAACTACCCCTCAGACCATGCAGCTACCTGCCCAACAGGTAAATAACTAGGCCTCAGACCAGCTACCAGCCCAACAGGTAACTAACTAGACCTCAGAGCAGCTACCTGCCCAACAGGTAATGAACTAGCCCTCAGAGCAGCTACCAGCCCAACAGGTAACTAACTAGCCCTCAGACCAGCTACCAGCCCAGCAGGTAACTAACTAGCCCTTAGATCAGCTCAGCCCAACAGGTAACTAACTAGCCCTCAGACCAGCTACCAGCCCAACAGGTAACTACCTACCCCTCAGACCAGCTACCTGCCCAACAGGTAACTAACTAGCCCTCAGACCAGCTACCAGCCCAACAGGTAACTAACTAGCCTTCAAACCAGCTACCAGCCCAACAGGTAAACTACCCCTCAGACCAGCTACCACCCCAACAGGTAACTAACTATCCCTCAGACAAGCTACCAGCCCAACAGGTAACTACCTACGCCTCAGACCAGCTAGCCTAACAGGTAACTAACTAGCCTTCAGACCAGCTCCCAGCCCAACAGGTAACTAACTATCCCTCAGACAAGCTACCAGCCCAACAGGTAACTACCTACGCCTCAGACCAGCTAGCCTAACAGGTAACTAACTAGCCTTCAGACCAGCTCCCAGCCCAACAGGTAACTAACTATCCCTCAGACAAGCTACCAGCCCAACAGGTAACTACCTACGCCTCAGACCAGCTACCAGCCGAAAAGGTAAACTACCCCTCAGACCATGCAGCTACTTGCCCAACAGGTAAATAACTAGGCCTCAGACCAGCTACCAGCCCAACAGGTAACTAACTAGACCTCAGAGCAGCTAACTGCCCAACAGGTAACGAACTAGCCCTCAGAGCAGCTACCAGCCCAACAGGTAACTAACTAGACCTCAGAGCAGCTACCTGCCCAACAGGTAACTAACTACCCCCAGACCAGCTACCAGCCCAAAAGGTAACTAACTACCCCCAGACCAGCTACCAGCCCAACAGGTAACTAACTACCCCCAGACCAGCTACCAGCCCAACAGGTAACTAACTACCCCCAGACCAGCTACCAGCCCAAAAGGTAACTAACTACCCCCAGACCAGCTACCAGCCCAACAGGTAACTAACTACCACGAGACCAGCTACCAGCCCAACAGGTATCTACTGTAACTATCCCCAGACCAGCTACCAGCCCAAAAGGTAACTAACTACCCCCAGACCAGCTACCAGCCCAACAGGTAACTAACTACCCCCAGACCAGCTACCAGCCCAACAGGTAACTAACTATCCCCAGACCAGCTACCAGCCCAAAAGGTAACTAACTACCCCCAGACCAGCTACCAGCCCAAAAGGTAAACTACCCCTTAGACCATGCAGCTACCAGCCCAACAGGTAACTAACTATCCCTCAGACAAGCTACCAGCCCAACAGGTAAACTAGACCATGCAGCTCCCAGCCCAACAGGTAACTAACTATCCCTCAGACAAGCTACCAGCCCAACAGGTAACTACCTACGCCTCAGACCAGCTACCAGCCCAACAGGTAAACTACCCCTTAGACCATGCAGCTCCCAGCCCAACAGGTAACTAACTATCCCTCAGACAAGCTACCAGCCCAACAGGTAACTACCTACGCCTCAGGCCAGCTACCAGCCCAAAAGGTAAACTACCCCTCAGACCATGCAGCTACCTGCCCAACAGGTAAATAACTTGGCCTCAGACCAGCTACCAGCCCAACAGGTAACTAACTAGACCTCAGAGCAGCTACCTGCCCAACAGGTAACGAACTAGCCCTCAGAGCAGCTACCAGCCCAACAGGTAACTAACTACCCCTCAGACCAGCTACCAGCCCAACAGGTAACTAACTAGCCCTCAGACCAGCTACCAGCCCAACAGGTAACTAGCCCTCAGACCAGCTACCAGCCCAACAGGTAACTAACTAGCCCTCAGACCAGCTACCAGCCCAACAGGTAACTAACTAGCCCTCAGCCAAACAGGCATAGGCTGTTGTAGACCCTTAAGCTTGAGCCCCCCAAAAATCATCTGAGCCAAAAAATACTAGACATCCAAATGAATCTGTAGGTACCAGCCATGTTATGCTATAGAGGGTGTAACATAGCTCCAAAGCCAGCAAAGTTTTTGACAAATGTAAATGGTCATGCCTACTCAATTGGGTCCCTTGACCTCTCTCCCTTGACCTCTCACATCTAGATATCTGAATGAAATTGGGCTAATTAGAACCACATGACTCTTAGCTTTACAGCCATGTCTAACATAATATGTCAGCTACATAGGGTATATGAACTCCAGGGTCCTACAGACAGTGTTCTGCATGCAGTGAAAATATGTTATTCTCACCTTTTTTGTTTCCCTATTTCTGCACACGGTGGTGCCAAGCCAGTCATGGAATTGGATAATTCCGACATAATTGGATAATGATCCGACAAACGGTTCTCGATACATGAAGGACAGACATACAGACCTGGAATTATTGTCTACCAGTGACTTGTGCTTTTTGAGGCTACCCTTATTTGTGTCTCATTCAATCAGTTGTACACACTGTTTAACTCAGACCTGGGCCAGATGCAGCCCTCATGGTGGGTCTGCCTGGGCCGGGAGGTCTAAGACAAACCACACCAATTTTTGTTTTCTTTAATATATCACCCCACCCCCCTGATTTCTTTATCCCATTTTTATCCCCCTTAGTGCTAATTTACTTTTATTTATCCTGGTTGCTGCTCCACCCTCTGCCGATCTGGGGAGAGCCGAAACTGGCTCCATGCTTCCTCCGAGACATGGGCAGTTAGCCAGCCGCTTCTTTTCACCTGACAGGGGAAGCTTCACTGGTAGGACATAGCACGTGGGAGGTTCACGCTATTCCAACCGGTTCCCCTCCCTCTGAACAGGCGCCCTTAACGACCAGAGGAGGAACCACATTAGCAACCAGGATATTGCATGTTTTGGTGAAGGGGGTTCCTATATGAAGGAAACCCCCAGGAGGCACGGGGAGAACTCGAGTTCTCCCCGGCGGTGGGCACTCGAGGACATGCGGACGGGCACGCATTCCTTCAGCGTTCACAGCATCCCAGGTGAGAATCGAAACTACACCAATTTAATAATGAAGCTAGACAAATCCAATGAGATGACCTAAATTGGCTGTTTTGAGTGATTTTAAATATAATAAATTCTGAAGAATAAGTGCCCATTATGTTTTCTATAATTGAATCTAGTGATCAAATTTGAGGTTACGGCACAACATTTTTTTTTGACCGCCGGCAACAATCTGGGTTTCTCATGTGGGCCCCCAGGAAAAACAATTGCTTACCCTTGGTCGAACTTTTATCTGTGGGCATGTTGCTACGTTGTTTGTATGGGCAAAATACCACGTGCGTGCGTTGTTATTGCTAACAATGGCTAGCCTGGCTAGAGCTGACCTTGGCTGGTATTCCGACTTATATATTATCTGTTTATTGAGGTTAAAAACAATACACAGTATCATCATATAAAATCTGAAGCTCTCCTCCTCTCTCCTCTCCTGCCTCCTCTCCTGCTCTCCTCCCCTCAGAGTTTTCTTCCTCCAGGTAACAGATGATGTGTGCTTGGAGAGGCTCAGTCTCAGAGCGACAGACCCGGTCAGTGGTGAGAGGTCAGTACTGGAACCAGCCAGTAGAAGCAGTTTGAGATCAGCTCTGCTGCTCTCAGCTGTTAACAACTCTGGTACTACGTACACTTATGAGCATCCTTATGCTCAAACGTGTTTGTTATTGCCAATCCATGACTGCTTAGGAACCTACAAGCAGGTCCTGACTGTTCTCAAGAACGGCACCAGATGGTGGTGGTGCAGATGATGGACAAGGTGGTTGAATGTGAGATTTCTGTCGCACAAACAAGGGAAATGATCTTCCGGCCAAGAATTCCTCACCATGACAGAAATTATGAACTTCTCTTTTGTCAGATGGCAGTTCCCAATCAGATTGGCTTTCTCAGTTACCATCAACGAAGGTCAAGGGCAAGAGAATGACCGAGTTGATACCTACCTACCTCAGCCAGTGTTTGCTCATGGCCAGCTCTACGCAGCCTTCTCCAGGGTAAAGCAAGCCAGCAACATGAAAGTACTTATTGAAGGTGATGAGGAGGGAATAACAGACAACATCGTCTATAAGGAGCTGCTGTAATCCTGTACTCATACAAGCATTTCCATAACTGTGCCCATGGCACATCATCTCCAGAGTCTCCACCCTAGAAATTGAGCATGCTGATTCCTCGTAATAATAATAATAATAATAATAATAATAATAATAATAATAATAATAATAATAATAATAATATTATAGAGAGTTGTAGCTGTTACCAACGTAATCCAGGATGGATGTGCGTTATGGATTTTTCCTAGTGGATCAGGCAAATCCTCTCAACCATTCATCCCCCGGAAGTGTGAATTGCTCGTCGCAGAACTATGACGTGCAGAGCGCAGCAGGCCTGTGTCTCTGGGCGTCCCCCCTGCCGCCCGGGAGGATGCAGACCTGGTGAGACGAAGGAGAAGCCCGGCCGGGAGAACCACAGTGCCTCGACTCTCCATGCACTGATGTTCTGGTCCCTGCAGAGTAGTTCCTCAGCAGTGGATTGGGGTTTCTTGGACCCGTCCACTAGCAACATTGCAGAGGAAGATTAAGTGGTCAGATCCGTGAGTGGCTGCTGCTGTGATACAAGCTGAGGCGTAATTAGCCTCAGCTGGGTCACATGGGCGAGTGTGTATGATGTTGTGAGACCCGAAACACCCAACGACCCCAGGTTACATCACTGACGATGTATCCCAGCTTGCATTTAGAAGATGTAGTGTGTAATATGTCGGGTTAGGGCATATTGCACAGTGAAGCCTGGCCTCCCCCTTGCCGGGTGCATCTATCAGATGTATTATTGTACTGTACTAGCTGGCTAATGATTGGTCCCTCTCTCAGGTACCACTCGGTGACCCGGCCACCTCCTGGCCCAGAAGTGCAGAGCAGACTGCAGACCCGCCCTGAACACAGCACACACTCTGTCACACACACTCTGAGCCAGTACTGGACACATACCGCGGCCCTACAGGTACGCACACACACACACACACACACACACACACACACACACCACATCGTTACCATAGTGACGGTTGTAGAGCAGGGCTGTGGAGCCAAAATGGCCGACAGCTGATATCTATCAATTTGAGAACATGATTTATTGATTTCATGTTCAGATTTTGTACCGCTTTCCCTCAAACCCCGCCCTCTTTCCCTCAAACCCCGCCCTCGCACTCGAATAGTCACCGCTCGCTCTTAGATTTGCTCTGCTTATGCTCAAACTCTGTGCTTGCACTCAGATATATTGTTGCTTGGACAGATTTCCTGCCCTCACAGTCAAACTGCTTCTGTGCGCTTGTGGAACTTCTCTGCTCTTGGATTTCTTCTTCTCTGTGCTCTGATTTTTTTAATCTTTTTATTTTATTTAATGATGCTCCCAAAATTATAGACGCGCTCTTGAATAAAGATAGGGATAAAATCTCCATAGATACCACATAGATTGTGTGTGTGTGTGTGTGTGTGTGTGTGTGTGTGTGTGTGTGTGTGTGTGTGTGTGTGTGTGTGTGTGTGTGTGTGTGTGTGTGTGTGTGTGTGTGTGTGTGTGTTCGTGCATTCGTGCGTGTGTCTCAGGAGATGTATCCAGATGCGGTCCACATCGACGCTGACCAGGACCCTCACTCTGTGTTGGAGGCTCTGGAGAGCGGACTGAGTACCAAGCGGAGCAGACTGCCAGGACCACAGACTGACAGCCTAGAAGCTGCTGATAGACAGGCTTAAAGCCCCTCCCCCCTCCACTCAGTGTTCCTACCTGTATAACTGCTGGTGTTCTATATGTTTGTAGAGCTGCACATCATCTGATTCTGCACCAAAGATCTTACATTGATAAGACCTACTAAGCACTTCACGCGTTAGGGGAGACTGTTTCCCCCCAGCTGGTACAGACAAAACTCAAGGGCACCGGAGAGCGAGTCTTTGCTCCAGGGCCAGGGGAGAGTTTGGGGACATGTTCACAAACTTGATAAATAAACATGCTTTTATAACTCCAATGATGGTCTTCACTGATAAATATATATTTTGAATTGGTTCTCAAGTCATGACCGGAAAGCATGCATTTTTGTTGCTATACTGTCTAAAAGTGATTTCATGATCAGCATCTGCATTAGCTAATGATTTGTGAGGATATCATTATGTTGTGACTTTACTTTCTGAGGCACACAACTATGAATTAATACATAATGATATAGTCACTTTACTTTCTGAGGCACAACACTATTAACTCACACATATGTGGTTCTTGGCATATAGAGCCTACAAGCCATACATCCAGTGTTTGAGGTCTGTCGGAGAGATGCACACACAGTGAATACAACGTCAGAGAATGGGTTTGATCTGGTCTGGTTCGGGGCTAGTAGGAGCTACCAAGGTGGACTACGCATAGCCTACAGTATATCAGAGCAGCAACATCGGAATGATGGCTACAGCTGCTGAAATAGCCGTACCCGGCTAAGACACCCGGTAGGATAGGCACACAACACCGGCCACATGTTCTGTGTCCCTGCACTGCACCAAGCCTCAAGGAGGAAGCAATGCCCATTGCCCATCATGAACGAGGTAATGGCGGCTATAAGCAGATGCGGCTGGTAACGCTAAAGTTCCGGTTGCAGGGAGCTGGATGTCGATAGTTGTGATTAACACATGAATTACGGTATTAATTAATGCTACTGTAGGTACTGATGAGGAATTAATCCATGATGATATAGGCATAGCCTACTCAATAGTAATTCATATATGACTCAGTCTGTTCATCAAACATACCTTTCATTAGTTGATGATGCGGTAAGCATCAATTAATGGCTTAAGCGTTAATTCATGCACATGTGTGCGCCAGTATTGTAAAGTGTTAAAGGGGCCACATTCACCGTTGAGCGGCATTGCTACTTGACACACAGCCATGGCTAGTACTACGCCTGTGATCACCTTGGAGATGCTAAACGCACGGCTAAACCAACCGTGGAGCCGGAGACTTCCAAGAGATGGGAGAAGTCTTGGCGTGAGAAGATCAACACCCTGAAACGAGAGCTTGAGCTTCATCCTCATCTCCCCCGCAAGCAACGCTTTGCGGTGGAGGTTGATATGATGGTTCTGGCTGTCAAAATCAAGGCGTTGATCCTTGAACGCTTACGGTTAAAATTGGAGAAGGAGAAGCAGCAGGCAGCTGTAGCCCACCCTTCACCAGTCGATACCGTGTGGCCCTGCAAGGATAAGAGGGGCAACTGTTCCTGTGGATTCATCTCCAGGTTTAGGCTGTGATCAGCAGCCATACCAACAAACGGCCCTTTTAAGGGCCCACACACATCCTTAAAGAGCTTCCATCCTCGCATCCACACACAACCTAGAGTGCAATAGAACAATTTCCATTGAGGAAAATGCACAGTGAATTACTTGCCATCAGGCAGAGGTTTTGAAAGTGGGAGGCGGGCCTCCCCAGGGGGGGGGGGGGGGGGGGGGGGGGGCTCCAAACAGTTTCAGGGGAGGCTCAGTGTATGGAAGTGAACCAATATTACATTAGTTATTAGGCTACATCAGTTAGGCTATCAAATAAAGAAGAGAAAATGATTCGGTCTTGTTGTGATCAGACTGGAACTTAAGAGATTGTTACTGGCTGTAAGTACTAACATATCACCTGTGTTCCTGTGACCAGCATTTGTGTCTGCACTTGTGCATAGTACTGGTCAGTCTTTTTCAGCCTGCGGTTGTCCATAATCCTGGATCTGGAACTTCAAAGGATCTCTGCTGGAGACAGTTCCCTGTACTTATAGTGACACTTAATCTCTAACACATCTCCATGGCAATCACAGGTTGATATCCCATCAGGTGAGGCTGCTAAGAATGGATACGGTTTATAGACCACAAGGCCTACATTTTTCAAAAAAAAGTTAGCATGCAGATGCTTTACGTTGTTATAAAACTCTTCTCGTGCAGTATCTTCATGCTCTATCCCCCACTTTACAGATGGCACGTGAGAACTGTTGTATGAATCGTACTGCAGGATGGCCTTCAGAGCAGTAGCACCATTACCATGTAACACTTTGTGAATGTGACTTGCTGTCACTCGTCCTTTCCTGTGCTTATTCCACAATGTGGAGCTTGGCTGGCCAACAGTAGCTTCAGAAAGGTCGGTCACCTGCTGGCTGTTTGGGACTGCATCTTGTATAATGTCCTGTACAACATCCTGTGCATAACTGCTTGCATCCCCTATACCCGTATTAGTCTGTGGGGTGGTAGTGGGTAAAGGTCCTCTGTCTCAGATGCTGTGTCAGTATCACTGTCGCCCCTTACTAAAGCTGCTGCTGAAGGAAGAATGTGTTTGAGTTCAGCAAGGGCTTTCTCCTTGTCTTCATCAGGTAGCCCTGGTGGCCTTTTCACTGGCTTTCTTCGGTGGTGGGTAACAGATGCACCATGTTTTGGATGTGATAAGTCCAAGTGTTGCTTCTGTTATACACCTTCCATATAGACCAAATCACCGTGACGTCACCATGTAAACAACATTACTTCCGCGTACCACTTGGGGAAGGCGGCAGGTTTAATGTGCGTGTTGTCAAATAAATGCTGTCAAACCCTCTCGTTGTTTTCGGCCGACTACTTTCAATTTAAATGTTCAAACGGTTGGTAAACATGCTTGTCCGACGTATCTAGCCTTTCTTCTGTGTTTGTTTTATGTAGTGTTAGCTAGCTAATAACGTTTGTTTACAACTGTCAAACTCACTGTTTTTTTGCAGACTCGTTACAGACAGAGCTACTGACGCCACGTTAATTTAATTTAGCTTCAAGTCTACTCTGGTCTGGTCTGGTCCAACAGGTAAATTAGCTAGTCTGGTCTCCACTAACGTTAGTGAAAGTGTTGTTATGAATGATATTAAACGGAGGTACGGTGGTGCAGTGGTAAGCACTATCGCCTCACAGCTCGAAGGTCGTGGGTTCGATTCCCACCTGGGCCGATGTGAACACTGAAGGAATGCGTGCCCGTCCGCATGTCCTCGAGTGCCCACCACCCGGGTGGGGGTCGGCAAAATGGCCTTTCTGTGTGGAGTTTGCATGTTCTCCCCGTGCCTCCCGGGGGTCTCCTTCATATAGGAACCCCCTTCACAAAAACATGCAACATCCTGGTTGCTTATATGGTTCCTCCTCTGATCGTTAAGGGCGCCTGTTCAGAGGGAGGGGAACTGGTTGGAATAGCGTGAACCTCCCACGTGCTATGTCCTACCGGTGAAGCTTCCTCGGGCAGGTGAAAAGAAGCGGCTGACTTGACTGCCCATGTCTCGGAGGATGCATGGAATCAGTCTCGGCTCTCCCCAGATCGGCAGAGGATGGAGTAGCAACCAGGATTGAGTAATTCAAATGAGCACTAAACGGGGGATAAAAATGGGATAAAAAATCGGGGGAAAAAAACATAAAAAAAAAAAAAAAAATGAATGATATTAAACAACAACACAACACGAACAAACCATTCTTGTCTTTTTTGTCTGTTTTTGTCTTCAACACGTCAATTTGTGCCGTTCACCGCCATTATAATGTGTGGACCCAGGGGTAACCGGAAGTAAATGTAAACATCCCCGCTGATTTGGTCTATACATTTCACACCTGTGCAAGAGATGTCCTTGTTTGCTACATGATGTCCCTTCAACAGCAAACAGAAGAGCAGCAATGTGGCTGCAGGCCTCTCCTAACCCTGCCATGCACGTGCAATGACCAGCTACAATATAACCATGTGTCCTGTGTAAACACAGCCAGGGGTGGTATGGTGGGTCAGCTACTCGCTGCCCAGGGATGACAGCTGCAGTGATGAATGTGACTGTGCTGTCTGTTGAGATGTTGTGCTGCTTTATATTGTTCACATGGCCAGAAAGATAATTGTATGCATCTAGTGATTTATAGGCACGCAATGACTCTCCAGTAAAGGGACCTGGAGAGTGTATTAGATAGTTATAAATGTCCTGTCCACGTAGTGGATAGGGGGCAGCTTGGGATGGGTGGTCAGTGTACCACCCATCACTTAGATTGTAGGGGTCAGGAAGATCAATACAATTATTACCTAAAGGGAGCTTCAATTTTTCTAAATATCGTCCATAATCTTGTGCACAATCTCACCTGGCACACCTGTGGTGAATCCATATAATGACCCTGTTTGATTCATTTATCATTACACCCTGAAGAAGGCAGAAGTCGATACGCGTTGGTGTATTTTAATTGTTAGCCGATCCAAATAAAGGCTTTTTATATTCAAAACCTCATTGAGTGCCTGGACCTGGATCATTTATGCTATAAGTTTTCCTCTTCTTTTGAAAGTTTTTCCCTTCCAAGAGCACCGGAGGCTTGAGGGACTCCAGCAGCGCTCCTGCCACTCCTCTCTCATCATCCATAATCTGTTGTATTTAGACTGACAGCATAATTGGACAACTGATAACCCTGTCCACTCATATTGCCTATCAGTTGTATCACACACCCCTCCCTGTGGTCTTCTCCTCTGATTTGTCTAGGCCTGTCTGTCACCATCCTGATTTATCTCTGCCCATCTTCTCACTCCTTTGGTTCTTGTCTCCTTTGACTGTCCTCTTTCTCGCCTGCCTGGGTTGAATCAGCACTTTACCGTCTTTCATGCACTGTTGAATGAAATGAAACTGAATTGATACTGTAACGTATCCGTTATCTCATGAGGCAGAGGCTTCTTGATGGTACAAGGGTCTTTATTCACAGTTAGTTATATTACAACTCTCAGCGGTTGTCACGCTCAAAGCTAGCAGCTTTCCCTCCAAGTAGTGTGTGTGGACTGACGCGCATGCTCAGTTCACTCCAGAAGTATCCCCACCGCATAGTGTTCCCCCAATACAACACTCCCACACATCAGTTCCTATCTGCAGTCGAGACACTACCAATGCTCACCCCTGTATGTGTACTGCTGATTCGCTACATACTCCCCGCCCAACAATAAGGTCAACGCCCACGTTGATAACACATCACACACCCCCTTGTACCAAAACATTTTTTTTCTTTAACAGCTTCTTTTTTTTTCAATCACAGCATGTTGCCCTCTCCGACTTCCCCACATCATCTCCCCCACAATATCTCATGTCATGCCCCTTTTTTTACTTTCTGTTACAACAATACAACATCTCCAACCACCATCTCCTCTCTTTTTTTTTTTTTTTTTTTTTTTTTTTTTTTAGTACAACTCAAAGTTGTGGAATCGTCCTGGAGCCCTTGGCTCTCTCCGTGGCCGTGTTAGTCTCTGTGAATCTGTCTGCGGGGCTGATCCCACCTGCAGTGTCTCTGGGCTTTCACGCCCCTGGGTGGGGCCCGCCCGGTCATAGCCGGACGCCCCTCTCTGTGGGAACAGAGTCCTTCTTTCAGCCGGTCTAGGTGAAACCGCCGGGCGGCCGAGATCTGGGGGAAAGGTGCACCCCCCCCGGTATGGGGCCAACCTGTCTCTGTGGAGTACCTTCCTGCCACCAAGTGGCATCTGCACTCGGTACACCACTTCCCCCATTCTCTCCATGACCCTGCATGGGCCTGTCCAGTGACAGTCCAGTTTAGGGCTACGCCCTTTTTTTCTCTGGGGTGTGTACACCCAGACCAACTCCCCCCCCTGGAAATGGTTTCCTTTTGCCCTCACATCATAGTTCCTTTTTTGTTTCATGCCTGCTTTCTCTAGCTGGTCCCGCGCGAAGTGGTGAGCGGACTCTAAGCGATCTTGTAGCCTCCTGGCGTACTCTCGCCCTGGGGGAGCGTCCAGTGCATCTGGTGGCTTACCGAACGCTATTTCTGCTGGTGTCCGCAGTTCTCGACCTAACATGAGCAGAGCTGGGGTGCAGGAGGTGGACTCGTGTGTGGCGGATCTGTAGGCCATGAGGATGAGCGGCAGGTGCGTGTCCCAGTCTCTCTGGTGTTCCTCCGTGAGGATGGCCAACTGCTTTTTCAGCGTTCTATTGAATCTTTCTACAAGGCCATCGCTCTGGGGGTGCAATGCTGTGGTCCGTGTCTTTTTAATGTTCAGTTTCTCGCACATGGTGGCGAACACTCGTGACTCAAAGTTTCTCCCTTGGTCACTGTGTAGGGTCTCTGGTGCTCCGAACCTACTGAACATGCCGGTTACTAGTGCGTCGACCACCGTCCCCGCCTCCTGGTCGGGTAGTGCGTACGCCTCTGGCCATTTTGTGAAATAGTCCATGGCGACCAGGACGTACTTGTTTCCACTGTCTGAGCAGGGAAAAGGTCCCATCACGTCTACCCCTACCCTCTCCATGGGGGCTCCTGCTGCTAGCTGTTGAAGCGGGGCGCGAGACTGATCTAACGGCCCTTTGTACGCTGCGCAGAGGTCGCAGCGTCGACAGAAGTCCTGTACGTCTCTCCCCATCCTCCCCCAATAAAACCCTTGTCTGATACGGCGGAGCGTTTTGTTTACCCCGAAGTGCCCAGCCCCTACAGTTCCATGGCAGCTCCTGCACACCTCCTCCCTCAACGTTGTCGGCACTACTTTCCGCCACTTATGCTCTCCTGTCGCTGGCTCCTTCCAGGACTTCATCAGCACTCCGTTACTCAAACTCAGGGTGTCGAACCCCGCCCACAGCCCTTTGGTTGTGTCGGTGGCCCCTGCCACCTCTTCCCAGGGCGGCTTCTGGCCCTCTTCTACCCATTGCAGTACTGGTGACAGCTCTCTGTCGTTTTCTTGGTGGCCCCTCCAATCCGCTGCCTCTGCTACCCGCAGCGTCCTGCACACTGGCCCATCCCCTGTGTGGTTAGGGCAGATCCTAGCTTCCTCTTGGAGCTCTCTCTCTCTTCCTTCTCTCTTTTCGCAGTATGTACACCCTCTCTCTGCACAGGGTCGTCTTGACAGGGCGTCTGCGTTGACGTGGCGCGCCCCTGCCCTGTGTTCTATCGTGAAGTTGTAGTCTGCCATTTTCTCTAACCAGCGGCACACTTGTCCCTCCGGCTCTCTGAAGGACCATAGCCACTGCAGCGCCGAGTGGTCGGTCCGTATGGTGAACCGTGGCTGTCCCAGGAGGTAATATCTAAAGTGTCTTAGTGCTTCTACTACGGCGAGGAGCTCCCGGCGGGTGACGCAGTAGTTACGTTCTGCTTTATCGAAAGTCTTGCTATAGTACGCCACCACCCGCTCCCCGTCCGGCCCCGCCTGGGACAGCACGGCTCCCATACCCCCATTGCTGGCATCAGTGTCTAGTAGGAACGGCAGGGCGGGGTCTGGTGCTCTAAGCACTGGAGACTCGGTCAGTGCTTTCTTGAGGGCTTTGAATGCTAGGTGGCATTCTGTCGTCCAGTGGAAGTCTGCGTTCTTCTCTTTTAACCTGAACAGCGGTTCCGCTATTTTAGAAAACCCGTTCACGAATTTCCTGTAGTATGCGGCTAGCCCTACGAAGCTCTCGAGTTCGCCTTTGTTTCTGGGGGTGGGCCACTCCATGACCGCCTGAGTCTTCTCTTCTAGGGTGCGAATGCCCCCCGCGCCGATGCCATGCCCTAAGAACTCCACCCTCCTCTTCAGGAAGTGGCACTTGTCTGGGTGTAACTTTAGACCCGCCTCTGCTATCTTCTGCAGGACTTTTCGTAACGCCCCCACTGCGGCCTGGAACGTGCCCCCGTGTGTCAAGATGTCATCTAAATACACGACGCATTCGGATCGGGGAATGTCTCCCAGCAACTTCTCCATTAACCTCTCGAACGTTGCTGGTGCGTTGCACAGCCCGAAGCTGAGTACTCGAAACTGCCACAGCCCCTTCTCTGTGCGGAAGGCGGTCTTTTGCTTGGCATCGTCGCGGAGGGGCACCTGCCAGTACCCGCTACGGAGGTCTAGGGATGAGAACCAGGATGACTCTCCCGCGGCGTCTAACAGTTCCTCTATGATGGGCATCGGGTATGCGTCTTTTTTTGTTACTTTGTTCAGCCCCCTATAGTCTACACAAAATCGCATTTTGGTGCTATTTTTCTTTTTCACCAGCACTACCCCCGACGCCCACGGGCTGTCTGATGGCTCAATGATCCCCGCCCGCAGCATGTTCTCTACAGCTTCGTTCGCTATCTCTCTCCTCGCCGCTGGGATCCGACGGGGATATGACCTGACGGGTCGTGCCCCCTCCGTGTCTATTTCGTGTTCCACCAGGTGGGTACATCCTAGCTCATCATCTGACATGGCGAAAATGTCTTTATATTCCTCTAGTACCCTCCACAGTTCATCGCTCTGCTGGGTCTCTAACCCTTCGCTTTGGCGTTTGTGCAATCCCCTGAGCATCTCTAACCTCTCTCTCTCCCCCTCTGCCTGTTGCGCTGGCTGAGGGCAAGTGTTTGGAGGTGGGCTAGGGGTGGGGCTTTGTGGAGGGGCTTGGTCTGCTGGGTGGGGCTCATGCACTACGGTGACGCGAGCGGGGTTGGGCTGCAGGGTCGCTCTGCGGAGCAGTTGTTCTGTCAGCTGTTGTACTGACTCGGACAGTTCTTTCACCCTGTCGCCCTGCTCTCTCACCGTGTTGCTTTGCTCTGCCCAGGCCGTCTTCCACGCTGGTTCTTCTTGTAACTGGCTCTCCGCGGCCATTCTGACCACTGGGGCGGCCTCCATTATGCTGCTGCTCTTGTCCCAGCCTTCTACTGTCTCTATCTCCAGTGCCAGCCCCAGCGCTGCTCCCAATGTTTTCGGGTGTCCCAGCGTTACTTTCTGGCTTAGGCTCCGTGGCTCGATGGCCTGGACAAAGTAGCTTAGGGCTAGTCCATCCAGCGTCTCCGTCGGTAGCTGGCTGTATGCGCGCCGGCTGAGAGTCTCAATGTCCGTTGCCAGTGCACGTAGTGACTCACCCTGTCGTCTGCGTCTGTTACACAGTTCTGCGGCTACGATGGCCTGCTCCTCGCATCGGCCGAAACGTCTCTGCAGGACCCCCATCACCACATCCCAGTCCTTTGTATCAGCTATTGCCGACACGCACGCTGTAGCTTCGCCCTCGAGGGCCATGACGAGGTAGCTGGCTCTCTCCTTTCTCGTCCAGCCATTCCAATCTGCAGCCTCTGTAAACTGCTTGCAGTACGCCTCCCATTCGACTTTACCGTTGAATTTTGGCGGGGTGATTTCCTTTCTTCCCCGCCGCTCGCCGTCTTTTGCCGCCTCGACCCGTGTCCCGTCTTTGTCCTCGGGCCGTAGGCTGGCTCCGCTGGTCTGTGGCACAGCCTCCATGGCTACAGCGGCAGTGTCAACCCGCTCGATCTTCACTCTCACCGGTCCCGGTTCTTCCGCTCCTTCTCCCGCCTCGCTAGCTTGCCTGCTAGCTCCCTTGGGCTGCGGGTTAGCTTCCGTGGCTACGGTGCTAGCTCTGTCTGGCTCGGATTTTATTTTCACCAACCCCAGGCTTTCTGTTGTTGTTTTTTCTTGGATCCTTGTGGTAGCAGCTGCGTCTACCCAGACATCATCCTCCTCGGCCGGCTGGTAGTCTGCCCCGGCTCTCGCCTCTCCCGCCTCTCGGTTGAGCCGCTTGCGCTCTTTCTTCAGGAACTTGTTAACCATTTCGCTAATCTGGAGGCAATATTCACCGTTTAAACTTCTGACGCCAGTGTAACGTATCCGTTATCTCATGAGGCAGAGGCTTCTTGATGGTACAAGGGTCTTTATTCACAGTTAGTTATATTACAACTCTCAGCGGTTGTCACGCTCAAAGCTAGCAGCTTTCCCTCCAAGTAGTGTGTGTGGACTGACGCGCATGCTCAGTTCACTCCAGAAGTATCCCCACCGCATAGTGTTCCCCCAATACAACACTCCCACACATCAGTTCCTATCTGCAGTCGAGACACTACCAATGCTCACCCTGTATGTGTACTGCTGATTCGCTACAATACATTGAATTCAACATCTGGCAGCAACATGTCGAATATTCTATGTTTTCATGGCTTATTTCAAAGTGGATATATCTCATTCATATATGTTATATTTTCATGGTGTTATTTCAAAGTCATGATGAGGATGATTAAGCCTGCGCATGTCCAGAAAGTCAGCTTTTAAGGAGGCGGGGCTTCGGTGACGTAGCCGGAAGAGTTCCCACGCGTGTCTGTGAATTTGTTGATTAACGTGCTGCACGTGGTACTGTCATATTTTCTATCTAACAGGACTAAGTAACGTTATAGTGACTCTTGTCGTTGTCAAGGTAACTAAAAATTTCTGTTCATGTCATCCTCAGTCAGATTCCTACAGTGTGTTTGTGTTGTTGTCAGCTAAGAGCTAGCTGCAGAGCTAACAGCTAGCCGCCTCAGACCAGAGTCCATTCAGAAAGCCGTCAGTTTAACCGACGCTCCTCGTGTGATTTACTCCGCAAACAACTGACAGCAGCCTGAGCTGGTCAGTCTGCAGCTCGGCTCATAGCCAACAACCAAACAGCCTCATTTTAATACAGGTCAGACTTTTACATTAGCTAGCTTAGCCGAGGCGAAATGTCTCCTCAGCTCATGTAACGCTACTAAAAGTTAGATTGTCCTGAAATGCTCGCTGGGTCATTTCTATGAGGGAATGTTTTCTACCAGCTGCAGTGTGGAAAGTGTGTGATTGTCTGTGCTTGTCTGTCAGTCTATGAAGTAATCGATACATAAGAATGAAGTACCATAAGTAAGTGTGTGTGTGTGTGTGTGTGTGTGTGTGAGAGAGAATCAATTTCTGATTTAAATGCATCATTGTATCTGTGAGTGTTTCAGTGAAGGTTGGATTTGTTTTTGTTTTTGTTTTTACAAATTGTGTGTGTGTGTGTGTGTGTGTGTGTGTGGACAGGCATTATTGAGATGTCATCATCAGGGGACCAGCTGTGTCTGAACATCACCAGTGGTCCCTCGTTCTTCTCAGTCAGGAGGAAGCCTCTGTCAACTCAGCAGCGATGGGCGCAGGTCAGCTGTGTGTGTGTGCGCATGCGTGTGTGTGTGTGTGTCTGCTGTGTGTCTGCTGCTGTTATACACTCTAGGGGTGACCCTAGCCCCATAACGTGACGGTGCTACTGTACTCCGATATTCTCGTACAGCAGTCAGCGTCACACAGCGTTCGATTCGTCAATGGGTGGTTAACGCTGTTCAAAAAGCTCTCCTACCCGTATCCAACCTCCGATTGCAGATCCGAAGATATGATCTACTGAAGCCAGTAATTTGACCGGCGCTGTTAAAATGATACTGCTGCGTGAAACAACTGTTTAGAAGCAGTCTTTCCACAGCCTGTGCTGAATTTACAGCAGGGTGTGTTCGATCTCACTACATGGTGCACCGTGCACCGCTTGCAAACAACACATGCAGTCACACAGAGACGGCGGCTGTCAGTGATCAACGCAAATCCAGCGCACCTGGGAAGCAAAACATGTCATGAAATACTCAAACTCCCAAGGTTCCTGTCGGCACTAGGAAGCTTCTCCTGTTATACGGCATAGGCTGTGGAAAGATTGCTTTTAAACGGTTGTTTCACTGTCACACAGCAGTATCATTTTAACAGCGGCGGTCAAATTAATGACTTCACTAGGGTTACTATCATATCTTCGGATCTGCAATCGCAGGTCGGATACGGGTAGGAGAGCTTTTTTAACAGCGTTTCCCACCCATTGACAGTGTTGGGAAGTAACGAGTTACTAGTTACTCGTTACTGTAATAATATTACTTTTTCCAAGTAACGAGTAGTGTAACGAATTACTATAGAATATAAGTAATAATATTACAGTTACTTCAAGATAAACGAGCTCGTTACGTTAGTCGTTACATCTTTTGTTGAGTCCATTCTGCGATGCCGCTGCGCTCAAAACGACACGCAGTCGGCATTCACTGATCACAAGCAGCATGGTTTTAACGCTCCCAAAACAAGGTGACGTCACCGCAGAGCCCATTCAGAGCAGCAACAGGCAGGCAGGCACACCTGACACCTCGCTCTCTGTCCTGCTGAGCCGAGGAGGAAAATCCGTGGCTGCGGATATATTCCCATGACTTTGTTTTTGTCGGGAAGAAAGGTGACACGATTGAACATCAAAGTCAAATGTAAACGGTGTCCAGGACAGGTAGGCTACTAACACTCTTTCCACTGTGAAAAACACGACCTCAAACTTCCTAACGTTAACGTTACGAGACGAGAGGACAGCACAACAGAAACCGGAAAACTGTTCAAATACAGAGATAACGTAAAAACTCACAAGCTGGTGGACATCAAACATTGCTGTTATTATTGTCAGGGTAATGTTAATGTTGCAGAGCTAACGTTATTTGTGACACAAACTTGTTAAGCAAAGATGTAGCCTATACGTATTGAGTTTGCATTGGCAGTGCATACTGCATTCTATAAAACAGAAGCTGTTAAGATTGCATCTTGTCAGTCATCACTTTAAGCCAGGTGTGCTCTTCATCAAGCATCTCTGTAGGAAGCTGTGCTCTGGCAAAGCGATTAGTTTAAATGGAACGGCACATAATAGACCTCGTTCACACATTCGCACTGCAAAGTCTGCATTTTGAAGAGAAAATCGCTATGGGCCTTTTTCACAACGGCCATTTGTGTCTAGAAGACAGAGTATACACAGGTGCAACCAACTAACTAATTAAGGCTCCAGCACTGGAACACCTAAATGGACTGGAAGTTGGAAGCCCTAATTAACATCTTGGTGCACCTGTGTTACCTCCTGCCTTTTAGACACAAAATCGCTGCAGTGAAAAAGGCCTATTGCCATTTGTGTGGAATGTAACGGAAAAGTAATATAACGAGTATCTAACGAATTACTTTTGGCATGGAGTAATAAGTAAAGTAATAATATTACTTTTGAAAATAGTAACGAGTAATATGTAATATATTACTTTTTTAGTAATGAGTGCCCAACACTGCCCATTGATGAATCGAACGCTGTGTGACGCTGACTGCTGTACAAGAATATGGGAGTACAGTAGCAGCGTCACGTTATGAGGCTAGGGGTGACCCCAAATAGTCGATGATTCGTTGGAAGGAGCCATTCTATTCTGGCTATATGGGGGTGCTGAATATCTGATTTGACATAGAATTGTTTGGTTTCTCCCAATAGATCTTAGGGCTGTCACGGTATAGATTTTTTTCCATACCGCACAAATTAGCTGCAGTAACCACATTTTTTTTTTTTTTTTTTTGCACGAGTCTCATCCTAATATGATGTGCGCCCCGGCTGTATGTACATCCATGTGATAGACGGAGCCAACTGCACTTTCACTACCAGTCGGCAGTCGGTAATAACAAATCCATGTGATAGACAGAGTGACGTTCTGTGACTGCTGCTAACTCATAACATTATAAACAAATGAAACGACTTGAATTCACTTGAACACTTGTAACGTTACTCACACTGGATGGAAAGAAGTGTAGAAGTTTCATGTTTACAACAGCTCCGCCCACAGCTCCGCCCACAGCTCACCATCTGTGTGGCTCCGCCCACATCTCACTGTCTTGTGTGGCTCCGTCCACAGCTCACCGTCTGTGTGGCTCCGCCCACAGCTCACCGTCTGTGTGGCTCCGCCCACAGCTCACCGTCTGTGCGGCTGCTGGCTGTTGGGTGCATTTGTTGTTTGTTCCCACGGCGCGTTAGATATTATATATATATTATATTATGGAGAGAGAAAGAGAGAGGAGAGGAGGGGGGGGGGGGGGGATTACAATGGCAACTTTTGAAGCGTAGATTTTTTTGGGTCAGCCCTAGTGTTTTTGCTAGAAATGCCCATCCCAGCCTAGACCAAACATCAACAAGGACAGACAGCCATTTATTAATTTATTTGTTTATTTGGACGGGACATTGCAAAATTAATGAACACAGAAACCATAGAACAGATACTAAAACCTGGAACATAGTAAAAGTGTAAAAATTGCCGGATTTAGCACGAGGCTAATTTCCGTCCTTTGTCAACATAAAACACCATGAACATAAAATGTAAAACATAATAAAACATACATAAAACATAGGTGGTAGCAGCAGCATGGAAGCACCAAACAAACATCTGTGTTAGTCTGTGTTTGTTGTACAATGTTTGATTGGTGTGGCATGTGTGTCATGGGCCTTAGAGTTAATTTAGTTTTTCTTCTGATAGTTGCCAGTCAGTAGGGCTGTAACAATAGGTGTATTCGTACGTAACGTTTAGGTACGAGGCTTTAGGTTCATTACACATTGCAAACCAAACTAATCTTTCACTGCTGAACAGTGCAAGTCTTTTACAAGGATATCATGGTCAACTAAAACTGAGAGGAAAAAGAGGAAAGGCGTTAAAAAAACATTGTCGTGAATTGAAACAAAAATTTAAAGTAGAATGTGGAAGAAAAAAAACTTTCTGGCATTTCTACTTTTTTGCTGTATTGAAAACGTGCTGAACCCTGAATTTTGTGAACCCATTACAGCCCTACCAGTGTCATAGTGTTTACATCATGAAAAGACATTAGAAGGCGCAGAGATGGAGATATTTCATGACAGCATTACAGTTTAAGGTTGTTATATCATGTAGATCCTGATGTTTTTACTTCCACTTCCAGAAGAAACAGAATGCCAAGAAGAGGAAGTCGTCGTCCTCGGGACAGGAAGTGGAGGGACGCTCCTCCAAACAGAGGAGGGAGGAGGAGATAGCTCTGCCTCCTGCAGAAAGACACATGTGCACGGTAGGAGGCATACAAACAAGCAGACCCTGCCTGGGGTACTGTGGTACTGCAGGCCATATTTTTTTCCCCAGGATGCGGAAGGCATGTCCCACCCTACTCTGCCTCTCGTTGGCTTCCCCTGACATCTTCCCCTAACCCCATCAATAGAGAGCCCCAGGGATGACGTATTTTTGTAGTCAGAATGCGGAAGTCCCGGACTTCCTGGTTCTTCACTGTTTCTGTCTATGGGATTTTTGAATGGGTTTTTGCCGCGATGCTTCAAATAAGGTCTCTGAGCAAGGCAAGCTTAATCAAACGCGAACCAGAGTTCAGTCGGATAATCTTCACACATGAGGACCACTTTCATGAGTTTTGTAGCGTAAATGCGAGCCCTATAAGTAAAAAGCTCGAGCTAAGCTAATCCAGAACTACACACTGTCGCATAGGCTTCCACGTCACGTCAGCACTCAACCTGGACTGTTGTTGATGTGTGCACTGATTACCCCGGGCTGAACGGGGCTGAACCAGGTGAGGGAAGAGAATTTCCGTGTTCGTCCTTTGAAGTCGACTCAACAGTGTAGTCTCATTTAGCCGTTTGCTAGCTAGCTGCCCTTTTAACGGCACGTAAAAGTTTAAAAACTCATACAAGTGGTCCTCATGTTTGAAGATGATATTACTAAACACTGGTTCGCGTTTGATTAATCTTGCGTTGCCCAGAGACCTTATTAGAAGCATCGCGCCAAAAACCCATTCAAAAGTCCCATAGGCGAAAACAGTGAAGAACCAGGAGTGTTAGCATCGATGATTTCCGGACTCGTTCCTGGGGCTCTCTATTGCCCTAACCCTCATGCCTAAACCCAACCAATCAGAGGCAGGCTAGGGCAGGACATGCCTTCACCGTCTTGGGGGTGGGGTTTGGGAGTTGGGTTCCAACTGGGGTATGCGTACCCCTAGGGGTACGTGGAGCTACTACAGGGGTTACTTGAGAGAAAAGGGAAAATTGAAAAATGAAAAGTAAATCATGAAAATAAATGAAACGAACACTGATTACAACTCTTTATCTCCATTTCTTGTTTTGTAATGTTATATTCTTAATTCATTGCATCATATGCTGTAGTTTACTTTTGCAGTTTTCTAAGCCAAATGGAACGGGGGGGTAACTGAAGCCAAAAAAGTTTGACAACCACTGGGGTAGATTGTTGTTGACTGAGCATGGTGTCTCTTCCAGGCTCCGCCCGCCCCGCCATATGCAGCTCCGGCTCCGCCCTCCCCGCCGCGGCAGAAGAGGGCAGAGAAGAAGAGAGAGGGGGAGGGAGGGACGGAGCCAGGAAGGGGCGGGATCAAGACCTCCTCTCTGTTCAAACACAACCCACACATCCCAGAGTTACACAGGTACCATCTCTGCTCTGATTGGCTAACACAACCCACACATCCCACAGCTAACGAGGCACCAGCTTCACTCTGACAGGTCAATGCAACTTCCTGCCTCACTCTTGTTGGTTTAAGCCCCAGACACACCAAGCCGACAGTCGGTCGTCGGCCATGTCTGGCCGTCTGTCTCTCTAGAGCCGTTTTCACACATGCGCTTTATACCGGGAAATGACCAGAAGGCGGTGTAATGCCTTCATGTGTGAAAGTTGTTTTCTGGTATAAGCGCGACCCTGTCATCGCGGACATTTCACCAGTTTGGAGCTTGTCATAAGAGCGGTATGTCTGCTTCATGTGTGGGCGTGCCGATTTCGCCCCCTCCCCTCTCTGCTCGCTCTCTGGTCAGTCCTTCAGTCCTCTGCAGCAGCCTGACACACAGGACAGACACAGTGAAAATGGCAGCGGCTTGTTCTGAGAGTCTTGCAAGCCGCCCATTGTGATTATTTTGGGGGTCGGCAAAACTCCGATGGTGAAATAAGTTTGCTTGTCACACAATAAATCACACTCGTTTGACTTAAGAGGGCATGTATGTTTATCCTTCACATTCGCTAACCAGTCTTTGAACTGAAATCTTTGAAGAAGTTGGGATCCGTGTCTGAGATAAATAGCCTGGCTGGTTCGATGTTTATCCGTTCACCTGCGTCGCGTTGAAGCACTTTTTACAGACTGGCTTAGTTTGATGTGTCCAGGGGGCTTGCCTTCGCTGTCGGCAACGTAAGCAAAATACTTCCACATTTCGCTTCGTGCATCTGCTTACAAGCGTTGGGCGGCTTGCAAGACTCTCAGAACAAGCCTTTGCCATTTTCGCTGTCTGTGTCCCTGTCGGGCTGGACTGAAGGACTGAGTGCGAGCAGAGAGGGGAGGGGGGGGAGCACGCCCACACATGAAGCAGCCATACCGCTCTTATGACAACCTAGAAACTGGTGAAAAGTCCGCGATGACGGGGTCGCGCTTATACCGGAAAACAACTTTCACACTCCAAGGCATTAGACCGCTTTCCGGTCATTTAACGGTAAAAAGCGCATGTGTGAAAACGGCTATAGTGTGAGATGACAAGCAAACTGGTAGCCATGATGCGGTGAGGAAGAGGGGATGACTCCTTTTCATTAAAATCCTCACAGAGAAAGAGTGTGAAGTTCCAATAATCCATTATGATGACTTTTTTATCGATGATTAACGGCACACCAAACTCGCCTTCAGTAACGTTACTTGGGAAAGTGAAACACCCCCTCCCCCATGCAGTCACTGTCTGACAACTCCACGTGCACTCTGTATACAAACTTGTGTACAATAAAGATTTAAAGTGGGGGGAAATGCCTTTGCCCTTTCAAACAGTTTGACAGGGAGATGTCACATCTGTGTATAAATATATGATAGATATATTGGATAGATGGGTGGATAGGATGCATACTATACTGTAGAGTAAAACTTTTTTGTGTGGATTGCCTATATCTTATTAAATTGTGGACATTTATTCATTCCCACTTATTAGACACTATTTGTGATGGTAAAATTAGCGTAAAAAGCAAAACACAGAATTCAGAAAAAAATTTATGGAAAAAACGCAATATTGGAAAAAATGGAATTTGGAAAAAAATAAAATGGATTTCCCATGGCTCTACATTTGCAACTTTTTACCAGACATTATCGATTTATTATCATGTTCAAATGTAACTTTTTGGCGCCGACGTGAGGTGATGCCTCGGTCGGGCTAATTTTTTAATGTGTGCAAGTTATAATGTCATGATCACTAAGATTTGGAAGAACAATTTTCAATTGCCAAAAAACTCTGTCCGTTATTGTTCTCTGTGTGATTCAAATACATTTCTGTGAGATTCAATTTCAGATTTGTTTTTTCTTTTGTCTTTATGGTCACATAACAATGTATAGGATGACGTCACTTGCCACCCAGAAATGCCGAACCCCGTGGCAGTTAATAGTATGAGTTGTGCCAAACAAACGTTAATATCTCAAAAACTATACATCACATCGCTTATATTTTGACATTCTGAGTGAGAGCAGAATTCATTCAAGAGTTTGATGCATGTCGTGTTAAAGTTGTGTGAACTGTCGCCGTTTTTAAAATGTAAAAAAGAGTTAGCTAGCTAGAGTCGGACACTCAAGCCTCGCGCCACTTGGGCTCCATAGGGTTCCATTGCCGTTGCCACCCAGTGACGCGGTTTGTTTACCAAAATGCTGCTAGGCTGATCCCTCGTATACATTCATGTGACATCATGTGACCACAAGGGCGAAATTTAACTTTCACCTTTTTTACAGAGGAACATGAAAGCCAAGCAAGCAGGCAAACAGTCCAGTGTGGGAGAATTACAGCCAAAAAGACAACAGTGTTCATTGTAAACATTGTAATGCAATGTTGAAATACAGCATGTCTACACGCACAATGACGCTAATGCAGGACGTTTGGTTGGTTGATGAACTTGTTCAGTAGGACTAAAGACAGCTGTAAAAACCTGCACTTTGTTTTTTCTATTTTCTATGTCAAAAGCTGTTTTGAATGAATGATTAATCGATTGATCATTAACACAACCAACAAATTGATTAAGGACATTAATTAAAATTTGCATCCCTCCCTCCTTCAGGCCAGTGGTCTCGCAGTTAAAGGAGAAGATTTTCACCAGCGACTCGTTTGCTGACCTGAACCTGCACCCCCACCTGGTGACACACCCACACACGTTCACACACACACGCACACACACACGCACAAACACACGCACACACACACACACACACATGCACAAACACACGCACAAACACGCACACACGCATATCTACACCTACCTGTTGCTGTAGTGTGTGTGGGTTATTCTGCATGCTGATTGGCTGATTTTGTCCACCAGGTGGCGACTCTGAACAAGGTCCTAAATGTTTCCACTCTGACCAGGTCAGTAAACCTGCACACACATGCATGTGCGTGCGTACACACACACACACACACACGCACGCACACGCACACACACACACACACACACACACACACACACACACACACACACACACACACACACAATAACTTTTAGGGGTTGACTGATTATCAGCCTGGCCAAATATCAGAGCTGATATTTATTTACAGGGTCATTTGCGGGGTCTTAAAAGTATTTAAAAAGTATTGAATTTAATATTCTCAAAATAAGGCCTTAAAAGTATTGCATTTCATTCACAATGTCTTGAATTAAATTGACAAAGGTCTTAAATTTGTTCGTCTTCCTTCGTAGGGACAAGCGTATTTTTTATTTATTTTTTTCCGTTTGGAAAATGTCAGCTGTCCTCCGCCAATTGGGCTGTCTTGGGTTGCATTGTGCGGAGGAAATGGGCTTGGGCGGTTTTTGAACAGCCTTTCGGCTGGAAACCATCAGTTGTATCTGGCAACACAATTAGGAGTATGGCTTGTGATTCCATCTCGCCTGACTGCACCGTTCGTCTATTTTCCAGGCACGCAGGTAACGCTAACCTCGGGTCACTACCAGGCTCTCTCAAACGCTAGTCCTCTCAAAATAACCTTTTGAGAAGGCTATGTTAGCCACGTCGCTAACGTTAGCTTTGAGTT
>NC_139631.1:48232579-48447579 GCF_964638095.1 Poromitra crassiceps | reverse complement strand
GGAGAGGGGGGTGGGGCACGCAGGCTGCACAGAACTACACCATGTCACTACATCAGAAAATAGTAGCTAGAGTCAGTGAATGTGCTTGAAATTAGAGTGCAAAAAGTATTCATAAAAGTGACTATCTTGAAAAGTAAAAAAAGACAGCAGAAAACCCTTGAAAGTGCTCTTCTTTCAGAGGCTGTCATTTCATAATGGAACTGTCTAGAAACAAAATTTCTTCTTTGAAAGAAGCAGGAGTGTCCAATGTTTCATTAGAGTCCAGGCCTGTCCATATAGCCCTAATAGAAAAAATTCTATAGCTGTTTTCAACTGAATGGAAGTGAATCTGGCACAGGCTCCAGACAATTTTACTGAAGCGCTGTGGCACTCAATGTGTTAAAAAGAAAAGCCAGTGTCAATGTTCAATAAATTCATGATGTTCTCAATGTCAATGAGTAATCGTGTTAAATAATCGTGATCTCAATATCAATCAAAATAATCGTGATTATGATTTTTGCCATAATCGAGCAGCCCTATCTGTCTCTCACCTGTTTGTCTCTCACATGTCTGTCCTTGTCTCTCCAGGTAAGACCCTGTCTTATGCCGTCCCGCTGGTTCAGAGTCTTCAGTCCGTTCAGCCGAAGATCATCCGAGGCGATGGCCCGCTCGCTGTGGTCATCGTCCCCACAAGAGAGGTGCTGCTCTACACACTCTCCATCTATACACTCTATATCTATACACAGAGAGGTGCTGCTCTACACACTCTACATCTATACACTCTATATCTATACACCGAGAGGTGCTGCTCTACACACTCTATATCTATACACAGAGAGGTGCTGCTCTACACACTCTACATCTATACACTCTATATCTATACACAGAGAGGTGCTGCTCTACACACTCTACATCTATACACTCTATATCTATACACCGAGAGGTGCTGCTCTACACACTATATCTATACACTCTATACACAGTGAGGTGCTGCTCTACACACTCTATATCTATACACAGAGAGGTGCTGCTCTACACACTCTACATCTATACACTCTATATCTATACACAGAGAGGTGCTGCTCTACACACTCTACATCTATACACTCTATATCTATACACCGAGAGGTGCTGCTCTACACACTCTATAGCTATACACTCTATACACAGTGAGGTGCTGCTCTACACACTATATATCTATACACAGAGGTGCTGCTCTACACACTCTACATCTATACTCTATATCTATACACAGAGGTGCTGCTCTACACACTCTATATCTACACACTCTATATCTATACACAGAGAGGTGCTGCTCTACACACTCTATATCTATACACTCTATATCTATACACAGAGAGGTGCTGCGCTACACACTCTACATCTATACACTCTATATCTATACACAGAGAGGTGCTGCTCTACACACTCTACATCTACACTCTATATCTATACACAGAGAGGTGCTGCTCTACACACTCTACATCTATACACTATATCTATACACAGAGAGGTGCTGCTCTACACACTCTACATCTACACTCTATATCTATACACAGAGAGGTGCTGCTCTACACACTCTACATCTACACTCTATATCTATACACAGAGAGGTGCTGCTCTACACACTCTACATCTACACACTCTATATCTATACACAGAGAGGTGCTGCTCTACACACTCTACATCTATACACTCTATATCTATACACAGAGAGGTGCTGCTCTACACACTCTACATCTACACACTCTATATCTATACACAGAGAGGTGCTGCTCTACACACTCTATATCTATACACTCTATATCTATACACAGAGAGGTGCTGCTCTACACACTCTATATCTATACACAGAGAGGTGCTGCTCTACACACTCTACATCTATACATTGTATATCTATACACAGAGAGGTGCTGCTCTACACACTCTATATCTATACACCGAGATGTGCTGCTCTACACACTCTATATCTACACACTCTATATCTATACACAGATAGGTGCTGCTCTACACACTCTACATCTACACTATATCTATACACAGAGGTGCTGCTCTACACACTCTATATCTATACACAGAGAGGTGCTGCTCTACACACTCTACATCTATACACTGTATATCTATACACAGAGATTTGCTGCTCTACACACTCTACATCTACACACTATGTATTAGGGGTGTCAAAAATAATCGATTATAAGATGCATCGCGATGCGGACGTGCACGATTCTGCATCGATTCACAAAAATCGATTATAAAAAAAAATAATAATAATCAAATAAAATATAATGGAAGTACATGTCGTTGTTTATTATGCCTATTATGCCATTATGGATCCGGGTTGTCCGTCCGTCCGTACGTACGGCTGTCCGTCCGTACGGCTGTCCGTCCGTACGATGTTTGTTGACGCGATATCTGAGGAACGCCTGGACGGAATTTCATCAGATTCGCCTTAAACATTCACTTAGGCTCAAGGATGATCTGATTAGATTTTGGTGGTCAAAGGTCAAAGGTCAAGGTCACTGTGACCTCTCAAACGCCATTTTCAAGCTTGTTAACGCGATATCTGAGGAACGCCTGGACGGAATTTCATCAGATTCGCCTTAAACATTCACTTAGGCTCAAGGATGATCTGATTAGATTTTGGTGGTCAAAGGTCAAAGGTCAGTGTCACTGTGACCTCTCAAACGCCATTTTCAAGCTTGTTAACGCGATATCTGAGGAACGCCTGGACGGAATTTCATCAGATTCGCCTTAAACATTCACTTAGGCTCATGGATGATCTGATTAGATTTTGGTGGTCAAAGGTCAAAGGTCAAGGTCACTGTGACCTCTCGAACGCCATTTTCAAGCTTGTTAACGCGATATCTGAGGAACGCCTGGACGGAATTTCATCAGATTCGCCTTAAACATTCACTTAGGCTCAAGGATGATCTGATTAGATTTTGGTGGTCAAAGGTCAAGGTCACTGTGACCTCTCGAACGCCATTTTCAAGCTTGTTAACGCGATATCTGAGGAACGCCTGGACGGAATTTCATCAGATTCGCCTTAAACATTCACTTAGGCTCAAGGATGATCTGATTACATTTTGGTGGTCAAAGGTCAAGGTCACTGTGACCTCACACACCCATTTTCCAAGCTATGTAATGCAACATCTCAGGAGCACCTTGACGGAATTGCTTCCAATTTGCCTCAAATGGCCATTTGGACTCAAGAATGAACTAATGGCGTAGGCATAAGTCCGCGTTGCGGTCGTTCTAGTTTTAATTATGGATCATAATACAATGCAATTCCAAATGCACTTTTATTTTAAAAGTAGCCACACAGTGAGAAAAGAGAAAGTGAGAAAAAATAAATCATGTATTGCGGAAAAAAGTGATGCATCGATTTAAGATGCATCGATAATCGTAATCGAATCGAATCGTAGCCCTCTGAATCGTAATCGAATCATGAGGCCAGTGAAGATTCACAGCCCTAATATGTATACACAGAGAGGTGCTGCGCTACACACTGTACATCTACACACTATATACACAGAGAGGTGCTGCTCTACACACTGTACATCTACACACTATATACACAGAGAGGTATTGCTCTACACACTAGGGCTGTGAATCTTGTTTGATTGTTTGTTTTCCTTCTGCATTCTACTCTCTATATCTGTGCATAGACGAGATGTAACTACCGTAAATGGAACTGAACTCAAGTTAATTTGACCCCCAGCTAAATCTCAATTTTTTATGTTGTTGTGTTGTTGTGGGGAGGGGAAGGCGGTGGTTTGTGTTTTTGTTGTTTGTATTGTAATTATTATTTTGTCTATGTCTGAATGTGTTAATTGTGAACAAGAGAATAAATAAATTGTTGGGGGGGGGGGAGTAAAACTAAACTTTCACTGACAAAAACTAGATGTTAACTGAATAAAAACAAAGTTGTGTTGACAAAAACTATGAGGAAATCTATTTGAAGGGACGAATTTGGAAGAGATCCAATCAGAAGAGAAGAAGAAGAAGTTAAACGGTCAAATCTGTGTCTGTATGGCACGTTCAAACCTTAATACTATTCCATAATAACAGACTAATAGATCTTTCCAATGAGTTTGGAAATTCTAGAGAAACATTTAAATAATGCATTACACCCTAACTAAGCCTGGGGGCAGTGGTGGCCCAATGGTTAGAGAAGCGAGCTTGTGAGCGGAAGATCGTCGGTTCAATCCCCGGGACCGGCAGGATAAATCTGGGTGGGCAAAGTGAAAAGGCAGCGCTTGCCCCTCCCTCATTACCACCACTGAGGTGCCCTTGAGCAAGGCCCTTATCCCCCAACCGCTCCAGTGGAGCTGCTCAGTGGCCAACAGATCAGACTGTGGTTGTACTGGTCAGCTTCCAGGTATGAATGTGTGTGTGAATGTGAACAGGGCGCTCCTGAAAAAGAGAGCATTGCTCTCAGTGAGACTCCCCCTGTATAAATAAAGGTAAAAAAAAAAGCCTGTTAGATTTTAGTCGACTGGCTCTACCGTAGATTTAATCAACTAATAATAAAACATTTCAGATGACTGAAATATGACTAAAACTGAATGGAATTCAATAGCCTAGATACACTAGCCGACTTTGACAATCGTAGCTGATTATGAAGAGACTGCGGAGTTTACACTACACTACTGGTTCATTAAGGTCGCTTTCACATATAAGCTGTTTAGTCCGCTTTAACCGCGCCAGAGTTCCTTTCCTCAGATAGTGCACTTCGTTTGGGATGGTGTGAAAGCGTAAACGACCTCTGTGGCGGAACAAACACCAAACTCTAGTCCGCTTGAAAACGTGGGTCTCGGTTCGCTTCCAAGTGAACCCTGGCGCGGTTCGTTTGTTGTGTGAAAGCAAAACGGACTAAACACAAGAGCACCAGTGCATCTCATGCACTTATGCAGTGCATCATGAGTAGAAGACGGTAGAAGGGAGCAAAACAAACACTGCGGCGTGCACACGTGTACAGTACCTGCGCGCCGCGTCGTGACGTACGTCATCATAACAACATCACATTTCTCAACAGCTGGCTGGCTTGGCTATCTCCTTCGGTACGTAGGCTACTCGTTTCATCTGCAGAATGAAATGTTCAACAGGTTTCTGCCTCATCTGCTGCTCATATTGGGCACATTCTTGTCAAATATTTATTTGATAGTTACACCAAAGTAAAACCAGAAATCCCAATATCGCAGGTGGTGTTGCTCCATGGTTTGTGTTTTGCAGATTCACTTGTTCAGTCAGCCCTCAGCCAGGCAAGAAGCCTGCTGAAGAGAGGAGAGATTTCCCTTCTCTATTCTGTCCAATAGATGAGTGACTGTTTGGACCATGTGACATTGTTCAGAAAGTTTGGTGCTTGTGACAAATTGTTGTGTGAAAGAGAACCAGACCAAATGAAAATCACAACAATGTTGCAACTTCACCCCCCCGAATCGCACCGAGTCCACCAGCTTATGTGTGAAAGCGACCTAAGACTTTTTATCACGACTGAAAAACTGCGCATCCAGCAAACTCACGTCTTTCAAGTTATAAGACGGCATTGTCTTGAACCCACAACACAAATAACCAGCAAATTGACGTGACCATAATTAACCCATTGATACCTGATGCAGCATTTGCGTGTATATCCCTCATTTGTGTGTGTATCCCTTTAAGACCACGAACCGCGTGATGCGGTTCGCAGTCTTAAAGGGATACACACACAAATGCTGCATCAGGTATCAATGGGTTAACCATACGGAAGCTAGACATAATTTTAGTTTCAAAATAAAAGCGCCAATGTATTACTGCAGGGCTATTCAACTGGCGAATGAGTTCCCAAACCCCCCCCCCCCCCCCCCCTTTTTTTTTTTTTTTTTTTACAATTAAACCTCATTTACTTATTACACTCGACTGGTTGTTTTTCAGATGTGATGTGAATCTAAAGTGAACTAAACAAGTCAGATCCACTATAAATGTTTTTCAGTAGATGCTGTGATGTAGCCACAAGAAGGTGTTCTGAGGAGATGTGTGATGTTGCTAGCTATAGGTTGTAAACAAGAAATATGGTTCAAATGTTTACAGTAGTTTTACTTTCTTGCTGCACTACAATGTTACAATGCTGTGAGACGGAGCTAAACACAAAAGATGCAATATTAATAGTTTTTCATGAGATACTCAGTATTTAATACTAATACTAATAATTGAAAAGGAGAAGATACTGAATAATGACATCACAACAGTATAATCCTAATGTTAATTTAAAATTAGTCCCAAAGTCCCAAAAACATAAAATTTTCTTTAACGCTGAAGCGTTGAGATTCCATTCCTTAGAGCACCCCCTACTTAATAATAGTTCCAGCTAGGGATGGGCATTTCTAGCAAAAACACTATTCGAAATTCGCTGGCCAAATTCGAATTTAATTCGAATTTCGAAAATAAATAAAAAAATGTAAAAAAAAAAAAAAAAATTTTTTTTTTTTTTTTTGTGTGAGTGAAATGTTGCATTGTCTCCCCTGATTCTAAGTCTACGGCTTTATTAATTAATATAAAAAGCTTCTGCTGTGGATTTTTAGCTCAAACAAGCATTGCACCACTGAAGTAAAGAACATGTTACATGACATTGACATTTTTGAAAATAAAAAACAGTTTTGACAATCATGAGTGGTTCATTAAATATTTAGTAGGCTCAGGTCTGAGTGCCAAAGGGGTGCCAAAGTCACCCCCTCTCCCTCTTCATGGGATTTCATCTGCCATTAATTTTTCCATAAACCTTGCTTAAAATGCTTATAAAAATTGTTTTACTTGCTCAAACCAAGCGATTTGACTATACTTACAATCAGGGGAGACAATGCAACATTTCACTAAAAAAAAAAAAAAAAAAAAAAATCGAATTTCGAATTTCAATAATAAAAGTCGACCTTGATAATAACGATTATTCGAAAATTCGAAATTCGATGCCCATCCCTAGTTCCAGCGCGGCTGCGAAAATGTGGTGGCGGGTTGTGTCAAGTGTACATATAATGGCTCGGGGAACGGTCCGGCCCCCGGTCCCTTAGGTTTCTGACAATGTGGCCCCCTGAACAATTTAGTTGAATAGCCCTGTATTACTGCATGACTCACTACGGGTTAAAATTGACTTTTCGAAGCCACAACATTACATTACTTTAAAATAGGTTTCTCTGCAAATGTGTTCTTTATTTCCTCTTTGGTACTTGGGGTATTTCGGATCACAGACACTTAACGGTTGCAATGGTATACTTTTATTTTGAAATTCGTAACGGGAAGTTTCGGTTTTATTCTTTCTGACTTAACCGTGAGCAACCGGCATAGCGTCTTGGCTTCTCTCGTTCACGTGTGCCTTCAGAAATATATTCTATCGTATGAAGACGAGCTATTTGACTGCTTTTGGCTCATTGCCTCCTAGTTTTTCATTTGATTTTGACGGGATTCCAGCACATGCACGTGTGAGTTGAGTTGAGTTGAGTTGAGTTGAGTCGGGTCGTTGTACCAGTTTACCCTACAAGAGAAATTCAAACATGTTTGATATCGTTGTGCTCTGACTGGAGTCAGGAGGCAGTTTACACTTGACTATTAGAAATCTGTAACCATAATACACTAACAGATTGTGCTGCTAATTGGCATAACAACTGCCCACAACTGCAGACTACAGTCAACAAAGACAGACTGAGCCCAACTGGAAATACTATGTCAAATCAGAGGCAAACTCTTGTAGTGTATTTTAGGTATAAGTCAAAAGACTATGACTAAAACTAAATCAAAATTTGCTGTCAAAATTAACAGTGTTTTACTGCCAGTTCCACATCACCTTATATTATCTTGAATAGGTAAACCAGCCATATATATATATATATATATATATATATACACATACACATACACACGCACACACGCACGCGCACGCACACACACACACACACACACACACACACACACACACACACACACACACACTGGATACTGCAGATCTATATACTCTATAGATCCAGTATAACCAGACACTAACTCTCTCTCTGTCTCTCTCTCCCTCTCTCTATCTCTCCCTCCCTCCCTCTCTCTCAGTTGGCTCAGCAGAGCTTCCAGGTCTTCCAGAAACTTCTGAAGGTAATTCAGTGTATTTGTAGTAGTACTACATAATTGTACCTCTTGGTAAATCACTCCATTTTCACTCTTCATGGATGGAACCAAGAAATGCACTTGGTAAACAGCCATAAAACCCTGACACACTTTGATAAGTGTCTGAAATGATATTCATTGGAATCTAAAATCATCTTATGATCTCATCTCATACATATATATCTTTGACACTCTCCTCAGCCGTTTACCTGGATCGTCCCAGGAGTCCTGATGGGAGGAGAGAAGAGGAAAGCAGAGAAGGCCAGGTGCATCACTGCTCCTCTCTTTGCCTTGTTGGCTTGTGTTGTTGTTGATCATGACATGTGTTTTCACACAGCACTCCATGCTAGCAAGCAAGAAAATCAGGGTGCTTTCTCACTGGGGACCCTGGACTGTTTCTGAGCACACTTGTCCCCAAACTGACCCCAGGTCTGATTTGTTTGATGAGTGTGAGGGGAATGAGTGTGAGGGTCCGGGGAATGCTTGGGCATGCCTGGCGATGGAACACTTGCGAATGTGAATGCCAACTGTACCGAACCACGTAGACAACACACGGGCAAGGATACACGTAGTTGATGACACACGTGTGCTCTGCAATCGTTGCCGAGCACGGAGGAAATTTGTAATGTGAACGCGAACCAGTGGTGGAGAGGGGAGGGGAGGCAATCGTACTCGGAACGAAAGCAATCATTCCCAATGAGAAAGCACCCTCAAAAACATAATAGATAAGATAGGTGTGCCCAAATCTAACGCACCCTGCCTGCTTTAACTGATCTCCCCCCCTCCTCCCCCCAGGCTGCGTAAAGGCATTAACATCCTGGTGGCCACTCCGGGCCGGCTGGTGGATCACATCAAAAACACCCTGAGCATCGCCTTCAGCGCCACCCGCTGGCTGGTGCTGGACGAGGCTGACCGGTACCATTTTTTCTGACATACCCCACCAATTATGTATCTTATCCCACCACACCACTCTGATTTTAACTTGGTGTGTGTGTGTGTGTGTGTGTGTGTGTGTGTGTATGTATGTGTGTATGTATGTATGTATGTATGCAGGATATTGGACCTGGGCTTTGAGAAGGACCTTTCTGTCATCTTAAACAGTCTGAACTCCACTGGACCAAGCAGACAGAACGTGCTGCTGTCTGCTACACTCACACATGGTAAGTGTGTGTGTGTGTGTGTCTGTGTCTGTGTCTGTGTGTGTGTGTGTGTGTGTGTGGCTCCTTTAGCGTCACAGTGTAAAGTGGCAATAAACAAGTCTTGTGAGAAATGTGACGACATGGCCGCCCTTCACACATGGAAGAGAATGAAACTAAAGACAATAGCAACATTCAACTAGCGTATCAATATAGCTTAATGCCTCCAACAAACTATCATGACATCAGAGTCTGATAACGAGTTGCTAAAAACACATAATGGGTGATAAGTGCCACTGCCCACTGTCAACGTTTGTGCATATTAATTAACTAGCAATATACCCGGCATTGCCTGGGTTAAATAGGCACAAAGCAATACAACTGCACCTTTAGTTTAGCTGGAAATGATGGTAGAGTCCAGATGGTTTTCAGGACTACACAACCTGCCTATGACCGTCCCCGGGTCATAAACCACTGCCATGCAAATTTTCAGCCCAATCCGACCTGGGGTGTGTCCGTGAGTAGGTTTCCAGGAGCTTCCCGGTGGCCTTCCCTAGCTCATAACACCCCCACCATGCAAAATTCCAGCCCAATCCGACCTGGGGTGTGAGGTGGTTTTCAGGACTTCCCAAGTGGTCCCAGGACTTTAGTCTGTATGTGTACCTGTTATGCACACCCACACCGCAGATCAGATTGGGGTGAACATTTGCATAGAGGAAGCCAAAGATCATGGGCAGGTTGTAAAGTCCTGGAACCACCTGGAAAATCCTGGAAAACCTGTAGTGCTATTTATCCAACTACATTGCTTTGTGTTAGTTGCCTGAGTTTTGGAGACATCGGCCAAGAGACATTGCTGTTGAGTTTTAAAAATGTATTTTGTTTAGGGATGCACCGATTGCGATTTTGTTGGCCGATTCCGATTTCCGATTTTTGAATAGTCTGACTTGCCGATACCGATTTTTGCCGATTCCGATTTTTTTTCTAAGAACAATAATTGGCAGGTTATTTTTTAACTTTTTAACTTTGCTTTAATAGAAAATTAACATTCATGTCACATTTCTTATCATTTGCATGAGGTAGGACGATCTCACTCAAAAACATCTCAAAATAAAAGTGTTCCAGGTTACTGGACAGAGCTTTTCTTTTTTGTGTAAATACAATGAATATAAAACAATTAATTCCAGTATATCCCACAGCTATCATGCATTTACTTTTCCAAAAGAAAAAAGGTGCAACAGAACAGGGGCTTCAGATGGAAAGTAGCCTATGGCTAAATCTGTTACAAAGCATCTCTTCCCCTATGGGGTTTAATGTTTTTTTGTATAGGCCTATGTCCCTGCCAAATAAACTAATAAAATAAAATAAATAAACGTCAAAATGTTATCCATGGACAAGGAGTTTATAGCCTATAGCTCTGGAGCCCAGAGACCTTCGAAGCCATGCCCACTCTACAGTTGTGGATTTGGCTGTTATTGAGTAGCCTAGATGAGGAAATGAGTTTGAGTTGACTTAGTTTGAATATCGTAGTTTACACACAGAGCGCGGTTTTTTTAATCCGCCATTCGAAAAAAGGACTACAAGCCGAGTGCCATTCAGTTCCATTGTATTGGGAGAAGGCAGGCATCTCTACGGCCGAGATCTCCAGAGGCAGCTAACACTAACTAACAATCGACAGTAGATCAGGGGTTCCCAAACCTTTTCATCTTGGGACCCAAAAATGTTGTCTCCCTGGGACCCAAACTCACAAAAAACATACAGTATTAATGAGTTACCATGATGACCAGTTGGCGACCCACCCCCCACGGGCCTGCGACCCAAATTGGGTTCCGACCCATAGTTTGGGAAACACTGATTAGATGCATAAATAGCACTACAGCTAAGTGGGAAAAAATATTTTGGATTTTAGGGTGAGCTGTCCCTTTAAGATATTAAGTTGATACTGGAATCTTTATTTGTTCTGACTTGACAGTCCCTCCAAGAAATGGATTTTGCGATCGCAATAATCAATGCAAATTCAACCGATCCCTGCTATTTTTGCAGGGGCTTGCAATTTTTCAAAATTCTCATTATTTCTCCACAAAAACTGCAAAAAAAATCACATAAAACTTGACAAATTGCATTGCAATTTTTGAGAAAAGCATTTTTGATCGCAACAATCACACAAACTCTGAAATCCTCGAGGGACTGAATGTTTTGCTGTTCTACATTTAGACTTTGGACTTGACATTAATGACATGGCTTTGACTTGGTAATCTACATTTAGACTTGAGACTGATGTGTGTGTGTGTGTGTGTGTGTGTGTGTGTGTGTGTGTGTGTGTCAGGTGTGTCTCGGTTAGCAGACTTGTGTATGAACGACCCGGTCAGCATCCATGTGTCTGGCCCCGCCTCTTCTGACATCATTACCACAAGCACAGCGACCCCTGACTCCTGTCCGGCCAGCCAATCAGAGAGCTTCGCCGTCCCGGAGGAGCTGCACCAGTTTGTGGTGGTCGTGCCCAGTAAAGTGCGCCTGGTCTGTCTGGCTGCTTTCATACTGGACAAATGTAAGGTAAATATGAGCTCTATTCTCTCTCTGGACTGATGTAAGGTAAATATGAGCTCTATTCTCTCTCTGGACTGATGTAAGATAAATATGAGCTCTATTCTCTCTCTGGACTGATGTAAGATAAATATGAGCTCTATTCTCTCTCTGGACTGATGTAAGGTAAATATGAGCTCTATTCTCTCTCTGGACTGATGTAAGATAAATATGAGCTCTATTCTCTCTCTGGACTAATGTAAGATAAATATGAGCTCTATTCTCTCTGGACTGATGTAAGATAAATATGAGCTCTATTCTCTCTCTGGACTGATGTAAGATAAATATGAGCTCTATTCTCTCTCTGGACTAATGTAAGATAAATATGAGCTCTATTCTCTCTCTGGACTGATGTAAGATAAATATGAGCTCTATTCTCTCTCTGGACTGATGTAAGATAAATATGAGCTCTATTCTCTCTCTGGACTGATGTAAGATAAATATGAGCTCTATTCTCTCTCTGGACTAATGTAAGATAAATATGAGCTCTATTCTCTCTCTGGACTGATGTAAGATAAATATGAGCTCTATTCTCTCTCTGGACTGATGTAAGATAAATATGAGCTCTATTCTCTCTCTGGACTGATGTAAGATAAATATGAGCTCTATTCTCTCTCTGGACTGATGTAAGATAAATATGAGCTCTATTCTCTCTCTGGACTGATGTAAGATAAATATGAGCTCTATTCTCTCTCTGGACTGATGTAAGATAAATATGAGCTCTATTCTCTCTCTGGACTGATGTAAGATAAATATGAGCTCTATTCTCTCTCTGGACTGATGTAAGATAAATATGAGCTCTATTCTCTCTCTGGACTAATGTAAGATAAATATGAGCTCTATTCTCTCTGGACTGATGTAAGATAAATATGAGCTCTATTCTCTCTCTGGACTGATGTAAGATAAATATGAGCTCTATTCTCTCTCTGGACTAATGTAAGATAAATATGAGCTCTATTCTCTCTCTGGACTGATGTAAGATAAATATGAGCTCTATTCTCTCTCTGGACTAATGTAAGGTAAATATGAGCTCTATTCTCTCTCTGGACTGATGTAAGGTAAATATGAGCTCTATTCTCTTTCTGGACTGATGATGTAAGGTAAATATTAGCTCTATTCTCTCTCTGGACTGATGTAAGATAAATATGAGCTCTATTCTCTCTCTGGACTGATGTAAGATAAATATGAGCTCTATTCTCTCTCTGGACTAATGTAAGATAAATATGAGCTCTATTCTCTCTCTGGACTAATGTAAGATAAATATGAGCTCTATTCTCTCTGGACTGATGTAAGATAAATATGAGCTCTATTCTCTCTCTGGACTGATGTAAGATAAATATGAGCTCTATTCTCTCTCTGGACTAATGTAAGGTAAATATGAGCTCTATTCTCTCTCTGGACTGATGTAAGGTAAATATGAGCTCTATTCTCTTTCTGGACTGATGATGTAAGGTAAATATTAGCTCTATTCTCTCTCTGGACTAATGTAAGGTAAATATGAGCTCTATTCTCTCTCTGGACTGATGTAAGGTAAATATGAGCTCTATTCTCTCTCTGGACTGATGTAAGGTAAATATGAGCTCTATTCTCTCTCTGGACTAATGTAAGGTAAATATTAGCTCTATTCTCTCTCTGGACTGATGTAAGATAAATATGAGCTCTATTCTCTCTCTGGACTGATGTAAGGTAAATATGAGCTCTATTCTCTCTCTGGACTGATGTAAGATAAATATGAGCTCTATTCTCTCTCTGGACTGATGTAAGATAAATATGAGCTCTATTCTCTCTCTGGACTGATGTAAGATAAATATGAGCTCTATTCTCTCTCTGGACTGATGTAAGGTAAATATGAGCTCTATTCTCTCTCTGGACTGATGTAAGGTAAATATGAGCTCTATTCTCTCTCTGGACTAATGTAAGATAAATATGAGCTCTATTCTCTCTCTGGACTGATGTAAGATAAATATGAGCTCTATTCTCTCTCTGGACTGATGTAAGGTAAATATGAGCTCTATTCTCTCTGGACTGATGTAAGATAAATATGAGCTCTATTCTCTCTCTGGACTGATGTAAGGTAAATATGAGCTCTATTCTCTCTCTGGACTGATGTAAGATAAATATGAGCTCTATTCTCTCTGGACTGATGTAAGATAAATATGAGCTCTATTCTCTCTCTGGACTGATGTAAGATAAATATGAGCTCTATTCTCTCTCTGGACTGATGTAAGGTAAATATGAGCTCTATTCTCTCTCTGGACTGATGTAAGGTAAATATGAGCTCTATTCTCTCTCTGGACTAATGTAAGATAAATATGAGCTCTATTCTCTCTCTGGACTAATGTAAGATAAATATGAGCTCTATTCTCTCTCTGGACTGATGTAAGATAAATATGAGCTCTATTCTCTCTCTGGACTAATGTAAGGTAAATATGAGCTCTATTCTCTCTCTGGACTGATGTAAGATAAATATGAGCTCTATTCTCTCTCTGGACTGATGTAAGATAAATATGAGCTCTATTCTCTCTCTGGACTGATGTAAGGTAAATATGAGCTCTATTCTCTCTCTGGACTGATGTAAGATAAATATGAGCTCTATTCTCTCTCTGGACTGATGTAAGGTAAATATGAGCTCTATTCTCTCTGGACTGATGTAAGATAAATATGAGCTCTATTCTCTCTCTGGACTGATGTAAGGTAAATATGAGCTCTATTCTCTCTCTGGACTAATGTAAGATAAATATGAGCTCTATTCTCTCTCTGGACTGATGTAAGGTAAATATGAGCTCTATTCTCTCTCTGGACTGATGTAAGATAAATATGAGCTCTATTCTCTCTCTGGACTGATGTAAGATAAATATGAGCTCTATTCTCTCTCTGGACTGATGTAAGGTAAATATGAGCTCTATTCTCTCTCTGGACTAATGTAAGATAAATATGAGCTCTATTCTCTCTCTGGACTAATGTAAGATAAATATGAGCTCTATTCTCTCTCTGGACTGATGTAAGGTAAATATGAGCTCTATTCTCTCTCTGGACTGATGTAAGGTAAATATGAGCTCTATTCTCTCTCTGGACTGATGTAAGATAAATACGACCCTAAGTGGGTTGCCTGGAATTCAAATAAGGTCGGCTAAAATCTTGAATTTTTTAAAACACCACACAATTTAAAACTACCGAAGATGATTAGGGTCACTTGCAATTTTTTTTTTTTTTTTTTTTTTCTCGTTCTGAGTTTAAAGTGAAAGTGATCATCTGTAAAATTATCAGTTTTGTTCTCTTTGGTGACACCTCACTATACTGCAAAGGCTTGCATCAATGGGCCATAGCCGCAATCACAATTGTGTTAACTCACTATCAGATAGATAGACTTTTTTTTTTTTTTTGATGGAAATCTTTTGAGATTATAACTTTAAATCAGGATTCTGAGAATAAAGGCAGAATTCTGAGTTTAATGTCAGAATTCTGAAAAAAGTTTATTAAATAAACTTTTTTCATAGGGTTAGGGTTAGGCCGTATAGCACATTTCATACACAGAGGCAATTCAAAGTGCTTCTCTCTGATTAAAGTCAGAATTCTGAGGGGGGGAAAAGCATACTGTTACATGTGACATCACTGACGACATCACTGATGATGTCATCGATGGTGTACCGGGTCCCTAGATTTTTGTGACAAACCACAAACCAAAAAAGGTGGGGACCCCTGGTGTAAGGTAAATGAGCTTTATTCTCTCTCTGGCTGATGTAAGGTATGAGGTTTATTGGCATGTTCCTTAAATAGTGTATATATATATACTGTATATATATATAGATAATGTGATATTTAACCAGCTGCATGTGTAGTTTCCTCAACAAGGTAATAAAACGTGTGTGTGTGTGTGTGTGTGTGTGTGTGTGTGTGTGTGTGCGCGTGTGTGTAGTTTTCTCAGCAGAGTAACAAGCTGATCGTCTTCGTCTCGAGCTGCGAAGCTGTCGAGTTTCTCCTCTCTCTCTTCTCCTCCGTCCTCTGCCGGCCCTCGGCCAATCACCAGCCTCCGCTCAGCTTCCTGCGTCTCCATGGCAACATGAAGCAGGAGGTAGGGAAAGCCGTATGCCATCCCATAATAATAAATCCAGGGCTCTATCTTAAGGACCTCCCGTCATCCCGGGGATGATATAAATAGATTTTCGGAGGAAGGTTGGGGGGCGGAGATGTCCTGATGTGTCTGTCTGAAAAATGCAATTTTAATGTAGTGTCAGAATGTTCAGAAGATCGGTGGCTTGTGGAAAATGTGTCATGGAAATTTCTTTTGAAGTCATGGAAAAGTCATGGAAAGCCATTGGTCAAAATGTGTATGAACCCTGTATAGGTATAATTGTATTGTATGTATATTTATATGCTGTTTTATTTGGTAAAGGTACATTTGAATGATTTTGACTAATTGTACTGTAGGAAAACAAAGAGTTTAATTTGGGGATGGCTTACATTGCATTTCGGGATGTTCCGGGAGGATGGTGGAAAAAGTAACTTAAGAGTTCTGCTCCACTCCCGTGTCGGCTCCATCTGTTCCCCTCTGAATCCCCACATAGTTTTTTAGATTTTGTTTGTTCATTTGATTGATTGATTGATTAGTTCATTCATTCATTCATTCATTCATTCATTCTCCTCAGGAGCGGTCGGAGGTGTTTCAGGAGTTTTCAGTCTGTCAGTCTGGCGTGCTGCTCTGTACGGTCAGTATGTTCACTCTGCTGCAGTATGGCTTCACTAACTGTACATTCACACATTTGGCCCGGGCGACTCTCATGATTTGGCGCGAATGACGTGAGGCAAATTCCGCTTAGTTGGATTTTTTTCAACTCGAGCAGAGAATTTGCGTGACACCGTATTGCGAACGCCAATCAGCGTTGAGATTCTACCAATGTCACTGACACCCTGACGGAAGTGACGGTGAATCACAAAATGGAGCCTAGCTTAAGGTAAACTGTTCACGCAGGAGCACACGAGCAGCTTCATGGAATATCTGAACCACAATAAAAGGAGAGGACTTGGAGAAAAGTGAATGAGGAAGTTGGACTGAAGTGTTAAGTTCTGAAAATATGTTTTATTCCAGTTATTGGTTGTAAACCAAGTTAGCACATGCAGCCTGACTGCACAACCGCTATCCGGGTTGTATGTCCGTACATACGTCCGTTCGTCCGATGTTCGGTAACGCAATATCTGAGGAACGCCTTGACGGAATTTCATCAAATTTGCCTCAAACATCGACTTAGACTCAAGGATTATCTGATTATATTTTGGTGGTCAAAGTTCAAGGTCACTGTGACCTCTCGAACGCCATTTTCAAGCTTGTTAACGCGATATCTCAGGAATGCCTTGATGGAATTTCATCAAATTTGACTCAAACATCGACTTGGACTCAACGATTAGATTTTGGTGGTCAAAGGTCAAAGGCCAAGGTCATTGTGACCTCTCAAACACCATTTTCAAGCTTGTTAACGCAATATCTCAGGAATGCCTAGACGGAATTTCATCAGATTTGCCTCAAAACGTAGCAGAAAGGATCTCTGCACACCTGGGAATATGACAGGTGCGTCGGGGAAAGGCATGAAACTGTACATAAAAGTTTTATCAAATTTGCCTCCAACATCGACTTGGACTCAAGAATGAACTGATTCGATTTTGATGGTTAAAGGTCAAAGTTGAAGGTCACTGTGACCTTACACACCCAATTTCCAAGCTCTGTAACGCAACATCTCAGGAGCGCCTTGACGGAATTTGCTCCAATTTGCCTCAAATGGCGATCACTGTATACATATGGCAGCCCTCACCCTAGAGCTTGAGCGAGCGCAGTGACACAGCTTGACACACCGTACGCCACTCGTCACTGCCTCTGGGTTGGGTTGCTAGGTACAACACACTTCCTACAAATCGGGAGATTAGCGAGAGAAATTACCAAGTGGGAGCACAGCGAGAGAAAGGGTTAAAAATCGGGAGACTCCCGTGTAAATTTGGAGTGTTGGCAGGTTACTAAACTCCTGGTGCTGATTATATAATGTAACTGTAGTTTGTAGTAATGTGCAAGAAGTGCCACAAGATGGCCCCGGTGGCAGAAGTCTCTGGAGCATGCCATTGTCGATTACCGTAATGATCGTAATGCATGGCAGTAACAGTATGAGCAAATACTTGAAACAGAGGCAATTACAAATAAAGGCCTGTCTCTATTATAAGCCTGCCTCCAATGAAGGGCTGCTACCCTCTGCAGCTGAGCTAAAGAAAATGTTTTCATTGTAAAGCACTTTGTAACTGTTTTGAAAAGTGCTATATAAATAAAGTTAATTGTTATTATCATTATTATTATGATTATTATTGTTATAATAAAGTCCTGGGCCAATATTAGAGGAAATACGGTAATAGTAGTCTTGTTTTTCAGTTCATTAATGTTTCTATGTTTAATGCTCATTTTAGTTTTGTTATGGTAGCTACCGTATTATGTCATATTAACATTCACATAATTATTATAAATGTATGTGTGTGTGTGTGTGTCAGGATGTAGCAGCCAGAGGACTGGACTTGCCTCAGGTCACCTGGATAGTTCAGGTAAGTGGGAGCTGCTGTCGCCTCTGTAGCACCAGACACCGAGCAAACATTAACTTACTGTAGGCAAGTGGCTGGTAGCTTAGCTTCACTCACCAGACACCAGCCAAACGCTGTTAATACACTGTAGGCAAGTGGCTGATACTGGTTCAAAATGGACACACACACATCTGCCAACATTAGGCTGTGAAAAAGAGGACCTATTTGAAAATGTGTTTATGTAAAAACAGTTGTTTGTAAAAAAAAATATATATATACCGTAAATTCCGGACTATAAGCCGCGGCTTTTTTCCCGTTTTTTGGCCCCTGCGGCTTATATAACGGTGCGTCTTATCTATGGATTTTTTCAGAAAAAAAAAAAAAATACAAATAAAATCTCTCTTTTTTAGCACTCTTTCTAACTATAAATCCACTTCTGTTTTAATTTCCTCTCTTGCCCTCTTTTCACCACACCGCGGACACTGTGTGCACTGTAAAAATAAACAACGGTGGTGTTGTGTTATGTTGTTTTGTTGAAATGTTACGGTAATACGGTAAATGGGAGCTTCCTCAAACAGCCATCTCTTTCCCGACAATCCCCTCTGTGCGTGACCACTTACATATGGTAATTACGGTAAGCAAACGGCCACTCGGCCATCAACTCCCTCCCCCGACTACCAGGAGAAAATCACAAACTTCGGCGAATTCACACAAAGGAAGATCAAGGAATATTCACAACAAGACGAGCAGTAGAAGCAACACTCTCACTTACCATGGGGAAGGTACGCAGAAATTCACACGACGCAGCTTTCAAGTTGAAAGCAGTCAATCTCGCATTAAAAGAGGGAAACAGAGCAGCCGCGCGTAACCTGGGCATCGATGAGTCAATGGTGAGGCGTTGGACGGTGCAGCAGGAGGAACTGTCTCAGCACGGAATATTATAGGAGTGTGAAAACATCCACAATCACCAACGGGTTCCAAAACGCTGGACTGCTGCGGGATGAAGAGGATGACGCCGCCACAGCTGGCGCTGAGGGCCGTCAGAGGCTTCAGAGGCTGTTCGATGCCGACAGTGACGAAGAGGAGTTCGTTGGTTTTGAGTGACAATGAAGGAGAGAGGAGAGTGGTTGACGAAGCCACCCTGAACCTGTTCGTTTCCGACACTGAAGATGAGGACTTTGGTGGTTTCAGTACGCAGGAAGAAGAGGAAGACGAGGATTAGTGACTTGACTTCTCTGGTTACAGGTTTGCTGCACATATAGCACATATAGCCTATTGTTGTGTGATTTTGTCTGGGGATTAGTGACCTGACTTTTGTTTTGTTTTGTTGAAATGTTAATAAATGGGAGCTTCCCCAAACAGCCATCTCTTTCCCGACATTCCTCTCTGTGCACGAACCCTTTCATATGGTAATTAAACATCAAAACACCCGCGGCTTATAGACCGGTGCGGCTTATAGAAGAAAAAAATAGTCAATTTTGGTCCCGCGGCTTATAGACCGGTGCGTCTTATAGTCCGGAATTTACGGTATATATATATATATATATATATATATATATATATATATATATATTTATACCGTATATATATTTCCCTGACGGACCATCAGGCAGAGCCCTGCGGACCACAGTTTGGGAAACAATGTCCCAAACATTTAAAGTCGAGGGTGACCAACTTTCAAACATAATTTTTTTAAATAGAATTCCTCCATATACGGCTCACCTGGTGTAATCCAAGTCCCCACAAGCCCTGATATGCCAAGTTGACTTGAAAAGATGACATTTACACCCTGTTTTTAGTTCAAATCTTCACTCTGTGTGTGTGTGTGTGTAGTACACCCCTCCCCCCTCAGCAGCAGAGTACGTGCATCGTGTGGGGAGGACAGCTCGTATCGGAGGAAGAGGAAGCAGTCTCCTCTTCCTCACCCCTGCTGAGACCGCCTACATCACCCAGCTGGCCAATCACAACATCAGGTCTGTTGTCTGACAATCTGCTCAGCCACACCTCCTGTCAGGCTAGAAACATAACACATAACACACAGCCATCACAATACACCTTAGAATGGGGCAATTTATTGTGCATTTTGCCATCAAAGCAAATCATTTGGTACACTTATAGAGTGCCAAAGTCACGCCCACTTCCAGATTAGGCATTGGAACCAAGGGATTTCATCCGCCATTCATTTTTCCATAGATATTTCGTGAAGTGCTTATAAAAATAGCTTTCCTTCGTCAAACCAAGCGAATCAGGAGAGACCATAGAACATTTCAATTTCACGCTGACCCAAACTTAAGAACAAAACCTCTTTTCTTATATATATATATATATATATATATATATATATATATATATATATATATATATACACACACATATATATACAGTATATATGTAAGGGATAATGTATTGTGAGCCGGTGATTACTGGCGAAATAATGACCGACAGGTGAATGATTGAGCCCGACACGCAGCGGAGGGCTTAATCATTCACCTGAAGGTCATTATTTCCAGTAATCACCGGCTCACTATACATTATCCCGCTTAGAACACGGCCTACAACTAAATCATTCAATAATCTGACAAAAATAATTATTCAAATAGATTTTTTAATAGCGTTTTCAACGACAAAGCGGTTTCATTCGTAATTGGCACACAAGACACCACAGCTGCAACTGGTTGGCCTAATTAGTAGTGGTTGCTGACAAAAGGCTCTTATCAACTGATTAATCCAGGTGTGGCAGAGCATCGGTCGGTTGTCGAGAAATAATGACCGGTGAATCTTGTTGATTGACCAATCAGAATCGAGTATTCAAGAGAGCCGTTTTCTAAATGTATATATACATACAGTATATATATATGCATATATATATATATATATGTGTCTATGTATATATATATATTAGGGATCAATAATAGAAAATCGATAATTGATCGTTAAGGAATTAATTTGATCATGTGGAATTTTTATCGATTTTTTTTATATTTTTTTCATCAAATAAAATAGGCATAAATGTGCTGAAACTATAACATTGGATTTCACTACGTGGCCGCAACCAGGTGGGGGTGCAATGGGACTAAGGGACAGAGAAAACTGAACAGAACACCTCTGGGTGGGGCTATGGGCGTGGTCTCACTGGGCTGCACATTGTCAGCACTCAGCCAGATGAGGAAATGAAGCGAGCGAAGCGAACTTTTGTTTGGGACCATTTCGAGTTAAAAGACGACATTGTTCATTGCAAGAACTGTGATGCCATTTATAAGTACAACACGGCTAGACGCCAATGATTCACCACTTGAACAGCGTACACCCGAGCCTGGTTAACGAGGAAGAACAGCGTACACCCGAGCCTGGTTAACGAGGAAGAACAGCGTACACCCGAGCCTGGTTAACGAGGAAGGCGCCTCGTCCTCAGCCAGCGTGCAGAAAAGATCACCCAGGCCGTCTGCAACCTCATGGAGACAGATATGCTGCCCATACATATCGTTAAGGGCAACGCTTTTCAACACCTGATCAATGTGATTGAGCCAGCTTATGAGCTTCCCTCACGGAGCACCATTACCAGGCGGATTGAAAAGCACTTCATAGGGATGCGCACATAGGCATTTAACACGTTCACTGCCGTGGACGAGATATCTCGTCAAGCAGAAACCAACGGTTGACTGCCGTGGACGAGATATCTCGTCCAAAAAAAAAAAAAAAAAAAATTTGACCGTGGGACGTCGATCAACCCCTTTTACATCTCCTATTAAAATATGGGAGGTATTGAATGTGTATAATCTATTTTACCGACCCACTAAGTGGCGACAGTGCTCTCCAGACGAGAGAAAGCCAAGCAAAAACAGCCGCGTGAGGAAGCCATTCTCATGAAAATGGATTGGCGAAAACGCTTTCGCTTTCGCGCAGGGAGCTGGCGGTGGGGGATTGCAAATTTGCATAATAGATTATGGGTGCAACACACTTTGAAACACGCAGCATAAATAAGACCAGAATCGCAAAAGCTTCATCAAAGCTCTCAACCGAAACCCGAAGAAACGAGCGAGCCCATCCAGACTCGCCCGACGAGGGGCAGCCAGGCAGCACAGACAGCAACTCGCTTGTCACACACCCGCTGCAGCCACGGAGGGAAGAGGAGAACACACACGGAGGGAGGAGTTTGAAGGAGAGGGGGGTTTCCTGCTGTTATGGAGGAAATTACTGTTCAAAACTATTGTTTAGATGTCTGACGTCTTACTGATGCCAAAAATAAATGGTTAAAGTGACTGTTCTATCGAATTTCACAAAAAGCCATTTATCTCAGCTTAAATTTTCAGACGCTGAAACCATGCTGTATTCAACTGCTAATTTCTACATAACTACTAACTCTACAAACTAACTCTTTTAGACAGAGAAAGCACACATTCTATTAGTTCTTTTGAGATATTTTGTGTTCACAAAATACTAGCAGAAAATAATCCTCGGCTCTTGAAAGATGAGCCAGAATCCTCAAAAAAAAATCTTGGCAGAAGCTACCTACAGTAAAAAAAAAAACTGGTGGCAGTGAATGTGTTGAAAAAATATATATATATATATATTATTATTAATATTATCGATAATTGATCGTTAATTTTTCCCGAATTTCGATTATGGAAATTGATTCAAAATGCTCATCCCTAATTTTTACAGGTAACGTTGCTGCGTTACGTCAGCACATTGCTTTGACTGTCATGTCACGTGTCATTGTGGGATGTGGTTATATCAACCTGAGGCAGGCAAAGATGGTGGGACTAGTCTATCCCAGTGTTGGGCAGTAGTGTGCTACAAGTAGCGAAGCTATAGCTTAACTCAATTTCTCAGTAGCTTGGTGGTAGCGTCGCTCCTTTTGAATCAATTAGCATTTTCAGTAGTTAAGCTATTCATAGACCAAGTAGCGACGTAGCGTCCAACAAACGCTACACGCTACTCCCTCTCTCTGCTTGTCTGTGCCCCGGCTGAGGAGGCAGACTCCCGAGCCGGATATCACTATTGTAGACATTATGACATAAGACATAAGATTAATGTCAAATTCAAGAGGATTTGGTAGTATAGGAAGGAAGCAATGCAGTCCGGACTTGCACACTAAAATAATCAGTCGCAAAAATGCAGTCTGAAACCCTGGAATGAAAGGCACACGCCACTCAATTAATATTTCACGTCTTTAAAAAAAAATTAACCGATGGTTAACCGATTAAGGGTGTCGCTTAGTCGAAAGCCGAAAATCCACATCCCTAATAGGAATTCTTTATTTGCAGATTATTATTTTTTTATTAGAGAACTTTATTGCACACTGCTTTTCTCTCAAACATTTGGAAAAGCCTTTCTTTAAAGTCCCTGGAAACCAAAATCCACAAAAACCTTCTAACTATTACATTTAGGGTCTTATGTGAGTAATTGTGTACCTCAGAAAGTAGGAGACATTAGTTTCAACCCAAACCCCCAAAATCACCACTTTTCTACAAGGTCTGGATTTCCACTTCCTCATTGAAGAGAGCGGTGCGCGCGGTGCTAAAATGAATGATCTTATCACATCATAAGATTTAATTGAATCACACGCACGCACGCACACACACACACACACAGTAGCGCTGTGCACTCGCAGCGGCAGAGTCTCTCTTCCTCTCTGTCAGTATGCACAGAGCAACGAGCGAACACACACACACACACACTCCATCTCTCTTTCCTTCTCTCTCGCTCTCCTTCTCTCCCTCTCTCCGTTTCCCTCCCTCTCTCTCTCGCTCTCTCTCGGAGGAGACCTGCAGTGCTGCACGCACACACACGGGACACGCCCACACAGTCAGCGGGAGAAAAGTCATGATTCTCATGACTTTTGTCATGACTGTCAAATTTATATATTTTGCGACGTTCATCAACGTTCAAATTTGGCTGGTGGCTTATTAACATAGGTTCCTGTGATGTGATGAACTCAAAATGCTAAATAATAAATAAAAAAAATCTGGTTTCCAGGGACTTTAAATTAATTTTGTTCTGGCAGGAGCTTTTAATTCCTATATAATGCTGCTACAGTAACTACTTAGGCTACGTTAACATTGCTTACCGCGAAGGAGGATGCAAATTTAATATGCAAATGAACCGTTTGACCGACATGCTTAACCGAATAATGACGTTGTCGGCAGTTAAACGGTTAACGGTTAACCGTCGACATCCCTAATTCCCATACTTAACACTTTGAGTGCCACGGCCCTTGGGCAAAAGGTGCTGTACTGTGCCACATAGGCCGCAATGCATTTTAATATAGCCATATTATTTTTTGTGTTCCTCTTATATGGACAACCAATAGCCTCAATGAAACTTTGAACCCTTCTGTTTCATTTAAAAAAAAAACTGTGTTTATAAACCGTTCCATTTTGGAAATACACCCCTCTGAAAAAGAGTGTTTTCGACCGAAAAGAGCATGCTGAACTTAGTTTCTGAGATAATCCCATCTTTATGTTAGAAAGGCGACAGAATGAATTCTGCTTTGAGTTCGAGCCTGCTGCTTGCTGCCTGGGTGTGTGTGTGTCAATGGTTGTATGCTGTTAGTGCCCTGCGTGCCCAACCCCCCTCCTCCCCCTCCTCCGTGGTGGGAGGAGTCGAGTGTCTCCGCTGCGGTTTGCTCTGTTTGATCTGCACTGAAAAGTCCGCTGCCTGCATCCCCCGCTCCTTCACAGCGTGTCCTTGGCTCCCAGCCGAGAACAATGTAACCCCTCAGAAAGACGCCGCTGTCGCCGTGTCGGCAACTAAATCATATGGATGGACCATAGCAGCGGACACGGATGGGGCTCAACCGTGGCAGCAGATGACTGCTTTTCACAGGCACAGCCAAGTAACGTTATGCTTCAAGCATATCAATGGCGATTTCCGTTTCCTCATGACTTCTTCTCTCTTTTCTCCTGGCCTCTGTCTAATCGGGAGGGCACTGTCGCCACCTAAGGGTTCTATAAAATAGGCTAGACACATTCAACAGCTCCCATATTGTAAGAGGCGATGTAAGAGGCTTAGATCGACATTCCCCCGTCAAAATATGAATTTGGAGTTATTGACGCCATTTGGCGTCGCTGGCAGTCTACGGTAAATTTCTCTTGACGCCATATGGCGTCGCTGGCACTCAATGTGTTAAGTGAATCGATCCCCCACCGCCCACCCCTTGTGTACATGAGTCTACACAACTGCATTGCAGTTACAATTTCCTTAGGCTGTCAGTCTGTGCCCACATTAAAAAAATATATCCAATTCTTTTTGGAATGCCTTTGGCTATAAGTAAAATTATATTAATTTATATGCTCAAATTATATGCTTTTATCGCAAAATGCACAATTATTATATATATATATATATTTTTTTGCATTGTACTTTCAAATTGTGATATTTTGTGCAGCATCTGAACACGGCATTAAACACTTTTGCCACGAATCCACTTCCTGGTTTGACTGTGTGGGTGGGTCTCACTGTGTTCCAGCCTATCAGAGATGAAGCTGCAGGACATCCTGTCCAATCTGATGCTGGATGATGCCTACAAAGGTCGGGGCAAGTACCACAGCAAGGTAGGTGCCTTCATTCTAGCAGGGGTTCTGAAAAATGTAAAATATAGCAGATGTGTCTTTGACTGTAGTGCGCCATTCAAAAGCCGCACACTACAGCGACAGCAACAGTCCCACCAGCCAGTGCTGGACCCGCTTTGACTTGATGCAGGAGGAAACCGAAATGTTGAAGTCGAGCTGAACCCAAAAATTACTTTTATTTTCTTTTAGTTCAGATACCTGGGTATGTAGTGCACCTATTTAATAATGTATGCCAAAAAAAATCACAAAAATCTAATTTCTTTAGTTTTTCACACTTTTTCACATCAAAAGTTAATTTTTCAAGATTTCATTCATAACAGTAATCTACAGTTTGCTGCCGTCACCCAGTACTATCAAATTTCCACCCCATTTCAACCAATCATATCACGACATGGCAGCTGTCAATCAAATCTTCGTTTCAGGATAATTCTCTCTTCCAAATGAAGGAGAAAATGGTGACTAGTGCCTGTAATCTGGCAGGATTTCTAGCCCATAAACTAACTACTAACTTGGCCAAATGTATGTAACATACGAAAAAAAGGCAAACCGTAATGTCTAAGAATGCAATGAAATGTAACTGGCTCTTAAACTCGCATTCCAGGATAACGTGAGTTAACGTTGTTAAGGCCAAATTCAGACCCTGGCCCCTCTGAGATTCCAGGCCGACGGGCTGCACTCTCCGCTCCGGCAGCTGGCTGCCTGCGGCTCGCCGAGCTCCACTCAGCCACTAAACCTGAACAACACGCTGAATCCCACTCGATCTGGGGGTGGAACACGCCAGGATTGGCCAAAGCCCAATCCAGTCCCCAGAATTGTCAAATAAAATCACCGACATGCTACTATGACCCGCCTCTCAACCTGTCATCTCAGACAAGTTATGTTTTCAGTCTGAAACGTACTCCGACCCACGCGCCAGCTTGGGTTCATTTCGACTTTAAAGCAGTCATCCCTAGGCCAGTTCTTCTTTAAATCTAACGATGGTGCGACTACAAGTACTTCAGCTGAGGCTAGCAAGACCGCAGGAAAGCGTGAAGCACCTGCTATTCCTCCTCGCAAAAGGCAAAAAAGACAAAACATTCAACCCAGAATTGCAGGAGAAGTTCACATGGTAAAGATGTGAAAAGTTGGGCGGAAAAGACAAAATGTAGCAGCGCGCAATTACTTTGCGCTAAGAGCTTTGGAAAGCACCTCTTAGCCGCTAAAACACTCGCTGCACTTGACCGCACCATAATCTCACGAACGGACATGCCACGCCAGGACATCAAATTCTGCTGCTAAAATTGGGTAACCAGCAGAGTATTCGGTGAGGCAATCAACTATAATTCACTGCAAGGAGGGCTTATGGTAAATTAATTGAGAAAACTGGTACCATCAATCAAAGTTTAGCCCACCACATGGGCAAAGAAATGCGGCGAAAACACAGCCCAGCGCCCAGGGCTCACATTACCGGACTCACCTCCAAAACAGCTAATCCACCAGTGTCAAGTGACTGCAGGTTAGCAAGCAACAGCCAGGAAGTTAGGCATATCAAGTTAGGCTAAAACAGGAAGTTGGGTTTTTCTGCCTTCAGAGTAAAAGCGTAATTTGTATCTTTTGTCAAAAAAGAGCTCTGCAGGGCAATTTTTTTTTAGAGAAGTAGAATAGTATAAAAAAATTGAAATCGAAAATCGAGTTTTGAGAGACAAAATCGTCAATTTTATTTTTAGGCAAAATCGAACAGCCCTAGTGTCGTTATGAGATAGGGATAATATATACAGTCAATAGGCCTACACCTATCCAAATTACGCATGGGGAGAATTACAGCATGCCTCACGCAAACAAAAATTACATGGACTGCAAGATGGGAATCTGGTTTGATTGCTGTAACGCCCAGGCATTGCCAGGCCACACCTGTGAATAATTCTGGTGTTTAACACCGCCCAAATCCCAGTTGCGCCGTGCATAAATGATTTGGCACGCCTCTAATCTGCGCTTGCGCCCGTTGTTGTGACGAGATATCCTTCCCTGCGAGTAATTGCATCACCACCATATTTTGGGGCTGTTTTAACTTAAAAACAGGGAGGTCACGTCTACCCAAACAATTATATAATTTTTAAACAGTTATGTTTCTGTATAAATCATTACAATATGCTCCCGTGAGGTGGGGATGCGTTTAGCTGCTGCCGGGCGGCGGTGCAAAACTCGGCATAACACCTGGACAGCTGACTGCAATCTTCCCTGCCTTAAGGCACGCGCAAACAGGTGTGCAAGCGTAAATAGGGGATATTGGCGCGGCTCCACAAATGAACTGGCCTCACCGTCCACCGTCTGGCCTTTGAAGACCATGTGAAGTCTTACAAAGAGGAACTCACCAAGACCAAAACCAAATACTACTCCACCCTTATTGGCTCACAGCAAACCACCCCAGAACACTATTCACCACCATTAACCGTTTGCTCCGCCCCCCTGCTGCCTCCCCCACCCCTGATGACCCTGACCTCTGCTCCAAATTCCTGGACTTTTTTCTGGCTAAGGTGGACACCAACTCCTCGTACCTGCCCCCCTCCTCCCAACATGTCACAGACACCCTCAGCGCCCCCCCCCCCCCCCACCCCCTCTGACCCCCAATGTAATCTCTGTTCCTTCTCCCCAGTTGATGCCGCACTGGTAACCAAATTAGTGACCACAGCCAAAGCCTCCTCCTGTTCCCTGGACCCCATGCCAACAGCTCTGGTTAAATCCTGCCTTCCTACCCTCTGCCCCTCCATCACAGACATAGTAAATTCCTCCATAGTTTCTGGTACAGTCTTAAAATCGCCTCCATCACTCCCATCCTAAAGAAGCCTGGTTTGGACCCTGATGACTTGAACAACTTCCGGCCGATCTCCAACCTTCCTTTCCTCAGCAAGGTCCTGGAAAGAGCAGTGGCTGCCCAGCTCCATCTGCATCTGTCCCACCACCAGACTCCGGTAAAATAAGTATCCTCATCCTCCTCGACCTCTCCGCTGCCTTTGATACAGTTTCCCACACACTCCTGATACTCAGCTCTATCTCAGCACCTCACCATCCACTCAGCTCCCCCCACAGTCTCTGGTCACCTGCCTCCACGCCATAAAAACCTGGATGACAACCAACCTACTCAAACTCAACAGCAGTAAAACTGAGCTCATGGTTGTGGCCCCCAAGCCACTGCTCCGGAAGGTTGGAGATCTCCTCCTCCATGTCGAGGGCTGTTCCATCAAACCATCTCCTGAAGTTCGCACCCTGGGCGTCATCATTGACTCCACCCTTTCCTTCCAGTCCCACATCAAATCCATCACCAAGTCCGCCTTCTACCACCTCAAAAACATTTCCCGTCTCCGTCCCTCACTCTCAGACTCCGTGGCAGAAACCCTCATCCATGTATTCATCACCTCCCGGCTCGACTACTGTAATGGAGTCCTGTCCGGGGTTCCAAGCAAAGCCCTGGACAGGCTCCAGTACGTCCAGAACTCAGCTGCCAGGGTTCTCACTCACACCAAGTCCTGGCAGCACATCACCCCCACCCTCATCCACCTTCACTGGCTCCCGGTCAAGTTTCGCATCCTGTACAAACTCCTCCTGCTCACTTACAAATCCCTTCACGCACTTGCCCCCCAATACCTGTCCGACCTCCTTCACCAACACACTCCATCCCGGAACCTGCGGTCTTCAGACGCAGGACTGTTATCCATCCCCCGTACCAGACTCAAAACCTTTGTGGACAGAGCCTTCAGCGTGGCTGCCCCCCCCCCCACCCTCTGGAACTGCCGAAATCCATAATGCCCCGACCCTGGACAGTTTCAAAACACACCTCAAGACACACATCTTTTCCATGGCCTTTCCACATTAGTTAGTTCAGTTTAGTTCAACCATCCCTGTTGTTTGTTTCATTTGTTTTTTCCTCCCCCTCTCTCCCCTATCTGTATCCCACTCTTGTGAAGCGACCTTGGGTTTTATGAAAGGTGCTATATAAATTAAAGTTATTATTATTATTATATAGCACAAAATGATTTTAAACGATGGTTCTGGAAGTTAAACGTTAGTTGCTTTGATTGAACCTTGAACTACGGAGACTGAAACGGAAAGGGATACAGTTATTTCTCCGGTGGATCGGATACAGCGATGATTTCTAGCACAAAGACTGCTCAAAAACCACTAAATGCACACAAAACCGCCCAAGCAAATGCAGGTCTATTGGAAACAATCTGGCAACACGGAGTCTGATGTATTCAAACGTAGCGCGAGCCCCCTTCCTGGCTATTGATTGGCTACTGACTGACGCATTTTGGACCTCCTCTGGTGCCACTCTCGTACTAGATTGCTCTGGTGCTACATAAAAGCCCATGGTTTTTGTTATGGTGATGAACGTAAATATTGAGGCAGGGGGAAAAACTAAAACGTTTTAACCAGGACTTTGATGGATGCATGTACAATGGAAACTGATAGACCTATAATACTGCTCTAGGTCTCAACAGCTGCTATTTTTTTTAAAGTGCAGGAAAAGATCGGCATGACCTCTCTCTCCCTCTCTCTCTCTCCCCCCTCAGAACTCGTCCAAAGCTCTGGATCAGGAGGTCAGAGAGCGAGCCACGGTTCTGCAGACGGAGTTCGAGAACGTCGTTCACTCCAACACACACACAGTGCAGACTGCCAAAAGAGGTACACATTTATTTTTTGGACTCTTATTTACATTTTCAACTTTCTGTTCTTTTGTCAATTTTATTTCTATATCTGAAACTCTGTAAATGGTTTAGCCCGGCATCATCTCGGCCTATGCCAGAGGGGGGTCCCCAGCTGGGGTCCATAGTCTGGCCCCTACAGTACATCGGCCCTCACAAGGTTCCTCCTCAGGCAGTCACTGAGGCAATCCATGTGGTGGAAAGGTTTCCTTGCATGCACTGGGGGTGGAGGGGGGCTGCGCTGTGTCCCGGCCTGGCCTTCTCTCCCACGCCTTATGTGTGTGGGGGCGGGGGCCAGGGTGGGGGGCATCAGTGCTCTCCATCACTGGTCGAGGGATGCCGGTAGGTTAGAATAGCTTAGGTTGGGCAATAGATTAGCTACAGCCTAACTGTAGGCTGTAGACCTGTTATAGTGTTCAGGCTAAGATCAGACTAGAGTAGAATAGGACAGGGTAGACTAGGCTGTAGATTAGCTAGATTCCCTGTGTTCTAGTTAGTTCTGGTTAATGGCTAGAGTAGTCAGATTGTCTGAACTGCTGCTCATTTGGCCTGGCCGCTCTGCTGATAGTTCCAGAGTGCCGTTGCTACCTGGGGCTAGGCGATAAATGTCAATTCATTTCTTGCTTATTCAATGACTCTTTTCGCCTGATAAGTAAAATACATAACCTGACTGCTAAATTTCACTGTCCCCTGTGACTATTCATGACCATATTGCCTAGCCAGAGTATATTCTATCTGTTCTGCTCTTCTCTTCCTTCCGGCCCCTGTTCCCTCCCCATCTCCTCCCTTCCCTGTCCCCCCCCCCCCCCCCCCATTCCACCCACCTTTTCTCCCCTTCTCTCTGCCTTTCTCTATCATATGATTGTTCAATCTTGTTATTATTAGGGGTTCAAGCCCCGAAGCTTCTTCTTCTTGTTGTTCATCTGCCTCAACGCAAATTCCCGTGAGTTGGTAAATGGTAGAGACCTGAAATTTGGCCCAATGGCAGATATTGTTGGCTGGTAGGTGCTCAAAAAAGATTTTTCGAATCGGCCTGAAGGTGGCGCTATAATCGACGGTTTTACGTTAAAGGCCATAACTTCCACGCCGTTGGTCCGATTTTCAAACTTTTTTTTTCCAGATGTTCAGGTGGACCTGCTCTACAAATTTGCCATAAGGACCCTCAATGTCCACCTGGAAAGTTTTTGAGATATTTGGAAAAGTTTGGAAAACACATTTTTGACATCTCCTCCTAGACCGTTGGACCGATTTGCACCAAAATCGCCAGGAAGCATCTATGGAGCAAGCTCTACAAACTGCCTTTTTGAAACCTTTGAAATCTCCTTTAGTTTCGGAGATATTAATCGTTAAAGTTGTGAGAGGGCGTGGCCTCACAGCTAAATTGTCATAACTTCATGACCGATTAAGGAATCTTCACGAAACTTGCAGGAGGTCTTCGGAGACCATCCTAGACCATGTGTGTCAAATTTTGTGCAATTCGACCAAAAGGGGGCGCCATAAAAGGGCGTGGCTTAACATAAAAAAGGCTGTAACTCCACACCTGTTTGTCCAATGATCGCGAAACTTGTCAGATATATCAAGGAGGATGTCCTAGTCAGAATCAGAAGCTTTGTCATCTGCGCAAGGCTTGAACCCCGCCCATCGCCGCTTGCGGCTATATTTACTACTGTAATTGCTACTGTTGTGTCAGCTAGATTTAGCTAGAGATATTTTCTGTGAAGTCCTCTGAGACATGCTTGTGAATTAGGGCTATACAAATAAACTTGACTTGCGCACACACACACACACACACACACACACACACACACACACACACACACACACACAGTGCAGACTGCCAAGAGAGGTACACACACACACACAGACTTGGTGGTGTGGATCATACAGGGAACAGCAGAGGGAGACACAACACTGTACAGAAATACAGACTCTGTTTATCACACCCCAACATGTCACTTTTTTACTTTAAAAGTAGATACCAGAAACTTCACTCTGGCTTTAAAAGTGAGCCTGCTACAGCCTCTGAAATTAAAAATTTAAGAGCATAAATGCATAAATGTCTGGTGCGCCACGGGGAAAAGCAAGCAACGTATTTACCAACCCATGCTGAAGCATCATTATCTACTGCTGTGCTTTATTCACTAGGGGTGCACGGCCAAGCGATTGGAATCTGCAGATTTTCAGCCTAAATATGATATCGGAGAATGCAAAACACATGAGCCATTTTCGGTGGAGTTGGTGGCATGTAAACACAGCTGAAAACCATGCTGAAACATATCGGCGGTATCATTAAGTGTATGAGACAGACACAACACATCATCTGTAATGTATACCAGGATAAAATACCTTGTGGGAGCAGTAATCCTTGCAGCAGACAATTGATCATGATTGTTATGGAAAAATATTCTAGACAGAGAACAAAGTACTTTCATTTCACGTCAGACAGACAGATCACACATTTGCAACACAATATACATGCAGTATAATTGAACATAATTATAACAAGGTACATGTATGATTAAATCTCTCACAATGATGATAAGCAGCAACTCATGTTTCCTTCAGACCCGTGCTGCACTCAGGCTAGCTAACATTAGCTCTAGCATTAGCCGCTTGGTAACGTTACGTTAGTTGGTTTTGCTAGTCTTTACTCTTCTCCTGCTTATAACATCAGAGTGGCATGCACACCAAACGATGTAAACAATGGTTCTGGAAGTTAAACGAGAGTTGCTTTGATTAAACTTTGAACTACCAAGAGTGAGATAGAAAGGGTTCAAGTTATTTCTCCGGTTGGTCGGGTTGCCAAATACAGCGATGGTTTCAGCATAAAGACATGCAGTGATGAAATAATGAGGTAGAAAAAAAGGTTTTAAGCAGGACTTTGATGGATGAAAAGCATGTACCAGTGATGTGCAGTCAGGGCTAGGCAAGGTAGGCAGTGCCTACCCTGTGATAATCACATCAAAATGATTTTTTTTAATTGTATATATTTTTAGTTGACAGGCTTGTCAACGCTTTTCCGCTCTGGCCCTATGCCAGGTTTCCACCTAGCCTTGTTTCACCATACAGTACATGAGTTTGTTTCACCATACAGTACATGAGTTTGTTTCACCATACAGTACATGAGTTTAAATACAGTACATGAGTTTGTTTCACCATACAGTACGTGAGTTTAAATACAGTACATGAGTTTGTTTCACCATACAGTACATGAGTTTAAATACAGTACATGAGTTTAAATACAGTACATGAGTTTGTTTCACCATACAGTACGTGAGTTTAAATACAGTACATGAGTTTGTTTCACCATACAGTACGTGAGTTTAAATACAGTACATGAGTTTGTTTCACCATACAGTACGTGAGTTTAAATACAGTACATGAGTTTGTTTCACCATACAGTACGTGAGTTTAAATACAGTACATGAGTTTGTTTCACCATACAGTACATGAGTTTAAATACAGTACATGAGTTTAAATACAGTACATGAGTTTGTTTCACCATACAGTACATGAGTTTGTTTCACCATACAGTACATGAGTTTAAATACAGTACATGAGTTTGTTTCACCATACAGTACATGAGTTTAAATACAGTACATGAGTTTAGGAACCAATGCTTTAAAGCCTCCCTCCAGTCCACCTGTATACATTCCTGCTGTAGTGGAAATGAAAAACTGCACGTACCGTCATCAACTACGTCACCAGTCTAATCTTTTGCACCAAAGTTCATCTATTGGTAAGATGTTCCACTGCAACGTCATGGCTGGAGCACTGTTGTCCAAAAAGGATAACTCTCAGGGCTTACAATTCAGCTCGGGATTGCAGGAATCCCACACATTTTCCCCAATTCCAGCATATTTTCAATTTATAAAGGGGGTTTGCGCAGACTGATCTATGTTTGTGCGGAACGATGCTTAATGCATTCAAATCACTGGCCGGAGGCTTACACGGGCAGACCAATTTCACTACCGTGACCAGTTAACAACAAACAGCATGCTCGCTCTGTCCCTCAGTCCTCTCTCGACATCAACGCTTTTCTGCTGGTTTCTTGGTGGATACAGACAGCTGCTTGCAAACATGATAGATCGCTGGCTAAAAAGGAAAACTACGTCGTCAGAAGGGGGACCCGCTCAGAAAAATCAAACGTGACAAGTCGAACAACAAGGCACTTCTAGCTGAAACATCAACGTAACGTCACCGAGTAACGTCAGTGTCAGTGATGTTTAGCGTTACGTTATTGATGACGATGAATAATCTGATAATAATCTTAATAATAACGTTAATCCTCCTTATGCCGAGTGCCAGTGATGTCAACGTTGTTGTCGCCAGTCAAATGGCGTTTCTCATAAAGCAGCCGTGACAATCTGGTGGAAGCATTTTCAATAAAAAGTGAAACGACACACAGATAATGGTTTATAAGTGGACTTTCCATGCCTGCCTATTCACGTCAATAGAACTCTCCCCAATGCAAAATTCAAACAGGTTTAGTTGCCAGTAATGACAGTAAGAAAGGCAGATGTAGTGAGCAAAGATGGATGATTTAATATTCAACCAAATCAAACTGACATCACTATTGTGAACACAAAACAAAGAACACTCTTCTGATATAATATGATATTAGTGTTTTAGTAGAGTGTATCACTCAACACAAAAAATAAAGGCTTTCATAGAACCAAAAGCCTATGGCTTAGTCTGCAGAAGAAACACGACAAAGCCATTGTAATTTCGACTCAGGTGTGCATAAACTACTTAACTTTTTTAAATACAAAAATGTGAAATTACAGTATTATCGCTTATTGGACAGGAGGAGCAGGTATTTGTCAGTTACAGTATCGGCTGAAAAAATCCCCCCCAAAGTCTATAGATCCCCCCCAAAATCTATGAATCCCCCCTATCTGAAGAACATAAGGGAAGGAATTCCCCCCCTAGTTTGCAAAGTGAATTTTAAGCCCTGGCTCTCTCAGCGCGCTCTGCTAATTCTGCGCTGCGCTTCTGTGTCCTGTGTGTTTTGGCAGAGCCTCACTCCTACCTTCAATACGATCTCTGTCTCCCTCCCGGCCAGTCAGATCGGAAACAGCCAAATGTTCACCCAGAAGCCACATATTATTATAAATATCAGCATAACCAGCCAACAGATAGCTGGTGGGCATATAAGCAAAATAAATTGTATTGTGAGTGTAACTCCACCTGGTTAAAAGTGACTATCGCAGCGTTTTGAGCCAGAACAAACCACGTTAGCAAACGTAGTTAAGCCAAGCTAACGGCAGATTGTATCCACTGTAATATATTGTATATTATTAATATGACAGGTCAGAATACGTGAGCGTTAACAACCATAAAGTTTAACGTCAGCACCCCTTTCTATCACGTGAGCCAATTTAAGAGTTTGAGCCCAAAATAAGTATTGTCCAGGCTTTTGACTCGTGTCGCTGATGGATTCTGGGCAAAATCACTAACATTTGAGAGTAAACTGTTACTGTAGAATTCTACACACTGTATCATTTTCATGCAGCGAGAGCGCCCTCTTGGGGTTGAAACCCACTTTTGCGGTTGGGTCTGCCAAGTGGCTGATCTTGGGTTCCACTTACATCACCAAGAACGCCCCCTTTAATCCCAAGTAGAGTAGAGAATTCTGGGTGTTAGGTCCCCATTAAAGTGAATGAAAGCCGTTCTGCCGTGGATGTGTTAGGACATTAATAAAGTGTGTTGTTGTTACCCAGCTCTCCAGTCGTTCCTGCGGGCCTACACAGCGTACCCCTCCTCTCTGAAGCACATCTTCCACATCCGCTCGCTGCACCTGGGCCACGCCGCCAAGAGCTTCGGCCTGAGGGACGCGCCGCACGGCCTGGGGGGTGGAGCCGGGGCTGGCAAGAACCAGGGCCGGACCACCAAGAACCAGGACCGGAACAACAAGGGCAAGAACCAGGGCCAGGATGAAGCAGGAGGGAAGAGGTGAGCTGCCATTGTTTGGTTGAAAGCAGAGGTTTTCAAAGTGGGAGGCGGGCCTCCCCAGGTTTTAGTGAAAAAATATTACATTTGTTATTCAGAAAAAGGAGAAAGCAGAATAAGCCTAAATCTGTGTGATTTGTTTAAAGAGATCATTCAGAGACAGGGGGGCCATATTGGGGGGGCGGGGTTAGGACAATTCCAGGGGCCCTAAAAAAAATTACCTCTGCAATTTTTTGCAGTATTAAATTATTAACCTATCATCATTAATATAATATTTTGTTCACAATGTACTAATAAAACAAATTATTTTTATTTTCTTGTTTTTTGGCAACAACAAAAAATCATCCATCTCCCTTCGATTTTCATAAAATGGTTCAGTCCTGCCTCAGGCCCGCCACCAAACCAGGCAGAGAGATGAAGCGCTGCAGAAGCGCCTTGACTCAGTGAGAGCAGGCAGCATCCAGGAATTGATGGAGGGGGAGCTTTGTCTGGACGGAGGAGAGGCCCACAGTCTCAGACTTTTGAAACCCTGGCTTTAAAGGACTTATTATGTCAAAATTCAAGATGTTTATTGTCACTCTGGTTGCACAAGTACACTTGTGTGAAATTCTTAGGCCAGGAGGCTCTGCAGGACATAAATATAGCAAGCAACAACTAAAACATAGCATAAGATAGCAAATCCACACAGATCAATAATAATATTATTTGAAAAGAAAAGAACAATGATTAGCAATCATAATATAAATTTGAAAAGAGAAAACAACGATAAGCAATAATATAAATTTGAAAAGCGAAAACGACAATGGCAACACTATCAAGGCAGCGCAAGGTGCGATCAAGTTGCACTTAGTCAATATTACAATCAGTCAGTCATATTGCACTCCAAACTTGTACGAAGGGGTGTGTGTGTGTGTGTGTGTGTGTGTGTGAGAGTGATGGTGGTGGGTGATCTGTCTCATGGCCTATGGAAAGAAGATATTCCTCAGTCGGCTGGTGCGTGTTTTGGGGGTCCTGTATCTCCTCCCTGAGGGCAGGAGGGAGAACATGCTGTTATATGTAATATACCGTAAATTCCGGGCGCACCGGTGTATAAGCCGCACCTGCAAAGTTGACTATTTTTTTCTTATATAAGCCGCACCGGACTATAAGCCGCGGGTGTTTTAATGGGTTTTTTTTTTTATTATTATTATTTTTTTATTGTGTTTTAATGTTTAATTACCATATGTAATGCTCCCATTTATTAACATTTCAACAAAACAACATAACACAACACCACCTGTGTTGTTATTTACAGTGCACACAGTGTCATACAGTGTCATACAGTGTGGTGAAAAGAGGGCAAGAGAGGAAATTAAAACAGAATTGGATTTATAGTTAGAAAGAGTGCTAAAAAAGAGAGTTTTTTTTTTTTTTTTTTTTTTTTTTTTTAAATCCATAGATAAGCCGCACCGTTATATAAGCCGCAGGGGCCAAAAAAGGCCAAAAAACGGGAAAAAAGGTGCGGCTTATAGTCCGGAATTTACGGTACTAGAAATTAGCGTGCTTCGTGCGCTCATTTCTCAGGTGGAAGCTCTGGAGACGGTGTGACCCTAAACTCATGCACTCTGTCGGGCCCCCAGCAGCGCACCGCCCAAGTTTGAAGTCGATCGGATGAACGGTTCTCGAGATGAAACGCTTTTGTGTTGACAGTAGGTGGACAGTAGGTTCAACAAAATATAATTTTAAACCTGGCTTTATCCAATGTTCAGATTTCTCTTCTGGAAATCTATCTATCTATACATATAAAAGGGGCAATGTTTGTCTGTTTAAATTTTTGTTCCGTTTTACGTGTGATCGCGTTGAAACTTTCAGGTGGTGTAAACAGATGTTTTAATTAGGTGATTGCCCTAATTACCTAATGATGATATGTTATCAGTGATTTCATCCTTCCTGGCTAAGGCTATAAGTTCAGTGATGTCATCAGTGATGATGTCATCTGTGATGATGTCATCCGTGATATCATAGAGCAGGCGAGGCCATGCGTATGCGACGCGCAGCGGGAGAGCTGTAGGGCCAGCTCGGCAAGCTGCAGGGCGTGCAGCGGGCGAGCCTAGGAATCGAGCGCGCGAGATGCCTAGTGTATGCAAATGAGTGCATATTTATGCCTCATTTGCACAATTAAACATACAATTTCAAAAAATGTGGAATGAAGTTTCATGGTGATATCTATTCATTAAAAAAATTACTCTATTCACCTGTAGTGTCTGCTTTGGTAGGATGCCTATTTATGTGATTTTCAATACTTTCCACCACTTGGATTTCTTAGGGCTTTTTCTATGTTGTAAATGACTTCTGAGACTAGAACAGTTGAAAGAGTTTCTGTTGCAATTTGTTTGAGGTCATATCGTATAATGCCTGTACTAGGGAGGGAGTGACAAAGTTCTGGTTTGTGGGGCTTTCGGGTCTCGTTGAAGAGGCGGATGGCAGTTAGGTAAGCTGTCCCTGTGTCGAGAGCAGTGTGGGGCAAGTTACTCTGGAAAAGTAATTACCGTAAATTCCGGACTATAAGCCGCGGCTTTTTCCCCGTTTTTTGGCCCCTGCGGCTTATATAACGGTGCGGCTTATCTATGGATTTTTTCAGCAAACGGCCACTCGGTGACCTCCAAAATCGATGGATTTTACAGGTTACACAGCTTCATCTGCACATTTTATGTGCATTGCTTTGCTGCTTGTTTTTTCGATTATTTTTTTGTAAAGCACCTTGAATTGCCTTTGTGTATGAAAGGTGCTATATAAATAAAATTTGACTTGACTTGACATCATTTGGCGGAAATCAACCGGCATCACGGTGAACATGGCGCTCAGCTAGACAGCTGCTACACCAGACCAAACAATATGTTTTAGCGATCTGATCTAAAATGAATAAGGTGACCAGAACCAACTGAATAACTTTAAAGAGTGGGGCGAATGTCTGCTGGAAGAAGCACAAGACTGAAAACCAGTAAGCAGAAAGAAAAGAGACGAAGCAATCACCGCCATGAATGAGGAAATGACTCACCTGCTGGAGGCTGGAGATACACGGCTTGGGCTTAACTTTTACTCCGTGAAACACTATCGATTAAGTCCGACATCGCTCAGAGGTTTTGAGCAGCTTGAAAACAAGTTTGAAAACGTGCAGAAGTCCATCCACTCACTCACTAAAGAAAATAAGGCAACCGTGAACAGAGTTTCTAATGCGGAAAAGCACATCAGCGCACTGGAGGACAAAAACAACACAGTGAGTCGGAAAATGGATAAAATGCAAAAACAAATCGAAAGTCAATGGATATCGCTTTGGCGTACTGTACCCAGCGAGACTCGTCATAACCATTGATGGACAGCGGCGGAACAAGAGCTCAAAGTGAAACTGCCGAATATCTTTTGAGTTGGACTGGTCAATAGTACTGTGAGTAACTAAAATAAAAAAATAAAAAACGGAATTCTCTCTTCTTTAGCACTCTTTCTAACTATAAATCCACTTCTGTTTTAATTTCCTCTCTTGCCCTCTTTTCACCACACCGCGGACACTGTGTGCACTGTAAAAAAAAACACAGGTGGTGTTGTGTTATGTTGTTTTGTTGAAATGTTAATAAATGGGAGCTTCCTCAAACAGCCATCTCTTTCCCGACAATCCCCTCTGTGCACGAACCCTTACATATGGTAATTAAACATTAAAACACAATTAAAAAAAAAACATTAAAACACCTGCGGCTTATAGTCCGGTGCGGCTTATATATGTAACAAACAGGCAATTTTGCTGCTGCGGCTTATACTCCAGTGCGCCTTATAGTCCGGAATTTACGGTAGTTACTGATTACTCCTTAAAAAAGTAATAAAAGTTACTTTATGTATTACTTTTTCAAAAGGTAACTAGTTACGTTACTAGTTACTACTTTTTTTTTTACCCCAAACACCTTACACTTAAGTTGTTACATGTCTAGCATGTCACTGTATTAATTATTTTCGCTTTGGTATTATATATGATTAAAAGAAACGCCAAAGGCATTTTACTTTGAAATTCGGTTAGAACAGGAAGTGGTGTGTTAACTGGCTAGTAGTCTCTTACAACAGACTGTCTCATCTACATCCGGCGAATGCAGCTATACAGTCTGTACGTTACACCCCCAGAACATGCACAAGGAAGTTGGGAAAAAAACCTTCAGACTGGAAGGAAGTTCGACAAAATCCGACCAATCACGGCACGTGTGTCCATGAAAAAAAATTCTGATTGGACTAATGAGCGGAAGACCCGCCTTAAAAAAATTCTGATTGGACTAATGAGCGGAAGACCCGCCTTTCTGCTTCCCATTCCGGTTGGTGCATGATTCTCCCCCACGAAGTACAGACGGTATGGCGGAACATTTGAAAATTGCGGAAGCCAACTCGTCTGTTCTAAGAGACTAACTGGCTAGGGAAAAGACGTGAAATGAGAGAGTCAGGCAGATAACGTGAGTGTAAAGAAAGATGCCGTTATGTCGGAGTGTTAATAAAACAACACAGCCCTCAATGCAAACGTTTCAAGCTTCGTTGCTGTAAGAAGAAAAGGGATGATGATCACATTCCCTGGGCCATCTGACTACGGTCAGAAGGCTTTGACCAGAAGGTTAGAAAGTATCAAAGTGTACAACACTTACCCAAAGTGGATCTGTTGTGAACTGTTACACCCAAGTCTACCTCACCCAGCGTCGCCTTCAACTTAGCCTCCATCCTCGCATATTCTCTCTCGAGGTAGTCAGCAAACGTCTTTCTCTGGCAGCTTGACATTGTTCTTCGTGTGTATTTTCTCTATGATGCATCGATATGAGGGCGAGTCAACAGTGCAAATAGGTAGCATCTGCCGTAAGTGGAGAAGGACTAAGCTTCTAGCGGTTTTACAAAGGACAATAATGTTCTTTGCCTCTTTGACCGAGACAAACTCAAAATAATGGCATGAATACCTCCAGCTTTTGAACGCATATTTCTCTTCTCCTTCAGCCTCCATCATGCTGCTTCGGTTTGTTTTGAAGTAGACAACCACACTCTGAGCTGTCGCGCCGCACATACGTCATGATGTCACATACGTCATGACGTATGTGACATCATAATAAGGCAGCTAACAGTGGGCAGACAGTATTCAGTGTTCAGGTGTTTGCCCAGCCCTGCATCCAAAGAAAATCCCTGACCAGAGTAGACTAATGTTCGATACTGATACTGATACTGATAGTATTAATCGGTTAATGTCGAAACGGTTTAAACCAGGGGTGGGCAATTATTTTTCATGGGGGGCCACATGAGAAACCCAGATTGTTGCCGAGGGCCAAATTTGGGGCATTTGAAGGCAGGTTTAGAGGAATAACAAATTTTAGGCATTTGAAGGCAGGTTTATGGTGCGGTCACACCGACCTATTAAAGTTTTTCGCTGGCATCGAGTTTACATACAAAGTCAATGCAAACGAGCGATTGAGCGTATATTTGCCCGGGAGAAAAATCGCTGGCCGTCCGAGCGACAGAGACAGAGCGATAGGGCAAAAATTTGCTCGTCGCCCAAGATTAAATATCCCAACTCGAGCGGAATTTCGCTGGCATCAGTCGCTCGCTGTTCAACGCTGATTGGCTGCCGTGTGAGAGCGAGTCAAGGATCACACTGGCTTGGAACAAACCGCTGGTTTATTGTGTGGCAACAAACCGCATTGACAGGCTGACAGCTGACATGAAGTGAAGTCTGTACTACCGGTATAGAGCTCCCGTTAGGAGCACGCTGATAGGCTTAGCTTGTAAACAACTACGGTGGCTCATAGTGGACAAACATCATGACATTGCGTAACGTTATAGCCCCCAGATGTCCGTCAATTATTGTGCCTGTTGACGAGCGATTTAAACACAGCCACAGAGCGATTCCAAAGGGTTGAATCGAGCGACAGAGAAAAATAAATATCTCGGTGTGAACACAGCTTTAGAGGAATAACTAATTTTAAATTAACAGTTGTGATGTCATTATTCAGTCTTAACCACCAATATTTGATCCTTTTCTCACTAACTCCTATGTCACCACCTGCTCTCAGGGCTTGAAATTAACTTTTTTGACCACCTGCCAATATGGCTGCTAGATTTTAAAGTTACCAGCCAATTAGAATTTCCACTAGCCAAATTGTTTTTCTTGAAATAAACCAGAATATGAGTGCGTTAATTTAAGCATACAGTATCAGTAAGTGGCCCGGGATTCTCAAAGCCTGTGTTGAGGGTCACAAGAACAAAAATGCACTCTTGAAGCTAAATAAATCCAAAACCAATGAGTTAATTATTTAAATTTTTACTTAAATGTAGAACAGTCATTTCTTACACATGAGATTACTTTTAGCCTTTTAGTCATGAAGATTATTGAAAGATATTCCATATTCCAGACTGAAATGTTATAACAGAAGTGGAGTATTGGCCAGAATGACATGAACATTTGGACACTTATAATTCAGCGGGTATGTTGCATGTTGCGTTCAGGTGCACTGTAAAAAAAATAAAAAATAAAATTTTGTTTGCAATTCCAGCGCGGGCCACACTCTGATTTAAACAGTTATCGGTTGACATCCCTATTTCAGACATTTAACCAACATCCCCATACAAAAATCCGATTGACTTTGAGACGAGGAAACCAGGAAGCGCAGTGACTTCTGGGTTGGCCTCCAAAAATATGCCATCCGTGCGGTACTCTACTATGTTAATAAGCCACCAGCCAAATTTGAACGATGATGAACGTCGCAAAGTATATAAATTTAGGTTTGACAGTCATGGCAAAAGTCATGAGAATCAATTAGATTTTAGAGTGTATTTTCTCCCGCGGACCGTGTGGGCGTGTCCCGTGTGTGCGTGCAAGACTGGTCTCTGAGAGAGAGCGAGAGAGAGAGAGGGAGGGAGGGAAACGGGGAGAGAGAGAAGGAAAGAGAGATGGAGTTTGTGTGTGTGTGTGTTTGCTCGTTGCTCGGAGAGGAAGAGACTGTCACTGCGACTGCACAGCGCTACTCTGTGTGTGTGTGTGACAGTAACCTCACGTCACCAGGCTCTCTCTCTCTCGGGACTAGTGAGAGAGAGAGAGAGAGAGAGAGAGAGAGAGAGAGCAGGCAGCATAGCGCTCGACACAGCACAGAGTGGGAGGGAGACAGACAGACACTGAGCGAACGCTGTGGGGGCAAAGAACGGACAAAAGGAGAAGGGCGGGTTGCGCGCGTGTACAAAGGTTATATAGAGCTTATGATGTCATAAGATTTTGCATTTGAGCACCTCGCGCACTGCTCGGGGGCACGGTGGCGCAGTGGTAAGCGCTGTCGCCTCACAGCTAGAAGGTCCTGGGTTCGATTCCCACCTGGGACGCTGTGAGCACTGAAGGATTACGTGCCCGTCCGCATGTCCTCGAGTGCCCACCGCCCGGGTGGGGTCGTCAGAAGGGCCTTTCTGTGTGGAGTTTGCATGTTCTCCCCGTGCCTCCTGGGGGTTTCCTTCATATAGGAACCCCACACCAGAACATGCAATAGCCTGGTCGCTGAAGTGGTGCTTCCTCTCGTCATTAGGGGCGCCTGTTTGGAGGGAGGGGAACTCATTGGAATAGCGTGATCCTCCCACGTGCTATGTCCTACCGGTGAAGCTTCCCCTGTCAGGTGAAAAGAAGCGGCTGGCTAACTGCCCATGTCTCGGAGGAAGCATGGAGCCAGTTTCGGCTCTCCCCAGATTGGCAGAGGGTGGAGCAGCAACCAGGATAAATACATTTTAATTAGCACTATTGGGGGATAAAACCGGGATAAAAAATCAGGGGGGGGAAATCATTAGTTAAAGTTACTTTGTGAGTATAGTAGTTAAACATTAGAATGATGAATCATTAAATCAATGGAGGGCAACAAGAAAAGACTGCAGAAATGAGGAGAGTTTTGGAAGGTATGCACTTCAGACCCACCGTCAGCAAGCTTCCAGCGACACGGCTGGCACTCGAGCACTGATATGCTCCACTAAACATCTCCGCCTCAGCCGAGAACTCCCAAGTTGAGGCGAACGCGTACGAGCACAGATCCAGACTCCGAAAACTAATAATTAATCGCCAAAACATCGCTTATTGTCAACAAACTGGCCACAAGATATCAAAGCTGATGGACTTCATGGAAAGAGCGTGACTCAAACTGGTTAAAAGTTACTATTGTGGCGTTTTGAGCCTGGTGAACACGTAGTTAGCAAATGTAGCAGTTAACGGCAGAGAAATTATGTCAAGGCATTCCTGAAATCTCAAGTTAACAAGCATGAAACGAGCAGTCGTGATGTCACAGTAACCTTGAACTTTGACCACCAAAATCGAATCATTCTTGAGTCCAAGTGGACATTTGAGGCAAATTGGAAGAAATTCCGTCAAGGCGTTCTTAAGATATCGTGTTAACAAGCTTGAAAATGGCGTTTGTGAGGTCACAGTGACCTTGACCTTTGTCATTTGACCACCAAAATCGAATTAGTTCATGCTTGAGTCCAAGGCGATGTTTGAACCAAATTGGAAGAAATTCCGTCAAGGCGTTACTGAGATATTGCAGTAAAGAGCTTGGAAATGGGGTTAGTGAGGTCACAATGACCTTGAACTTTGACCTTTAACACCGAAATCTAATCAGTTCATCCTTGAGTCCAGGAAAATTGGATGAAATTCTGTCAAGGTGTTACTGAGATATCGCGGTAATGAGCATGAAACTAGCTGTTGTGAGGTCACAGTGACCTTGAACTTGAACTTGACAGCCCAGCCAGTCAGAGGCTTGCCGCCGCTTTTCGTGTGGCAAAACCCATAAATGCTGACTTGTGATTCAGACCCTCTGTAAGACAGTGGGTCTGACCACACCAGATAAGCTGCTGCTAGATACGTTAGCTCAGTGCTTCCCAACCTTTGTGTCACCGGGAATTCAAATGGGGTCGCCTGATTTATTTATTTATACCACACACAATTTAAAACTACCGAAGAGGATTAGGGCCACAAAATGTATTTGAGTTCTGAGTTTAATATCAGAATTCGGGAGAAAAAAAGTCAGAATTCTAAGAAAAAGGTCAGAAGAATTCTGAGTTTAATGTCAGAATTCGGAGTTTAAATTCAGAATTCTGAGGGGAAAAGTCAGCATACTGTTTGTTACATGTGACATCATTGATGATGTCACTGATGATATTACCGATGTACCGAAATTTGAATGTCTGGGGATCCTACATTTTTGTGACGTCAAAGTGGGGTCACAAGCTGAAAAAGGTTAGGAACCCCTGCGTTAGCTAGTGTGCTAAACTGGTGTGTTAGCGAGCAGGCTAATTTAGCAAAGCAGTTGATGCTAATGTTATTTTGTTACCTGAAATGTTCTCCTCTCTCCTTGTGTCTGTCAGGTTTTCTCCTGGTCAGAGGGAGGCGGGGCTCCTTCGCTCTGAGGTCTCCAGCGGCCTGGAGGGAGAAGCCATGAGGAAGAGGAGGAAGAGGAAGATGCCTGGAGGTCAGAGGTCAGGAGAGGAGGAGCAAGTCTCTGAAGCGACCAAAACAACCTGATGGCCAACCCAAATATCCCGACGTCTCCGCCCTCACAGACTCTTAGTGGACTTTGCGGGCTTTTTGCTTTCCCGGGAAGTCTGTGAGTGCTGAGGTTACAAATCAACTAGACAGGAAGTGTGGAATCAAAAATACCCTGAAAGCCATGTTGGAGCTCAGGTGTGTGTCACCACAATGTACCTGGGCAGGTGTGTGTCACCACAATGTACCTGGGCAGGTGTGTGTCCCCACAATGCAACTGGGCATGTGTGTTTTGTATTTGTAACATTTTGAATTATCTATACAGTCTGCTCCCACAGCGGTGACACTGCGGAGGCTCTGATTAACAGAAAAATACATAATATAGCCTATTTTAGTCGGGTGTTGTAGATCAAGCTGTTCACATTTCCACTGTTGGAAAATAAAGTTTGTACTTTTACCCTGATTCATCCACTTGTGGTCTGTCAGAGCAATTCCTACTGTGTAAAAGTGAAGCGAAAATATCTTGTTTCCGCGAGTGGCCATCTTGCTTGTGTGACGTCATTTGGAGGCAGTCTGTGCAGTTGCAGTGGAGTCGAGCTGGGCGACACTGTGCCACTGTCTGATGGAGGTTGGAGAGCTGCTGTCACAGCTGTCAATCACCTCATCATATCCCATTTGAATATCGTCAAAAACAAACCTATCCCAAAAAAGAATTCATTTGAACATACATCAGTGTGATAAGAACAACCTAAAATGACAGAAACCATCTTTGGGAAAAATGTATTTGATGTGTACTTTAATGATTTTGTTTTTGTCCCATCCGCTAATATGGAGGGGGCAGGACTCTTTTTATGCCTCCGCCGGCGATAGCCAGGCCGGAGGCATTATGGATCCGGGTTGTACGTCCGTCCGATGTTCGTTAACGCAATATCTGAGGAACGCCTTGACGGAATTTCATCAAATTTGTAGGATGGTCTGATTAGATTTTGGTGATCAAAGGTGAGGTCACTGTGACCTCTCCAACGCCATTTTCAAACTTGTTAACGTGATATCTCAGGAATGCCTTGACGGAATTTCATCAAATTTGTAGTATATTAGGGACTGTTCGTTATTTATGAGAGGGGGGGTATGGTGCAGAAAGGGGGAGGGATATCAAATATTTTTTTGAGTACTGGGGAAGGACTTGTGTTTTTATGCCTCCGCCGGCGAAGCCAGGCCGAAGGCATTATGGATCCGGGTTGTCCGTCCGTACGTACGTACGTACGTACGGCCGGCCGTCCGTCCGTCCGTCCGTACGGATGTTTGTTAACGCCATATCTGAGGAACGCCTTGATGGAATTTCATCAGATTCGCCTTAAACATTCACTTAGGCCCAAGGATGATCTGATTAGATTTTGGTGGTCCAAGGTCAAAGTTCAAGGTCACTGTGACCTCTCGAACGCCATTTTCAAGCTTGTTAACGCGGTATCTGAGGAACGCCTTGATGGAATTTCATCAGATTCGCCTTAAACATTCACTTAGGCCCAAGGATGATCTGATTAGATTTTGGTGGTCCAAGGTCAAAGGTCAAGGTCACTGTGACCTCTCGAACGCCATTTTCAAGCTTGTTAACGCGATATCTGAGGAACGCCTTGATGGAATTTCATCAGATTCGCCTTAAACATTCACTTAGGCCCAAGGATGATCTGATTAGATTTTGGTGGTCCAAGGTCAAAGGTCAAGGTCACTGTGACCTCTCGAACGCCATTTTCAAGCTTGTTAACGCGATATCTGAGGAACAACTTGACAAAATTTCATCAGATTCGCCTTAAACATTCACTTAGGCCCAAGGATGATCTGATTAGATTTTGGTGGTCCAAGGTCAAAGGTCAAGGTCACTGACCTCTCGAACGCCATTTTCAAGCTTGTTAACGCGATATCTGAGGAACAACTTGACAAAATTTCATCAGATTCGCCTTAAACATTCACTTAGGCCCAAGGATGATCTGATTAGATTTTGGTGGTCCAAGGTCAAAGGTCAAGGTCACTGTGACCTCTCGAACGCCATTTTCAAGCTTGTTAACGCGATATCTGAGGAACAACTTGACAAAATTTCATCAGATTCGCCTTAAACATTCACTTAGGCCCAAGGATGATCTGATTAGATTTTGGTGGTCCAAGGTCAAAGGTCAAGGTCACTGTGACCTCTCGAACGCCATTTTCAAGCTTGTTAACGCCATATCTGAGGAACAACTTGACAAAATTTCATCAGATTCGCCTTAAACATTCACTTAGGCCCAAGGATGATCTGATTACATTTTGGTGGTCAAAGGTCAAAGGTCAAGGTGAGCTCTCGAACGCCATTTTCAAGCTTGTTAACGCGATATCTCAGGAATGCCTTGACGGAATTTAATCAAACTTGTCTCAAACATCGACTTGGACTCAAGGATGAACTGATTACATTTTGGTGGTCAAAGTTCAAGCTCACTGTGACCTCTCACACACCCAATTTCCAAGCTCTGTAACGCAACATCACAGGAGCGCCTTGACGGAATCTCTTCCAATTTGCCTCAAATGGCGATTTGGACTCCAGAATGAACTAATGCGGAGGCATAAGTCCGCGTTGCGGTCGTTCTAGTTTATTTTGGCTTTAGGGAGGGATATATATTTTTAAATGTGTTTTTTCGTTCCAAAATTCGTGTTTACTCCCCTATTTATATCTATGGTTTATCTGTATGGTGACTGGACTCCGCTCCAGACCGCTCGCCGCTCTCGATACAGATTTCACCTGCTCGCACTCACTGCTCCGCTCAAAAGAATAAAAGAGATAAAAAGGCCAGGGTGTTTTAATTTGCGTTTAAACGCCTGGGCAATGGGCATTGCTCACTACAAATAACATGAGCTCAGCAGAGTCCGCTGCATGCTCGTTTCTCTTCCTTCTCTCTCGCAGCAGCTGGCAAGAAAATAGTGGGCATGCACATGAAGTAGGCTAAGCCAAGTCTTATTGGAGGCTGGAGCGGACATCACAGTGCATCAGTGTCACTCATCCAAATAACGTTAAATCTGCAAGGGATATATATAGCACCTGGATTACATACATGTTTCACATAGGGTTGTGTTTTGATTTTTATTGTTTTATTTTGTCCAATATTGAAATGTTCTAAAATTGCATGTTGTGCTAACATAAACATTATTTATATCTACCACTTAGCCTATTTAGGCTGATTTGGTTGCTATTTCTTGTCAATGTATTACCCTCAATGCATGCTGGGAGTGGGAGATATCACATGTGGCTCAATTAGCCACGCACCGATGCATTCTGTTTCAAACATGTTGTGGACTGAGCGGTACTGAGCGGGTGATCGGCTTTATAACTAGGGGATGAGGCCGTTATTGGGCTGGGTACTAAACGTTATATGCCCCCCGCCCCCTCTCTCCCCCGCCCGCCCCCTCTCTCCCCCGATGTCATAGGGCGCTATCAAACATAGCCAAATCATCGGAAAAGGTCATATTTTCTTCAGTAGGCTACTACCTTTGGTGTGAATATGATAAAGTGTGGTTATTTATGGTGGAGGGAGGGTCATGCATTTATCTCCAGTCACTCAGGGAGGGATATGGAAAAATATTTATAGATCTGGGGAGGGTGAAGGAAAAAAACGAAAACAAAGTCGCCCCTGCACCATACCCCCCCCTCTCATAAATAACGGACAGTCCCTTACACTGTAGAATATTGCATGTTTGTTGTGAATTTTGATTGACAGGTGACATGTCCATCCACAACATTAAGACTTGTGATCTGACTGGGAGCGGGCCAGATCTCTGCAGGAACCAGTTTAACCTGTGACATAAGATCTCTGCAGGAACCAGTTCAACCTCTGGCATAAGATCTCTGCAGAAACCAGTTTAACCTGTGACATAAGATCTCTGCAGTAACCAGTTTAACCTGTGACATAATAAGATCTCTGCAGAAACCAGTTCAACCTCTGGCATAAGATCTCTGCAGGAACCAGTTTAACCTGTGACATAAGATATCTGCACGAAGCAGTATAACCTGTGACATAAGTAAGATCTCTGTATGAAGCAGTTTAACCTGTTTTAAGATCTCTGCAGGAACCAGTTTAACCTGGACATAAGATATCTGCACGAAGCAGTATAACCTGTGACATAAGTAAGATCTCTGTATGAAGCAGTTTAACCTGTGACATAGATCTCTGTATGAAGCAGTTTAACCTGTTTTAAGATCTCTGTAGGAACCAGTTTAACCTGTGACATAAGTAAGATATCTGTAGGAACCAGTTTAACCTGTGATATAAGTAAGATCTCTGCAGGAACCAGTTTAACCTGTGACATAAGTAAGATATCTGCAGGGACCAGTTTAACCTGTGATATAAGTAAGATCTCTGCAGGAACCAGTTTAACCTGTGACATAAGTAAGATATCTGCAGGAACCAGTTTAACCTGTGATATAAGTAAGATCTCTGCAGGAACCAGTTTAACCTGTGACATAAGTATATCTGCAGGGACCAGTTTAACCTGTATAAGTAAGATATCTGCAGGGACCAGTTTAACCTGTATAAGTAAGATATCTGCAGGGACCAGTTTAACCTGTGATATAAGTAAGATCTCTGCAGGAACCAGTTTAACCTGTGACATAAGTAAGATATCTGCAGGAACCAGTTTAACCTGTATAAGTAAGATATCTGCAGGAACCAGTTTAACCTGTGACATAAGTAAGATATCTGCAGGAACCAGTTTAACCTGTGATATAAGTAAGATATCTGCAGGAACCAGTTTAACCTGTGATATAAGTAAGATACTGTATCTGCAGGAACCAGTTTAACCTGTGACATAAGTAAGATCTCTGCAGCAGTGGCGTAGGCAGAAATTCAATTATAGGTGGGCCTGGATAAAATTGGTGGGGCACAGACGATCCATAACATCTAGGAATTTTGCACGCTTCGAAAAGACTGCAAACCACACACTGTCATTCTAGGTGATTTATTAACAACGACAACAAGAGCAAAAAAACAAACAAACAGCAAGTTGATTGGCTGGGCGAGGGCAAGGAGTGGGCGGGCCTGTGCCTACCCGGGCCTGCCCATAGAAATGCCCCTGCTCTGCAGGATCTTGGGGAGCCTCACCAGCCCCGACCTCAAAATCCAAGACACTTCAACAGTGCAAGTTGTACTGTTTATGAACACTTCTGTCTTATTTACGTCTCATTAAATCAGTTGTACACACAGTACTGTCTAACTTCTATCTGTGGACATGTTGCTACAGTGTTAGAGTACGGTGTAATGCTTTGTTACTATATCAACTGTTATTGCTAACAATGGCTAGCCTGACTAGAGGTAACCCTGGCCGGTTTTCGTTTTTTTTTTTTTTTTTTTTTTTTTTTTCCCCCCCCCGATTTTTTATCCCATTTTTATCCCCCGTTTAGTGCTCATTTGAATTACTCAATCCTGGTTGCTACTCCATCCTCTGCCGATCTGGGGAGAGCCGAGACTGATTCCATGCATCCTCCGAGACATGGGCAGTCAAGTCAGCCGCTTCTTTTCACCTGACAGAGGAAGCTTCACCGGTAGGACATAGCACGTGGGAGGTTCACGCTATTCCAACCAGTTCCCCTCCCTCTGAACAGGCGCCCTTAACGATCAGAGGAGGAACCATATATTTTCGGTTTTAGCGGAACGCAGTCAACTCAAGTGTGACGTCACTCTACTGGGATATTATAGGCTCCTTCAGGCTAAAGATCTAAGCTTGAAGGAGCCTCAACAGGTTTCTAAAGATACTTGGTTTGGTTGTGGACAAAACAAGACATTTGAGGACGGGAAACACTGAATGACCTTCTCCACCATTTTCTGACATTTTATAGACCAAACGACTAATGTATTAATCGAGAAAATAATCAACAGATTAATCGAGAATGAAAATAATGGTTAGTTGCAGCCCAAATCTGTTGACATCAGCAGTGTCTAACAGAGGCTCAGTCCAGGGTGAACGTGCCCAGACCCTGAGCTCCTCTCCTGGACACACATTCTGAGCGGTGAGCCTTGAAGGACCGGAGACGGTCCTCCGGAGTCCGGAAGGAGTCCAGAGCAGGAGCGACCTGAGAGGAGAGGAGATGAGGAAAGAGAGGCACACAGTTGATAAAGAAAGCAAAAGTATAAAAGTAAAAGTATATTTCTACTGGCTGTTTCTGTGCTGAAATTCACTGGAATTCCCATCATATTAATATAACTCGAATCAGGGCTGGACTGCAATGTAATTCTACCGGTGCAATGGCCGGTGGGCCGCTGGCTAGTGGGCCGGTCAGGTTGGTGAAAAAGTATGTATTATGTATTTGATTGGGCCGGTAGCGGCCCATTCAGCCGTCAATAATGAATGATTCTGGAGTGAGACCGGCCCTCTAACCAATCAACGTTGGTCCACGTGGGTCTGGGCCGGCCGTCAGCGGCCCATTCAGGCGTCAATCATGAATGACTCTGGTCTCTGGAGTGAGACCGGCCCTCTAACCAATCAACGTTGGTCCACGTACAATTGGGCCAGCCCATTGCAACTGTCTGTCACTTCAATCACAGTGTTTGAAAAGTGGCGCTGCATCATGGCACCACCGTCCACCTAAACGGATTAAAATCACTGACTTCACATCGACGTCGTCGTCTGCGTCTCACTCGTTTGAGGTAAGTGTGGCAGCTATTTGAATTTGACCAAGCGATAGGATTCTGGCTTGTAGCCTTGACGCGGTACACGCCAAACTCTATTAGAAAATGTGGCAATTTAACACACTGCCTTCCTTGATATCGGCAATCGCACCTACCTGGTAGAAAACTACCTAAAGGCCTTCACAAATTCGTAGAGCCTGCTGGTAAATTCGGCGTACATATGATCGACCAAGCACTACTTAATTTCAACAAAATGACAACTTTTAGGATTGGTGCACACTGCTAGGTAATCGATGAGTGAGCTAGCTAACATAACGTTATTCATGGTGGTAGCCAGGTGGGTTAAACGGCAACAACGACGTTATGATTTTCACGTTTTTATAACGTTTAGATTAATATCTAAACTGTGCTTATTAGAGTAACTTATAAACAATATTTTATTTCCAATGACTTGCTTGCTTGCTCCATCAAACACAGGCATGGAATGAGTTGAGTTGTAACAGACTATGGGGAAAGATACATCAGACATATGGGAAATGTTTGTGTGGCTATATTATGTCCAAAGTAATCTACTCTATATTTTTTGGTTTTGAGTATCTAAGTTTTAGTTAAGTTTAGTTTTTTAGTTTCACCTATAACAATACTGATTCCTAGTGGTAGGGATGCCAACATGACAACAATCAATACACTTGTATTTGCGTTAAAAAAAAATCAGTGTTATGTTTAGTACTGTACTTATGTCTATTTAATAAGTAAAAGTTGAGTTCTCACTGGGCACGTTTATTCAATGCTGCAACATCATTACACCTAAAGGTCCTTACACATCAAGAGCGATGCGAATATACGGCACGAAATTGCGATGCGAGTTTTGACTCACCTGTCAATCACAGCCACAGATGTGTACACGTCGGAAGCGAATTTCTGAAAAATCGAACGTGGTTCGAAAAAATAAACACCGCAATAACGCTCAGCGAAACTTCGCCGTCGGTATGCACGGTTGCATTGACTGATATAGGTTCGGAAAATATTATTGACGTGCGAATTAATCGCACGAAAAAAACGTGCTCGGTGTGTAAGGACCTTAAGACTGGGTTAATGCCACATGTGGCTTTATAAGTAAATCCCCAACCCATGCGAGCGCGAGCTCGAAAAATTGGGCCGATTCGAAATTGTGGGCCTGTCTGACACATGGCAGGTAGCTTATTTGGTCCCAGTCCAGCCCTGACTCGAATACTATTAAACTTAAAAGATCCCCTGCAAACAAACATGTTTTTGACACGCCCCCCACTTATTGCCTGATTGCTGTGAGGATTCCTCACCTGGAGCTGGTTCTCAATCAAGCCAGCATAAGAAGCCAGGGAGACTCCTCTCTGTGTGCTACTCTGAAGCTGCAGCTTTTGCCATTTAGCTGTCAGCCCAATGGCCGGCTTTTGCATTGTTTTTCTGTCGACTTGACTTTGCTTGTTACCTCTTACTGGCCTTTAAGTTGATGCTTATATGCTTACTGGCCTTTTGCCATATTTCACATTGACTCTGTAGCTTGTGTTTCTCTGGCCTCTCTATACTAGCTACTTTATTGACTTTTGACCCTGGGTTTGATTCCAGCTCTACTTTTTTTTTGTTACTGGTTACTGCTAACTCAGGAAGCCGTGTAGGGGTCTGTCGCCCCCCCCCCCCCCCCCCCCCTTTTTTTCATGTTTTTTGTAGGCTATGGAGGGTAGGATTGTGTTTTTGTTTATAGTGTAGTTTGCTTTATTTTCTATGTAATTTGGTCAACCATCTTAATAAATCCTTGTTTGATCATTTTAATTCAGTTTATCTCCTTTTGTCCTGGACTCATACTTATGTTACTCCTGTTTGCTTTTTCACTTTCACTTTTTCATGGTCGTAACAGACGTGCAGAAGACGGTCGTTTCTACGTGAAAATGTTTGCTGGGTTGAGATTGTTTTCTGTCATTGCTGTGATCGCTGCATACTGCACACGCCCACGACATATCAGTGATTTATGACATCACTGATGATGTCACAGTAACTCAATAATTGCGAGTGACATCACTGACATCGCAATGGCTCAAGTGACATCACTGATGACATCACGAGGCAGTTTGAACAGTGTGTGTTTTTGTGTGTGTGTTGTGTACCTGTGTGAAGCGAGGCAGTTTGAACTGTGTGTGTGTGTGTGGCAGCACCCTGCTCCTCCTCAGTAGGCTGGTCCTGGTGTCCGGAATACAACCTGGCTTTGACTGCACACACACACACACACACACACACAGACACACACACACACACACACACACACACACACACACACACACACACACACACACACACACACACAAGTGTATGCGTGCACACACACACACACACACACACACACACACAAAATATGTCTACTAAGTAATAATGTCAGCTAATCAATACTTTATTCTAATACAGTTGTTACTCAATTAGTTGGCCAGTACTGCCACAGCGGTAAAAGTGGGACTTTTGTTATTTAAATGTTGTCTTTGTTCTTTACAAAAGGCCCTCCTCACTGCTGCCACAGCAGCTCAGCAGCGCCTTGGAAATGTGGCAGTAAAACAGGCAAGTTAGATGAGTAACATCTGTAGATAAAGGAGTGAAGATAATACAGTACATGCTTTGAATTCCTTAGATTCCTTAGTTTTAGCTATGCAGTGTTCTAAGCAGACCGGATGGCATCCAGCAGATGATAGAACGCTCAGAAGACTTGAGACTTGACTTGGACTTGTGACCAAAGACTTGAGACTTGACTTGGACTCTAGCTCAAAGACTTGAGACTTGACTTGGACTTGCAAAAAATGACTTCTGAGCATCAGAAGCGCTCTCCCTCGCTCTCCCTCTCACCTGTCTGTCTGCTCACCTGTCTGTGTGCTCACCTGTACTCACCTGTCTGTGTGCTCACCTGTACTCACCTGTCTGTCTGCTCACCTGTCTGTCTGCTAACCTGTCTGTCTGCTCACCTGTCTGTGCTGCGGCTGGTCGCCGGCTGGACTCCTGAGTTGCTGCTCCTCCAGCCAGCGTCGAGCAAACTGATGAGACAACAAGTCAGAGAGAGGAGACGACGGCCTGACAGACACACACACAGGGAGACAGGTAGGCAGAGAGACAGATAAAGAGAGACAGAGACAGGCAGAGAGACAGATGGATAGACAGAAGGACAGAGAGGTTCAGTTACTTTATTTGTACCTGTAGGTATTCACAACAAGATCTGTGGATTATCTTGAGTAGCCTGGTCATGATTTCTGGAAAGAGACATTGCTGTTGAGTTTTAAAAATGTGTTTTTTTTTTGCTTTGAGCACCACAAGCCGAGTGCCATCCAGTTCCATTCTACGGCGTAGCTACAGATGTGCCTGGGTGTGCCATTGCCACCCACACAGGCAGCTGGCACACCCCCAAAAAAGGGGGGGGGGGGGAAATAACGTTTTTTTGCAGCTGTCATGCACAGCGGTCAACGGACACACAGTAAGTGTCCGTTGACCTATAGACTCTGTGCCCCAGAGCATCATAGGAAACCAGCTAAGCTGTCTAGTAAAGTAAACAAATGCAGCGCCAAATCAAGAAGACATGAAACAGAGCTCGCTTTTAAGCTTTTTCGACAAAGGCAAGAAACGTCTCATTGACGAGGAAGAAGATGACTCATCACCCTCCCCCTCAACAAGTGCGGCTTGTAGTGCACCTGTTCCCGCACCTGTATTGGTAGTGGACAGTGGAGATAATGAAGATGATGCAGCCAAAACAATGACGTTAACAGCGGGGGACGCAGCCAAAAACACACCAGTGGTTTCTGCAGCAGCAGAGCCAGAGGACACTAACGCTACAGATCTCTCTGCAGTAGACAAACCTGCATGCCAATCAAACGTACGTTCTTTCCCGACTAGAACACATAGGTGTTTTTCAGCTAAACGGTACAACAGATACAGTTGGCTAGAGTACAGAATTCAAGTTGATGCTGTATTTTGCCAGCCTTGCTGCCATTTCAGCACAGTCCTATCTTAATATTCCTCTAAATCTGGCTTGAAAAGGCCTAATTTTTGGGGGGTCGGCCGCCACCAAATGGTTCGCCCCCTGGCACACCCTGTGTTTCTGTGGCACTCCCAATGTGCCAAGTCTGGCTGCACCAGTGGTTCCATTGTATTAGAGAAGGCAGACATCTCTATGGCCGATATCTCCAAAATCGGTAAGTCACACCAAAACAATAGATGAATATAGCACAGGTGATAGTAAAAATGTGTATTTTTGATATTCAAAAAAATCCCATCGACTTGCAATTTTGGCCAGTTTCCAAAATTTTACTGCAAAAAAAATCACACAAAACAGCAAATTGCATTGCAATGTTTGAGAAAAGCTGCTGCAAAATCAAGCACTTTTGATCACGACAATCATTCACAAACAAAAGTGGGTGTTGAGTGGTAACGTCTCATTGATTGATTGCGTGTGTGATTTCTCACCTGGTTGTTATTCCAAACGTGATGTCGGGCATGGCGGGGCGGTGGGGCGGGGCCTGTGGGGGGCGTGGCCTGTGGGGTGTGTGGCCCTGGGCGCGGTACTGACTCAGCTCTTTAGCCGTCACCAGACCGGACTTCACGGCCTCACGGTTCAGACTAACGAAGTCCAGAGAGACCAACCGGCCAGAAGGGGGTGATACAGACTGAACACTCCAACCAGAGAGGACTGAGCGAGAGGGAGGGAGAGAAAGAGAAGGAGAGAGAAGGACGGAGGGAGAGAGAGGGAGAGGGAGGGAGAGAGAGAGAGAAGAGAGAGATAGAGATGTATAATATAACAGAAATATAATGTAAAAAATACAACAAATATTGAAAGATCTGTAATGTGAGCTCAGGGGCGTATCTACGGGTGGGCCTGGGTAGGCACAGGCCCACCCACTTCTTGCCCTGGCCCACCCCAATTTTTTTTTTTTTTTTTTTTTTAAATTGGTTGTTTTCTAGAGGCAAACTTGCTGCTGCCTTGCTAGCTAATGGTTTTGTAGCTTAAAAACGCAGGGCACATCATCTCCAGAGTCTAATGCATGACAACTTCATGACATCTAGGAATTTTGCGCGCAAAATTTCGTCATGCAATTGCCCCCCCAATTTTATCCAGGCCCACCCAATTTTATCCAGGCCCACCCATAATTGAATTTCTGCCTACGCCCCTGTGTGAGCTGTCAGTTCACCTACACATTACTATAGAACAGCATATCAGGATGTGATGTGGGTGGGGCCGTGGTGTGGTGGAGTGAGCACGGTCCCTTTAAGAGTCTTGAAAGCCTGGGCGGAAGCTGGAAGGAGACAGAACTGAATGTGAATGTGTTGTTGATGTGTGACGCTGACATGGCTGCTAATAAAGTGGATATTGAGCAATATTGTTTCGCCTGAAGACTGATTTGATAGTCAACAAACAACGTGAGAGTTAAGTGACCTTGCGGCTCGTTACAGATCTATAGAAGGAGAAACGACATTTTGAACAGAGAAGATCCAGAGTGGAAATAACTGAAGAGATGCTTTAACACAAGTATTATCAGTATCTGTATCATTGAGATATATATGAATGGAGAGAGCGTGCCTTTCTCCTCCCTGTATGTTCTATTGAAGCCCAAATCTTCTCAGATCAGAGAACCAGAGTCTGCGCAGCAGCTCTTTTGGGTTGAAACCTCAGTCTGAGCCCCCCCCCTCTATCCCCTCTAAACTTTCTTAGAGCTTCTGCTTCTAGATTTGTGCACAGTGCGTTGTGTAGTCAATCCTCTCTGGCGGCTCTGTCAATATGGCATTTTAAGTTATAATATTTTTTGTCTCCGCAAAAGTAACCATGTAGATTCCCACTACGAGGTCAGTTTATCAAACTGACACCTGTACGGGAATCTGAATTTCGTTGTCGGAGATTGCTCCTAGCAGCCAGACTCCGGGGTCCTCTGGGTAACAAACCGGGGGGGAAATTATTATCTGATTAACTGATCTTTGCAGCTCTGTTGATTAGCTAATGTTTCCGTAGCATTTGATTAACGTTATGATTTAATTCATTTTGTAATAAATGTTGGTTTAACAGGTGAAATCGAACTGAACCTTTGGCTACGTTGTAACTTACGTTTACTGACTGGGCAGCCCAGTGCTTCTGTCTCTCAGTCGGGTCGTTTTTTAACGTTATCCAGCTGTATCCTTATACAACAGCTACGAGGGGAGGAGCTTGCGAACATCCCCATAGTAAAAGCACTTCCCAGAGATATCCATATAGGCTAAATACTCTCCTCGTGCTTCACCCCAAATAAAACCTCTAGTGTCTGTTTGCGACAGGCTAACCCGTTAGCTACTAATGGCTGGTATTGTGTAGGCCTCATTTTATACCCGGGAGTTGTATAGAACACATTTCCTGGCATCCGCAGGCAGTTGGACAACCTGGTAAGTTCTGAAAATATGTGTCTATTGTGTTATTCCAGCTATCATTATCGGTTGTTAGGTTATAGTAATATTAAGCCGACAAATAATGCAAAACAGCCGGCTAACACAAGCGGCTAATGCTAGCCTGCATCGGTTAAAACCATTGTGTGTGTATTAAAATAACCGATAACGTAGCTGGAGTAACTCATAAAACATGATTTTCTGAACTTACTTCAGTCCCCAACCAACGTTACTTCCTCGCGCACCTTTCTCAAAACAATGTCCTTTTTATTGCGGTCCATCGATATAGTCTGGTAGACAGATCAAGCAGTGTCTTCCTTCTGTTTTACCAAGCAGTGTCTTCTCTATGGAAACTAGATCTATAAGGTGAAGAGCCTGTCTGCCACAGCTGTCAATCATCCCTTTTTATGTCAAATAGTAATTAAAAACAAACTGATCAGAAAAATGACCACTTCCACATGCATTAGCGTGATAAGAACTATCAAAAATGATACAAACCACCTTTGGGAAAAAAATATCTGACATGTACTTTGATTGTTTCAGTTGTCCATTTCCCCATCCACTAACCTGGGGAGGCGGGCCATGTGACCTATACTGGATACAGCCGCCAGAGCGGCGATCTAACATGCAGCGGCTTCACTGAACGGGACCAGGTCCTCAGTCCATCTTTTATATGTCGATGATCTGTATCAGTATTAGCATTAGCATTCATATCATTGTCAGTATTATTATCAGTATTAATGTTACAGTGTATGCGACTCTTCTCGCCTTGTTTAAAAATGTCACATCATTTGCGCCGCCCGTGCGAAATCGCTTTGTATCTAATCTCGTCGCGCAAATTCACTTTCCGTGTTTAGTAATAGTAGAAATTGTGCATGCCCACGTTCTTCTCCACCAAGTTCAACCACAGAGTATCAGCGGCACCCCGGATCACACCATTCATTGGCACCAGCTAGTCCTTGTCATTACCCGCAGCTACCACAGTGCTGGCTGTGACACCGACCACTCCCCGGTTGGCAGCAAGGTGCGCCTTCAGCCCAAAATCCACCGTTCAAAGGAGGCAGGACACCCACGTATCAATACAGCCAGGACCTCAATCCCAGCCTTACATGAGCGAACACCATCGAAGAGGCATTCAAGCACTGAACATTGAGAACATTGAGCCTACCCTAGCCTGCAGCAAAGCTCGAGGAAATGACAGCATTCCCCCGGAGGTAATCAAGGCCGGCAAGATGAGCGCTCTCCTCATCCACTTGCATGAACTCCTACTACAGTGCTGGGAGGAAGGGACAGTGCTCCAGGACATGCGCAATGCTATCATCACACTACGCGATGTTAACACATTCACTGCCAGCCGTTTTTCAATACTGTAGTTAGCTTCTGCCAAGGTTTTTTTTTGAGGATTCTGGCTCATCTTTCAAGAGCTGAGGATTCTTTTCTGTTAGGATTTTGTGAACACACAATATCTCAAAAGAACTAATAGAATGTGTGCTTTCTCTGTCTAAAAGAGTTAGTTTGTAGAGTTAGTAGTTATGTAAGCATTAGCAGTTGAATACAGCATGGTTTCAGCGTCTGAAAATTTATTCTGAGATAAATGGCTTTTTGTGAAATTCGATAGAACAGTCACTTTAACCATTCATTTTTGGCATCAGTAAGACGTCAGACATCTAAACAATAGTTTTGAACAGTAATTTCCTCCATAACAGCAGGAAACACCCCTCTCTTTCAAACTCCTCCCTCCGTGTGTGTCTTCTTGGCTGCAGCGGCCGTGTCACAAGCTCGTTTCTGCTGCTGCTGTAACCTCGCGTCACCAGTCTCACTGCTTTGCTGCTGCTCCTGTCTGCTGGCGGCCGCTCTTTGAGGAAGTCTGGATGGGCTCGCTCGTTTCTTGCGGTTTCGGTTGAGAGCTTTGATGAAGCTTTTGCGATTCTGGTCTTATTTATGCTGCGTGTTTCAAAGTGTGTTCCACCCGTAATCTATTATGCAAATTTGCAATCCCTCACCGCCAGCAATCAGCGCGAAAGCGAAAGCGTTTTCGCCAATCCATTTTCATGAGAATGGCTTCCTCACACTGCTTTTTGCTTGCCTTCCTCTAGTCAGGAGAGCACTGTCGCCACTTAGTGGGTCGGTGGAATGGGTTGTACACGTTGGGTGGCTCCAATAATTTTATAGGAGATGTGGGGGGCGTTGATCCACGTCCCACCGTCCAATTTTTTTTTTTTTTTTTAAGACGAGATATCTCGTCATTGGCAGTCAACGGTTGGATTCTGTAAGCCGAGATATCTCGTCATTGGCAGTCAACGTGTTAACATCAGTCTCTACAAGAAGAAAGGAGATCCAAGTGACTGCAACAACTACCGTGGAATATCCATCCTCAGCATTGATGGCAAGGCCTTCATCCGTGTAGTACTGTACAGGTTGCAGTCACTTGCAACCCTACGCTGAGGTGCAGTTCGGATTCAGAGCAGGAAGATCCACAATCGACATGATCTTCTCACCAAGACAACTGCAAGAGGAGTGCCACGAGCAGACGACCACATGATAGCCTTCATTGACCCAATCTGGGAACCCAATGGTTAAAAAAGAGGTATAATTTTCCTCGGACCTCTGGGGGCAGGCTCGTTCAATGCATGAATAACCGGAACTCAAGGGGCTCAGGTCGCCAGCGGAAGAAAATCCCTTTCCGCTCCCTGCAAGCTCTGCCATTGGCTCAGACCGACCGGCTCTGACCATTTATGGATTTCCTTTCCGCTCCCTGTATGTCGCTCTTAAATCCCTCCGTCGCTATGAAACAACAACACTAGTTCATTGCTACCAGTTGCTACATGCTGAAAATGGTATGTTTTACTACACACCGGTTGACTCTTGGTCACGTCCACTCCATTTTGATTGGGTAAAGCGCAGCCTGCCTCCTACGAGCGTTGTTATTCGCCTTTTCACTGAGCTTGCCGACAGATTTTCGATGCAAGTCAAAAGTCTGTCTCGAGAGATTATCATTGACCTGACCAAGGCTTTCGACCTTGTCAGCAGGAAAGGTCTCTTCACTCTGCTGCAGAGAGTTGGATGTCCCCCCAAGCTCCTGAGCATGATTACATCTTATCATGAAGATTTGCAAAGGAGTGTCCACTGTATGATGGCTCTTCCTCAAACCCATTCCCCTAGGAGTGGAGTGAAACAAGGGTGTGTGCTGGCTCTGACACTTTTTGGCATCTTCTTCTCTCATGCTATCTTACACCTTCAGCCAATGAAATGATGGTGTATACCTCCACACCAGGAGCGACTGAAACCTCTTCAACCTCGCACGTCTGAGCAAAGACTGAAGTGCGGAAAGTACTGGGGAGATGCTCTTTGCAGATGACACTGCCTTGACTGCGCACACTGCGGAAGCTCTACAATGCCTCATCAGCTGCTTCGCACACGCATGCAGTTTGGTCTCACTATCAGTCTCAAGAAAACCAACATCATGGGTCAGCAGTATCCCCAGCTTCTCCAGCGGCGACTACACCCTTGATGTGTTGGAGGATTTCACCTACCTTGGCTTGACCATCTCCAACACCCCCTCCCTGGACGCTGAGCTCAACACATGAATCGGCAGTGCAGCAACATCAATGGGGATTGATTGGAAGGCTTCCATGTCACGTCACCACTCAACTGTTGTAGATGTCTGTGCTGCTGTGCACTGATTACCCCGGGCTGAACCAGGTGAGGGAAAGAGAATTTCCGTGTTCGTCCTTTGAAGTGATGCCGTTATTGACGTATAATATCCCTGTCGACTCAACAGTGTAGTCTCATTTAGCCGTTTGCTAGCTAGCCGCCCTTTTAACGGCACGTAAAAGCTTATAAACTCATAAAAGTTTATCCCGCTGAACACTGGTTCGCGTTTGATTAAGCTTGCGTTGGCCAGAGACCTTATTTGAAGCATCGCGCCAAAAACCCATTCAAAAATCCCATAGGCCCTAGTTCCTCATTGCGCGGCTCGCGAGACGCTGGCGGCTCTCGAAGCTTTAGTTGGCGGCTCTAAGAATTTGCAAAAAAAATAAAAAAATAAAAAAGTTTTTTTTTTAAATATTTCCCCCCCCCTGCTCTCCCCAAAATTTCAATAAACCTTTAAGGCATATTATTACAATACAACAATACTGGTGTTGACAGTAATAGAAGGTGCCAAATCATTCAAAACAATAAGCATTTTGCTTTCAGGAGTATTGTGCCAGCGTGCAGCGCTGTTCCAAAACGTGTCAATGTGTGTCGTTGCCTGGGAAACGCACATCCCATAATACAACTGTTCGCATCGCATCCCATAATAGTATGATGAATGATGATACTTGGGATGCCATTGCGAACATAGATGTGAACAGGTTAGCTAAAAGTTTAGTGTCGCCAGCGACGGCCCCCACCGTTGCGGTCGGGGTACGATTTGAAATCCCTCCAGACCTGAAAGACTTTCTAGGGGAAACTGGTGTGTGTGTGTGTGTGTGTGTGTGTGTGTGTGTGTGTGTGTGTGTGTGTGTGTGTGTGTGTGTGTGTGTGTGTGGAAAACAATAAAACAAAAAAAATGGTAGGCAGATGTGCTTGGTTGGGGTGGCTTTTGGTGTTTTGCGGTAAAAGTGGCTCTCCTATTGACTTCGTCCTGCCAGTGCGGCTCTCATCGAAGAAATAGTGAGGATCACTGCCATAGGCGAAAACAGTGAAGAACCCGGAAGTGTTAGCATCAATGTTTTCCGGACTCATTCCTGCGGTTCTCTATTGGCTGTGTTGACTGCAGCTCAGCACGGTGCCTTCAGGTGCGGTCAGATTTATGAAAATGCTTTAGAGAAACAGTGCTAAACATCTATAAGTGATTTTTTTTAAGAAAACAAAACTTGGACCCTGAGGAAGAGGCGAAGAGCGTTCCCACAGAGTTCCCACACAATGATCGCTCTGGAAACCCCGTTCCCAACCGTTCAACGCCATTTCTACCACTGGTCTGAAGGAAGCTGACTGACAACCCTGAGCAAGTATCCAGAATGCTCGAGTGACATCAAGAAATTATGTAAATTGGAAGGAAGCTGACTGACTGACCCTCAAAATGCTAACCGTTTTCACAGCAGCCATTTTGTGTCTTAAAGGCATGGTAAACACAGGTGTAACCAAAACATTAATGATGGTTTCCAACTTCCATTTCATTTAGGTGTTCCAGTCCCGGGGGCCTTCATGAATGTTTTGGTTGCACTGTGTCTGCCTTTGAGACACAAATGGCTGCTGTGAAAAGCATCTATTACATCCCAAAGGTTGATTCTTACATTATGGTTCGTCAAGTCAGATAACTTGGTTAGAGTTAGGGTCTAATTGGCCATGGTTAAATAGGCTAAGAAAAACGCTTGTTAAAAATGTAAATGTGGCTGACCTGGGAATTGAACCACAGTTCTTGGCACCCTGACCACAATTTTTTATTTAGGTTTTACTTATTTAACTGTGACCAAACCCTAACCTTAACCTGAAGTTGTTTTACCATAACAACCGACATCCGCAAGGCATTCTGGGTATGCAGGTCATAAGGGCGGAGCTGGGGACTTGGACTCACGTCGCACACACTGACTTGACTCGGACTCGAGATTTGGGACTCGTGAATAATCTTTATTTTATTAAGGAAAGTCACTAATAAGGTCAACTAATCAATTCTGATACTGTCTGCTAATAAATAAAGTGAGTGAGTGAGGATACCTTCTGCCACTCCTCCGTCTTTCTCTGAGCTGCTGCTGCCATAGGTGAAGTCTGCAGGAGGGAGAGAGAGACCTTTGGAGAGACTCACACCCAGAGAGGCCTGTGTGCGCGCACACACACACACGCACACACACACGCACACACACACACACACACACACACACACACACACACACACACACACACACACACACACACACACACACACACAGAGGTTTAGCATGGTGTGTGTGTGTGTGTGTGTGTGTGTGTGTGTGTGTGTGTGTGTGTGTGTGTGTGTGTGTGTAGGTGTGTGTGTGTGTGTGTGTGTGTGTGTGTGTGTGTGTGCGCAGTACATGACAAACATGTCTTCTAGTCAGTGTTTCCAAACCAGGTGTACGTGTACCCTGGGCCCTAGCAGTACTTGAACAGATTGGGGATGACCGATTATTTCCAAAATGATTTAAAAATGTATATTCCAAGTCATTTAATAAGCCCTTTGCTAAAAATGTAAAATGAGCCCACTACAGCCTCTGAAAGACAACAATGTTGGCCACGGATGCCATGCGTCCTCAATGAGTAGAAGAACTTTTTTTCCCTCATGCACACATCCGCGACCCACTCAAAATGGCCCACGAGTTGAGAAACACTGATATAGACTGAGGCCCTTTCCCTCTAGTGGCCACAAGGTAATATTACACCAATATTTTCAGGTTTTCTGGTGGTGTAATGTGTACCAAATTAACGGTTTACCCTGATGAGCAGCGGATTGGTCAGCATGGAGTCTCTGACCACGCCCACCCGAGGAGAAGGCATAACGATGACGATGATGAAGGTTATGAGAAGAATGATGATCACTCAGGTAAGAATCTGTAACAAACAGTAGAGTCTTTAATGCTAAGTAGTGCAGTACCCGTTCCCCCCATTCACCACCCCGTGGGCACTCCCCCCCCCCCCCCCCCCACTGCACTTCGTCAGGTCCCCCTAAGCGCACTCCCCAAGTTTGAAGTTGATCCGACAAACGGTTCTCGAGATACGCGAAGGACAGACATCCAAACCTGGAATTATTGTCTACCAGTGACTTGTGCTTTTTGAGGCTACCCTTATTTGTGTCTCATTCAATCAGTTGTACACACTGTCTAACTCATACATGGGCAACATACGGCCCGCGATGGAATTGCAATTTTTTTTTTTTTTTTTTTTTTACAGTGCACTTGAACGCAACATGCAATATACCCGCTGAATAAGTGTCCAAATGTTCATGTCATTCTGGGCAATACTCTTCTGTTGTAGCATTTCAGTCTGAAATATGGAATATCTTTCAATAATATTTATGACTAAAAGGCTAAAAGTAATCTCATGTGTAAGAAATGACTGTTCTACATTGAAGTAGAAATTTAAATAATTATCTTGTTGGTTTTGGATTTATTTAGCTTCAAGAGTGCATTTTTGTTCTTGTGTGACCCTCAACACAGGCTTTGAGAATCCCGGGCCATTTAGTGATACTTACTGTATGCTTAAATTAACCCACTCATATTCTGGTTTATTTCAAGAAAAACATTTCGGCTAGTGGAAATTCTAATTGGCTGGTAATTTTAAAATCTAGCAGCCATATTGGCAGGTGGTGAAAAAAGTTAATTTCAAGCCCTGCAGGGAGAGCAGGTGGTGACATAGGAGTGAGTGAGGAAAAGGATCAAATATTGGTGGTTAAGACTGAATAATGACATCACAATTGTTAATTTAAAATGAGTTATTCCTCTAAACCTGGCTTCAAATGCCCCAAATTTTTCGTGCTGGCGCCGTTCAGCCCTCAGCAAAATCTGGTAGCGAGGACATTTTTTTGTGGCCCTCTCTATCATCAAAGTTGCCCATCCATGGGTTACGGCATGACAATATTTGTTCGGCCCCCGGCAACAATCTGGGTTTCTCATGTGGCCCCCCATGAAAAATAGTTGCCCACCCCTGGTCTAACTGATTGAATCAGTTGTACACACTGTCTAACTGATTGAATCAGTTGTACACACTGTCTAACTGATTGGGCATTATGCAGCCAGATGCGGGCCAGATGCAGACCTCATGGTGGTTCTGCCTGGCCCGGGAGGTCTAAGACAAACCACACCAATTTACTTATGAAGCTAGAAAAATACAATGAGATTACCTAAATTGGCTGTCCAGAGTGATTTTCAATATAATAAATTCTGAAGAATAAATACCCAACTTTTCTGCAGATACAATACTATGGTTCAAGTCATCCCTAACAAACAGAAAACAAGTATGTCATGGTTGATGGTGTCAAATTCCCTTATCTTGACAATCCAGTCGGTGTCCCACAAGGATCGATTCTTATTGTTCTCCCTGTACATCAATGACCTGCCTGACCAGGGGCGGACGGGGATCATAATTCAGGCCGGGCATTAGATACGAAGCAGGCCAGGCCGATACGGGCCGACGCGCGTGCCGCCTCGGTCGCCGGCGAAAAATGTGGGCCGTTTGAAGGCCAATTTGGGCCGTTTGAAGGCCAATTTGGGCCGTTTCAAGCCCGGTTTGGGTCGTTTGAAGCCAGATTTGGGCCGTTTGAAGCCCAATTTGGGCCGAGTCCAATTTTACAATGAGATGCACCCACTTTAACCCTGAATAAAGTAATAAAACCACTAGTAAACCAGTAGGCAGCGCCTGGCCTGCTGTTCAGTGAGTGGCCTGACTGCGGGCACAATTTATTTTTATTTATTTTTCAGGCCAGGCCAGGCCAGGCCACCGGGCATTTGCCCGACGTGCCCGATTATGCAGTCCGCGCCTGTGCCTGACGTATGTCATGATTTTAATGTACAAATGTATGCCGATGATGCGGCCATATTTGTGCATGGTAAAGAAACTGGCATATAATGATACCATGAGAATCTTGCTCAGGAGACCTAGATGGAGCTCTCCAAGTGAGATGTTTGACACGGCAGGTGTTAACACCTTCCAGGCACTGTTGAGGAATCTGATGTATACATTTATCTGTCCACTGAATGTCTCACAAAATGTCATTATCACGCTGTTGGTAAATCCCTGCTGTAGTGATGTCAGATATCAGTCAGCTCTGTGGAGACACTGCTATATGTCGCTCTTATGAACACTGCACTATTTATTTGGATATTGCTTTTCCCCCCTACTGTCTGTAGGGATCCTTTTTAGTGTTGTATGTCTTTTTATATAGACCTTGAGTCTGGAATAAAGTTTTGATTGATTGATTAGCAAATATTGGTAGCGTTATGCTTTTGGACCATTGTCTGGTTGCAGAGATGACCCAGCTCTGCCTAAAGTTACTTAGCTCTCCCTAGCTAACGTTAGCTGCCTGCTATAGCAATTTCTTCTTCTTCTTCTTCTTCTTCTTCTTATTCTTCTTCTTCTTCTTCTTCTTCTTCTTCTTCTTCTTCTTCTTCTTCTTCTTAAAAGAATCGTTGATGATTCACCTGGCTGGGAAAAGGCTCTGATCATCGCCCCACCCTGCTCCAGAGAGGAGCGCTCGTTTTAGTTTGTTTTATGTTTGGGCGGGTGGGACAGAATTGAACACAAATGTATTAATATTGAACATGTTTCGTGTCCAAATTGCACAAAAACGTCAGGTCCCCCTTAGCACACTCCCAAAGTTTGAAGTCGATTCGACCAGCGACCGCGAGATATGCGAAGGACAGACAGAGAGACAGAGAGACAGACACTGCTGGCATTATAGTGTAGATAGATACCATGATATACACATACCATGTATAGATACCATGTAGGCCCTGCATCATCACCCTATAGGGCAGTGCTTCTCAACCTTTTCTGACTCAATTGAAAATCTCAAGCCAAGATAGGCAGCCGCGTTCCGTTACAGACACACAGTATAAAAACAATTTACCAAAATGTACAAATAACATTACAAATAAGTAGAGTACATTATTTTACAAATATATGACAAGGATGTAGACAAAACATCCTTCTAGCTGAAACAGTCACTACAGCCCATTTCTCCAGCCACAAATTCCCTTATCATACTTTTAAACACCTTTACCGAGACTAGCTCCCTAACCTGCAAACTCACTCTGACATTCCATGTGGAGGGTGCAGCAAACTTAAAATCCCCTTTCCCTCTCTCAGTACGGGCAATGGGAACCGTTAGTAAATATGAGCTCTGGGAACATATAGGGAGTATCTCCCCACACTTCTCTGCTGAATAAAGCCGGACAGATAAGTCGGTAGGAGTCCAAGAATGGCCTTATAAATAAAAATGTACCAATGACTGAGTCTACACAATGTCAGTGAAGGTCAACCAACCCTATCACACAAGGAACAGTGATGCGTGAGGGGCCGGTCATTACAATGTGTGATGAATCTCACAATGTGATGAATAAGACACTGAGCAGATCCATGCATATACACTACATCACCATAATCCAACACTTTCATAAAGGTTGCTGCAACAAGCCTCCTTTTGTAACCTGACTCCGCCAGATGGGGCAGTATTGAGTTCACACAGACACACACACACACACACACACACACACACACACACACACACACACACACACACACACACACACACACACACACACACACACACACACACACACACACACACACACACCTCTATCGGACAAAATGTTTTGTCCTATAGGGGTAGCAAACTATGGAATAGCCTACCAATGTCAGTCAGAGAGAGTAGCAGTTTTCACACCTTTAAGGGGCTGTTAAAGTCATGGCTCAGATCAAATCAAATCTGCGACCACATTTAAACCCTTTTGTTTCATGTGTTGTTTTTGTATGTCCTTGAAAGTCCTATGTCCACCTTGGTCAATGTCCCTAATTTTTCCTGTTTTTGTTTCATTTGTGTTGCATACCGGAATTGAAGGTCTGTATGTGCCCACTTAAATTGCAAAGTTGAATGCCTCCTTCGTGTATATGTATGTCTCCTCTCCTTTTTACCCTATGTGTATGTATGTGTCACTTACATTGCTGTATGTATATGTATGCCCTATGTATGCACAAATTTTTGTATTTCTTCTTTTAAACTTTTTTGTACCTCACCTGTCGAGGGACTACGGATGGAAATTAGCTAAGGTTATAATCCGGCACATTTACATGCAAATGTTCATTAATGTTGCACTGTCCCTGAAATAAATAAATAAAAAATAAAACACACACACACACACACACACACACACACACACACACACACACACACACACACACACACACACACAATCTGACCTGTGTCATGGGATTGGGACTTTATGAGAAAATATTGATTTTGGCTGTTTTGGGGTTTTGCCTGATTTTAGTAGCTTTGCCATTCATTCAGTGTAAAGATGATTGTGAAATCAAACGCTAAATCAAGTTTTGAAGCTCATAATAGGGTGACAAGCAGCTTACTTTTGTTATTGTTTGAGTCCTGCGGTCCACAAAGCTTCAGTTTTTGCTTAGATCGTCGTAGAGCTGGATCACATTAATGTAATCAGCCGACATCACGACAAATTTACGAAGAAAATAGTTCAAAAGAGCATCAAAGCCGTGGTATGCAGCGCCTGCCCTGTTTAAACACCCTGGATGTTTGCACCCACAATTATTCTGGCTGGCTTCCATGTGGGCCAAAGAGTAGCCGCTTTACCTGACTTCACCCTAACTGCTGTTACTAATACTGCTGATAATATACCAGTACTACTAATATTACTCCTAGTACTAGCCTACTCTGTACAGTCGGATAGTACAGTTAAACGGTTGATTCAGATGTTACAGGTTAGAAACGGTAGGCTAAAGCTTACCTGTTGCTTCCCTGCTTGGCTTCCTCTGTTGCCATGGAGACGCTAAACACTGACGTATGTGTTGGGAGGTTTCTTTTAAAATGTGTTCTACAGATTACTGAATACATGCCCTGAAATGTAATTTGTAGCATATTCCATTAGAATACTCAAGTAACCTATTCCATATACGTTTGAATACTTTTAGAATCTTCTTCTTATAATTAGAGTCCGTGTGCGTGTGTGAGTGAGTGAGTGAGTGAGCAGAAGTTTGTCCCCGGCCACGGCTGTGCGATCAGGCTGAAACTTTCAGGGGTTGTAAAGAGCACCTGTGCGGGTGACCTGATGGAGCCGGATTTTTTAATTAGGTGATTGCCCTAATTACCTAATGATGTGATGTCATCAGTGATGTCAGTGATGATGTCATCAGCGATGTCATCCTTCCTGGCTGAGGCTAATAAGATCATTGATGAAGTCATCAGTGATTATGTCATCAGTGATGACGTCATGTTCCAGACCAGGGGGGCCTAACTCACAGGGGGGTCCCCACGGGTCCGCTATAGTATTAAGAATGAGAAGTGTCCGTGTGCGTGTGTGCTGTTTTACGTGCGATCGGGCTGAAAGTTTCAGGGGTTGTAAAGAGCACCTGATGGAGCCAGTTTTGTAATTAAGTGATTGCCCTAATATGAGCTTTGGGTGGGCTCAGCCCACCCAAAGCTCAGGGACCACTGAACCCCTAGGGGGGTCCGGGGGCATGCCCCCCGGAAGAAAATTTTGTACAGTTTCACGTAAAAATGGATCAAACTGGCACACTTTGAGATCAAAATGAAGAGACTAGATCTACTTTACCGTTCTGTGGTTTTACAGCGATGAAAAAATAATTGTTTCCCTATTGGCTATATACTATATATATTCTGCATACAGGTTACTATATGGTAGAATTATGCTTGCATAAATAATACCAAAATCACTTCAGGGGAGTTTCAAGTAAAGTAACATTTTGCTTTGTAGGCAAAACAAAAGTAAAATTGAATCAAAAGGGAACTTCCTAACTTATTGGCTGGAATAATATTCCGACAAGATAATAATATACTGTAAGCACTAAAGCAGGAGTTTGCAGTCAACTAGTTGAAATTAATGTTATTAATATTGTTTATATATATATATTTGTTAATATTAATATGTATTGAGTGTAGTCAGAAACTGCTACTAATGACCACCATGGATTTGGAGAGGGGAAAAAAAACAAAAAAACAAAACATTTTTTTTGCCTCTATTTTTTTGGGTGGGCTGAGACTATTTTTGGGTGGGCTAAAGCCCACCCAAAAAAGGCCTAGAACCGCCCCTGTTCCAGACCAGGGTGGCCTAATACCTCGTTCAAGACAACTCGGACCACCGCAAAAAATGGGTTCCAACCTGTAAAAAGTGTATTGAACGGTCGTCCAGGCCGGAATTACAGCTCGGAAATTCGGGTATCATTCAGAGCTCCGCTTTGTCCGAGTTGACGTCATATCCACACATCTCATCAAAAAGGTTGCATTACCGCCTCCACTTCCCAGAAGCCTCCTTGGTTTTTCCTATTGTTTTCCCGTGAATGCAAATATGCCAGGGGCGGACGCTCCGAGATGAAACCTCCGGCAGTCCAAGTTGTCATGAATGAGGTATAACTCACACGGGGGTCCCCACAGGTCCGCTAGTACTTCAAAATAGTCTTGGTGAGCCCATTTGTCTGGGTCACTCTGGATGTAGTTAACACTGAGGAATGACCTTATTACTGTCTTCAGAGGAACATTACGCAAACACAAATGTGGTAGCCTATTTTTTGTCCTGCAACTGATACTGTTTAAAGAAAAATGGAATCCACCAGAGAACAAAGTCTTCAGTTTTGCTTGAGCCATTCTTTAATTTCCACCGCATCAGTTAACCAGCAAACAAACAGCATCAAGTTAATGTCAAAATGTTTTAGAGTCAAACATTAGACACAAACATTAAAATATAGCAAAGTGGATAGCACCTGGGAGGCATCTGGAGGAGTGGTTTGTTAGCTTCAGTGCCTCGGACCATTGCCTCGGATCCTCTGCCTGCGTTGATCTGGCCGGCGGGTCTGGCTCTTTGAGGCGAGAGGCATCCTCGGCTAGCGAGTCCAGGGGGGACACCTCGCCATTCCGAAGTGTCGGCATTCCGATCATTGACTTCTATGCTTTCGGAGAGGCGGCCCTTTTTTATCTCCAAAAAATGTTTTGCCGAGAGGTTAGGTTAGGCTTAGGCGTGGGGGGTGGGAGAGGTTAGGTTTAGGGTTAGGGTCTGGGGGAGGGTTCTTTCGCAATGGCGAGGTTAGGGTTAGAATTTTGTCGGAATGCCGGTATTTCGGAGTGCCGACATTTCGGAATGCCGAGGTGTCCCCGAGTCCAGGAGCCGGTCATCGTCCTGGATCGAATATAGCAGGGAAATCCGGCCTTCTAGTTCAGCTATTCTCTGGCTCACATGAAAGCAGCCAGAGCTTGGTGCCATTGGGCGCATATAATTGTAAAAAGAGATTAAAAATAAAAGACTGACAGACTGAGAAAAAATAGTTGTTGGCTAGTATGCTAGCTAGCTAGCTGAAGAGGCAAGCTATTAATGGCAACTTGGACCCAGGGCTACAGACTAACCCAGCCAAGTTTAGCGGACGACAAGAAAAAGAAAGAAAACAACAACACTCATGACAAGCTCTGATGGCAGAGAGTTCTTGAAATATAGAAAGTTTATTGAGAGGAGGCAGCTAGCCTGGGCACCAGGTTTAGAATTAGCCTGGTTCAGGCTAGCCACCCGGGCCGCAGGTATTCTGGTTTCCGAAGCTCTGTGCTCAGAGAGTTAGGGTAGGTAGGTGGAATAAAAAACAAAAGCACTCACGCCGATTGTTGTAATAGTTGTAATGTCCGTGGGGAGGGTTGAGAGACGGGATTGAGTGGGGATCATGTCTATGTTCCCCGGGTTCTATGTTCCCCGGGTTCTATATTCCCCGTTTTTCACTAACCTCTCCCAGCCCCCACGCCAAACCTAACCTCCCCCCATGCCTAAACCTAACCTCCCCCAGACCCTAACCCAAAACCTAACCTCTCCCACCCCCACGCCTAAACCTAAGGTCGGCATTGCGGGTGGTCGGCATAGCAAGTGGACACCATTTGGGAAAAGCGGGGAACATAGGACCCGGGGAACATAGGGATGACCCCATTGAGTGCCCTGAAACTTAATTTACTTATTACACCCAAATTGTTGTTTTTCAGATGTGATGTAGCTAAAGTGAGCTAAACAAGTCAGATGAAATATAAATGTTTTTCAGGAGATGCTGTGATGTAGCCACAAGAAAGGTATTAGGGTATGCATGATGAAAAATAAAAATTACAGGAGGATTTTTTTTAAGTTTCCAATGACAGGAGGGGGGGGGGAATCCAAATTACGTGAATAAAGTCGAAATTCCGTGAATAAAGTCGAAATTTAAGCACCAGGCAGAAGAAAAAATAAATCAGAGGAGCACGTTTTTTTTTCTTTTTCCAAGAATAAAGTCGAAATGTTGAGATTAAAGTCGAAATTTTGTGAATAAAGTTGAAATACTGTAACGAGAATAAAGACAAAATGTTGAGAATAAAGTCTAAATGTAGGCTATCATTGGAGCAATTATCTCCAAAGACCAGAGAGGCTAATTAGTCTAGGGAAAATAAGGTTTGACCTTAAACTAATTGCAACAGAATTTATTTTCACATTTTTATGTTCATATTGATGCCCGGAACACTACAGTAAAAATCCCAGAAAATCCCATTAGTGGAAGTATGTTAATTAAAATGAAGTTTTTTCAAAATCGCTGCCATTATTCAAATCTTGGCCATATCTTGACTCCAACTACACAAATTTGGTGTCTATTTCCACATTTTTGGGGCAAGGAATCCACAGAAATGGTTGTTGAGTCTCTAAGTAGAACAGATTTTTATGTAAGTATGTAGTCGTTGTCATACAACATGGCATTTCTCACAATGTTAGCTACAACTTCGTATTTGTTAATCATACACATTTTGGGTGATACCCACTACCATTGAGCATATTGAAGTGCTTGCCATTGAGAAAAAAAAGTTTGTTGTTTCATATTTCCAATTAAAAATGTGTTCCGGTAATGAATTTATTCCCTCACAGTGTCTCTAAAAGTGTCTGGAAATACATCAAAAATGTGCACATCTATCTATCTCAGGGAGCTAGGGCTCTGTTTGTTTGTCTGTCTGTCCCACTGATGACATCATCAGTGATGTCATAAATCCACTCACACACACACACAAAGTCTCAGTGATGATGTCATAAATTGTGACATCAGTGATGTCAGAGGCATTGTGATATCATCAGTCATGACATAAGAGGTTGTGATGTCATCAGTGATGGCCTTAGGCGCAAAGACTGGCGTTAAACGCACGGCGCCTGCCTCAGGAAGATAGCCACATGGTTTTTAGGCCCCGAAATGCGCTTTATGCCGAAGAGGCGTGGTGCAGTGCCAGAATAGGCGTTTCGGCCTTAAATACCGCCCTAACGATATCTTCCCCCCTGGCGTTAATTTAGCACTTTTCGCTTTTCAAAACCAGGCCTTATTCAGTGCGCCGGTTATATTAGGCTACTGTACGTGATTGCGCAGAGCTCTCTTATATAGCGCTTTTATCCAAAGCGCTTTACAATGTGCCTACATTCACCCTTTCACACACCGAAGCCGGCAAGCTGCCACGCAGGGTGCTGGCACGGCCATCGGGAGCAATTCGGGGTTCAGTGTCTTGCCCAAGGACACTTCAACATGCGGACTGGAGGAGCCGGGGATCGAACCACCGACCTTCTGATTAATGGACGACCCGCTCTACCTCCTGAGTCACAGCCGCCCTATATCCAAATTGGCATGAAGAGATGACAGCATGAACAATTTTTCAAAATGGCCGCCAGTGACAACTGTATTCAGATCAATTTTCTTATCAGCGATGGACATAATATGATATTGAGGACATAGTTGAATTTATTTACCATAGTTCTTGGGAATTGCCATTTGGAAAATTCAAGATGGCCACAATTTTCAAGATGGCAGCCATGACTTGTATGAAAATTGCAACTGCAACAAAGTTGCATAGACTTGATATGGATGATCCTGGTGTCAAATCATACATTTTCTATGATGCAGAATTCAAATTTGGAACTTTTGAATTGCCCAGAAGCTTCTTTCTATCCGACAATTGAAGAATCAAAATAAGTGATTACAATAACTGCCCAAAACCTATGGGTCTATCTAGTGTATTCAGCACTCCCCTTCACAGTAACAGAGGGCTGTGCATTGCAGTGGCCTGCATCTGGTAGGCATGTCCAGAAGGGTTCATATACCCCTCAGATGTCTTTGACCAGCCGCATCTACATGGTGGAGGTAGTTCTGGCGTGGACACCAGCATCTGACCCCTCCTTGGTACGCTGCTCTCTTAACATGCTCCTCTAGGGCAGCCTTTGCTGGAGGGATTGACCGTACATTGTGCCTCTTCACAAATAACTTCCTCCTTGCCGTGTCTATTTCTGTGCATGTGCTGGTTCTGTCATAGAGCAGGATACTAAACCTCTCAATCATGGCCATTACCTCCTGTGGTATGTCATCAGCGTCAGAAGATAGTTTCAACAGGTGTGTTAGCCTTGCTGATAAGCAAAGGTTCTACCCTTTTTAATTTTTATTTATTTATTGATGATGGCCTGATGAAGATGATCGAAATTGTAATGTCTGTAGAAGTGGGCGTACAAGTTTCACGTAGAATATAGTTTCTTACCAGCAACATGACAAACAATTGTCAGTAAGACCACCATCAAATACAGACATTGCCAAAATAATTCATCTGGATATTTGAGCATTGTTTACTGGTGATTTGCTAATGTTAGTTGTTTTCATCGGGAGGGCTTTCTTCCTCTGTGGCGTATGGTGTGGTCTCTCTCATAGAGTAACTGGGAAACGGTAGATGAACATGGTTATTATCTAACGTTTCATCTCTCAATCACTCCACTTGCCTGTAAAGATACCTGGCATAGCATCGATAGAGTCCCGACTCTAGAGACTACTAGCATTACTTAGTTCGCTTTCTGCTAATGTAGCACAGCTAACGTTACTACTATTATGCTTCTCTTCTCGTAGTTAGCAAGCTAACGTTGCTAGCCCTGGACCTGAGGCCAGAGACAGTTCGCTACCAGCTAAAAAAAACACCAACCAACCAACCTGTCCTTATGCTAACAATTATCCGTACAGCTAACATTAATTCAGAGTAAAATTATAGCGTAAGTTACCTGTCCAGAAGCAAGAAAGCCAGCTTTCCTGGCCGCTTTTGTTGTGTAGACGGCAGTGCCTGCCGGGGGGGGGACTGCTCCCTAGTCCGATACCTCACGAGTCCGACGACACCTCATGGTTTTGGGTTAGGGTCTGGGGGAGGTTAGGTTTAGGCGTGGGGGTGGGAGAGGTTAGGTTTTGGGTTAGGGTCTGGGGGAGGTTAGGTTTAGGCGTGGGGGTGGGAGAGGTTAGGTTTTGGGTTAGGGTCTGGGGGAGGTTAGGTTTAGGGTTAGTGAAAAACGGGGAATATAGAACCCGGGGAACATAGAAGCCGGGGAACATAGACATGATCCCCTGTCCAATGCCTCTTTTTTCGGACTCGTGAGGTGTCGGACTCGTGAGGTATCGGACTAGGGAGCATGCACCGCCGGGGGACGCCATTGTTGTTTACTGCTCTGTGAGCTGCCTTCTGATTGGATAGAAATTGGTGACGACCCCAAAATCTTTCAGAGCTGATTCTAGTGAATGAGAGGCTCTGTGGTGATGATGTCATACACCAGATACCAAACAATAGTGGTTCCTAAGCGAATATATAGCTGTTTTAGACCTATTTTAAAGGCACTATGTGTAAGATTCTGCACTATTAAATATCACCAAACCATTAACTTGTATATGATGATGACTTACAGTGGTTCATTTCTGTGTTTACAACTAAGCCACGCCCCCTCCCTGTGTTGTGATGGCCCTCTTGGAGAGTAGAGCTACATCCCGAACCTGTTTACATAGAAACACCTCCCCCGAGAGGCCGACCTAGTGAGCCCCTCCCAGCCCACAGCCCAAAACAGAATTTTGTAAGAATTTTGACAAAGATGGCGGATCCCTTATGCGGGCATTCCTGACATTCCATTCCCTGACCCAGCGTATGTCTGCGGTTTCATGCTTTAGCCAAATCGCCGCCGAAAAGAAATATCTCAGACCAGAGTCAACCTTGCCGGTCTGGCTTTCACTAGATGGAGAGCCCTACGAGTAGCTATATCTGGCCTGCAAAGTGACTCGGAGCTGGCGTGTTCTCCTGTACACACACGGTAAGTAACGTTATATATAGGTCAATGGTTATAGCGTTTGCATGTCCCATTTCAGTAACGTTACGCATGATAGCGAAATGTACAAGTTGTTATCGATATTGTGAATTTGTTCTGGGAATGTTGTAATCACTTGGCTAACTGTTGCTTTTCACGGCTATTCAAATGACTTTACACTGCTAGTAGCCTGCTGCAGGATTTGATTAGCTTGTCGTTCATGTATAACTTATACACAGACATTCTGTTGACATGCATGACATAACGTTACTTCCCATTACAAATTTCGCATGCATTTTCTGTTATAATTACGTCCAGTTGCTGTCACTATGACGCAGAACGATATAGTAATGTGTAAACACTTAGAAAGGCCATGGAGAAAAGCTAGCTTCGCTAATGTTAGCAGTTTGTTTTTCTATTCTGTCAGACTAAGCAACGTTACATTAGAAAATAGCTGTAACACCATCCAAACAAATCAAGGTTTGGTAAAAGTATCTAATTCATGACAATGTGGAGGAACCCTGCCTTGATATCTACCAGCTACAAAATAGATGATTCAAATTAATACTAAACACGTTTCCATTTGTCTGATTTTCAAGGTGCCAGTCATCCAGAAGAGCTGACGATAGTCAAGATAGAAAACAAGTGGACCCACCATTATGATATTTGAGATGGAGAAATTGTGCTTTTATAGCAAACCTGTATAATACATGTTCTATCATCTTTGATGTTTAGATGTTTGCTGTCTGCAATCTTCTGTACACCAATAAAGTTGATATGATTCATCCATGTCTCTTGGCCACTATTCTCCATTGTAACATTAGATTTCCCTAAAGCTGAGTGTGTCTAGTAGCCTACCAGTATTTGTGTTTCTGTGTATATATAGCCTACTTTATATAATAGACAGTGTATGTGATGTTTCTCAGTACATTGATTTCACAACTTCGTTTATCAGAAAAAATACTTTATTTGCAAAACTAAAATATGGGCTACACCAGAATGACGTGACCAGTTCCATCAGCTATGCGGTTCTTCAGGATGTCGACAAGATCTGCTATCGTCCTACAGCCGACCTTCCTCTCTGCGACCCTGCCTCCTCTTTGTCCCACTGGTGCTAGCCTGGGCTTCAGGCATACAGCTTGGTTTGCCTGCCTATAAAAAACAGCAGTGATTCAAGCGTTTGAAATTAGTTTGAACAACTCTAACAATGAGAAAATACTAGCGTTGCAGTATGAATACATTTTGGCCATGTCTTGGTATTAGCAGACGAACAAAAACACAGGCTAAGCTACTCACTGTTGACAGACAGCTGTGGTTAGCTAGCGATGTCCCCAACATTGAATTGAAATCATCCTAATTTAGCTATGTCAACCTGGTTTTAGACAACGTTTTGCCTAACCGTACTTAGCAATAGGGCAGGCTATGCAAAAGGTTAGGTTACAATGTAACCTTTTCAAAATCCATGTAACCGTTACATGGATTTTGATCGGTTAGCAGATGATACAAATAAGTCTTACCAAGCGGACTATTGTCAATATCCTAAAGGTTTATGACTATCATGTGAAATTTGTCATTACTCAAGCCAAATACATAGCCGAGATACATTTGTGCTTGTTTTATGTACTTACGTCTGCAGTAGGTAGGCTATGCACAAAATAGTTGTTTATATCTCCGTTGCTTGGGAGGGAGGGAGGGAGGGAGGCGGGGGAACCAGGAAGTGCTCTGCGCTGGTGGGTGGGATCGAGATTGTTTGAGTAAACAAGTTTTGTTATGGTTTGAAATGGCGACATCTAGTGGACAAAAAAAATCACACATAGTGCCTTTAACACAAAAACATCGCTGAATGCAGCTTTAAAAGCACATGTGAAAACATGTATCACCAAAACTGGGTTACAGAAGGAGGTTTTCATATACCAGGGATTTGTCTAAGTCTAAATGAGTCTAAATGTAAGCAAGACAAAAGTATGTATTTTTTTCTAAAACCATGCTATGACCTTCTAACGTGGATATTCTCATCAATTTCATCAAATTATTTTCATGAAAGGATTAACAGTAAAAAAAAAAAAAAAAAAGTTAAGACCATCTTTTATATGAAAGGGAATAAGTGGTTTCTGTCTGTTTGTCTGTACTCACTAGGGCTTTTCACACTACATTTAGGCCAGGGTTTGTGGTGGAATTTTGCCAGACGCACAGGCATGGAACAGTGAAATCATGGAACAGTGAAATGGTTTCTCTGAAGGAAGTTGTGAACAGGTCTTATCTCGGGAAGCAGAGGGCCGCCTCAGAGCAACAGGGTGGTCCCTGTGACTTCCTGACTGAGACTTGCGTGCCAGGAGGCCTATATAAGAGTTGTGAACTGACAATAAAGTAGACCAACTATCTATTCCAGGACTGTGTGACTGTCTCTTTCTTAGAGGGTTTCTAAGGGTATCTGAGGGTTTTTCTTAGATTAGGTTTTGAGCTTCCACAGGTTAACTGACTTAAAGTCAGTCTCTTAACCTGGGGCTAAGAAAGCTCTCACACTTGCACAATCCTGGCTCCCTCCAAAGTGGACTAACCCTGACTTCAGCCCCGGCTAGCTGGCCCTGATCTGGAGCAGAGTTAGCCCTGGCTTTTCAGGGATAACCGGACTTTGCATCTCCTCCACACTTTGTTAACAATGCGTGTGTGAAAAGGGGCTAAGTTAAACTGGGGCTATCTTAGCCCTACTCCTAGCCCAGGGCTTAGATAGCCCCGGGCTAAGAGCATGTGTGAAAAGCCCTACTGACTGATATTATCTCTAATGGTCTCTATGATTTTGTTTTCTTTAGACTATGCGAATTACAGTAGGCCTATATAATACTGTAAATACTGAAATACAGTATAATCTGGTACAGTACAATGCATCAAATGGTGACATTATGTTTCAACTGTACATTGTCCTTCTCAAATAAATAAATGAATAAATAAATGAATGAGTAAATAATAAATAAATTGCACATGATCTCATCTGCCTCTGTGCATCTCTCACCGATCGGATATACTTTTTTTTTTGTTACAGTTACAGTAGCTTATTCTGCTATACTTGCAACTGCAATTGCAAAATGCTGGTGAATGTCAGCTGTGGTTGGTGTGCTTGTAAGTGTGTTTGAAAATAGCCAAGACAGCAGTGTGACACAACCACAGATCAGCGTTTAACTAGTGGCGTTGCATTTATTTTGCTGACTGAGGAGATGTGGCTTTGTCACATGCAAACATTTACATAATGGATAAACAAAATATGTTATTGGCTGATCTAGTGCTGGTGGGATACTTTAATACTTCATGAGTCATATAGCCTAGAGACTCTAGGCTACACATTTGCCCTAGAGCTAAAGAAAGACGTCTAAAATGCTGCCAATCCTATTTGTTATCCTCAGTGTCAAATAATTTTGAGACTTGACTTTATTGATGTGGATCACGTACGGCTGTATTGAGGCTGGCCGACATGCAGATTCCTTTAAAACTACAGCAGAGACACGGCTCTATTGTCGCAAAGGCGCTAATTTTGCGTTAGTGCCCATTTTGCGCCCAAACAGCGCCGCGCGCAGAGCTAATTGTGGGCGTGTTGCCCCGCTGCGCTTCGCGTCACCTCACCTTCGCGCGCGCCTGTTCTTTACATTCATCTAATGCTAATGCTGATCGTTTTAGCTCTACAAATGTGAATATGGCACTTTATGAGCTTTTAAAATGTATAGTAGACAAACATATCAATGTAGATGTATCGAAACTGACCTCTGTGACTATTGTGATATTGATTTCAACCATATTGCCATAATTGCCCAGTCCCAGTAGGAACCCTGCTTCTTCTGCATTCTTACTACTCAATTCTTAACAATATGCTGTGCGTAGTGTTTCTGCTACTGTTTCCTCTGCTCTCCAAAGGAGAAGTGACCCCGTTCACTAGCTGTTCACATTTCTTTCAGAAGGGTGCCCATCCAACAATCCTCACTGACAACAACAACAACAACCGCTACCGGCAGATATGTCAGTGTCTCCTGGACCCCTACGACAACAACCGGCCGGTGTACTTCTACGCTACACTCTACGACACACTGTTGAAGATCCCGGTGTACTCTGCTTATGAGTTTCAGCATGCATGGTGAAGAGGTATAACCCCTGGTACATCGAGCCGCAGGTATGTTGCCTTCATTTCAGGGTCCGGTTGCACACAAACACCTTGGTCCCTATCGTTGCATCGGCGCTGTTTCTAGGCCGAGCGGCTGGCGCAGCTCAAATCAGTGGGCGTGGACCAGCGCACTTGATATCGTCGTGCTGGCGCTAGACGCAGCCTCAACCATTACAACCACGCCTTTTAAGCGTAAAATTATGCACCATCATGCTCATTGGATAACTGCAATAAACGAATCGCACGCTTGCCTTTTTAGCTCCAATTCCAGTGATCCCGCAAAACCAGACGAAAGCCAAACGCTCCCCCCCCCCCTCCCTTCATCCAGTCTGTCTGTCTGCATTATAGGCTATTATTCCATATTATTATGCTTCTCAAACCAATCTAACTGCAGTTTCAATACTGCAAGCATGTAAATACGCTACACTATAGCAAGATCAAAGTGAAAATAATGTACTAAACGCATCAGCTAGAAAAATATAGCCTATTAGATTGGTGAAAGTTTGTCCAGAAAGATATCGTTTTCTCTCCCCTGCTGCAGGTAGAATGATGCACATACATATACCCTACATTATGTAAAGTCATTGCATAAATGTGTTTTTATTGTAAAACTAAATGTCAAGTAGGGCCAAGTTATTGGAGCGGACATCACAGTATAGCACATCACAGAAGCGCGTTCCGCTGTCACTTATCTAAATCACGTTAAACCCACAAGGGGTATATATAGGCTCAAGAGGACATATATGTTTCACATAGGGTGGTGTTTCATTTCGATGTTTTATTTGGTCCAATATTGAAATGTTCTAGAATTGCAGGTTGTCTTACCATTACACATGATTTTAGATCTACCTTTTATATCTATTTCGGCTCATTTGGTTGCTATTTAGTAGCGAAATGGAGGACCCAATTGCATGCTGGGAGTGGACATTCACAGGCAGTAAACTTACAACTGCTATTTCCTATGGGAAGCTGGGTGCTGCTATGTGTTGTGTCTGTTTGAGCGAGGGAGTCAGACAGAGAGAGAGAAGGGTGACTCAGAGGCAGAAGAGCACTGGCGCACTGAATAGGCCTGGTTTCAGAGAGAGACAGAGAAGGGTGACAGGGGAGAGGCACAAGTGCACTGGCGCACTGAATAGGCCTGGTTTTCAAAGGCGCAAAGCGCTAAATTTACGGCAGGTGCGAAGATAGCAGTACGCCGGTATTTAAGGCCGACACGCCCACTTTGGCCCATTCTGGGACTGCGCCACGCCCATTCGGCCTAAAGCGCATTTGGCAGCGTAAAGCCATATTGATATCGTCCCAAAACAGGCGCAAGGCACGTTTTTTTGCGTTTAAGGCCCGTTTTAGCGCCGAAGGCTTGTGGGAGAATAGGGCCCAAGTTCAGATTTTCCTTAAAGTCCAAGTTAACGTTTCCATAAAATAAAATTGTGGGAGAGAGAGAGACAGAGAGAGAGAGAGAGAGAGAGACCGAGACAGTGAGAGAAAGAGAGGGGGAAAAGAGAGTGCTGCTGCTGTCTGTGGCCTGGGCCTGGCCTGTGCACACACTGTAGTTCTGGCTGGGCGAGAGATATGCAGGATAGCATTATGCAACAGTGCACAAAGCTGTAACTGGCACAATTGAAGACAGCCTCAAATCTTTCTGAACAGCATCCAGTCTTTGAGATGTCTTCTTCACTACTACACTGCTGCTATATTGAAAATGACATTTATAAATTCCAAGCTGTGCCCTTATTGTAATGTTTGTCAATGTTTGGTTGAGATGAACCAGTAATTATGTAGCCTACTATGGTTCAGTATACGGTTCAGTAGCATATTGTTCTACTAGAAAAGTCTGAGGTTTGGAAGGCACAAACCAACATGTGTTTCAGATCAGAACAAAAGCCATGACTCCCATGTCAGCTACTGTTCTGTTTGATTGTAGCCTAGACATTTTAGTCTAATGTGTTGGAGAAGAATCACTGAGAAACTTAAGCTTCCCTTTATGCTTACTGTATTTACCTAGCGTGGGAGTTTGGAAAGTTGCATTCAAATAAAATATATTTGTTAAGTTTTTTTTTAAAGCAGATTGTGTGAATCAACCAGAGCTCAAAGCATAGAGAGGGGAGAATAGAAATGCATACTTTTTGTGAGTTAGACATATCTACATATCTACATATCTTGGTTCTGCGTGATGGTCTGGCCCCAAGCTTTCTCCCAGTGTATCGCAGTGGGCGGATGTACTTGCCTTGACAGACAACCCCTTCAGCCAATCACCGTTTGATCCAGGGGCGGTTTTAGGATCAGAACTTTGAGTGCGCGCAGCCCCCAAAGAGAATATAAGGTGGACCGCAGACCCCCTAGGGCCTAGGGCGGTCCGGGGGCATGCCCACCCGGGCAATTTTGTTTTACATTTTAAAGTAAAAATGGATCAATCTGGTGCCCTTTGAGATCAAAATGAAGAGACTAGATCTATGCAGAACTACACACATCACATTAAAGGAACACTCCGCCCATTTTCAACCAGCTTTGTATCATTAGAACATCAGTAGTAGATCAGAAAACTGTAAACGGTTTTGAAGTCTGTCATTTAATTTGACAGTTATTGAGTGTTAAAGTGTGGACCAGTGACATCACTGGTCCACACTAACTCAAATTAATAACTCATTAACTCAAATCAACTCTCAATAACTGTCAAACTAGATGAATGATGAATAGTTTGACAGTTATTGAGAGTTGATTTGAGTTAATGAGTTATTAATTTGAGTTAATGTGGACCAGTGATGTCACTGGTCCACACTTGAACACTCAATAACTGTCAAATTAAATGACAGACTTCAAAACCGTTTACAGTTTTCTGATATACTACTGATGTTCTAATGATACAAAGCTGGTTGAAAATGGGCGGAGTGTTCCTTTAACTCATTCATGGCCAGTTTAGGACTGCCAATATTTAGCACAGGCCAAAGATTTTCATAATTGTTGGTCATCTTTCAAGACCCACAGTAAATTATCTATTAGCACCAAAGTGATTTGCAATACCTCAAAATGAAGATGTACGTCTCTGGGTTCACCAGGGAAAAAAAAGTGAGCTTTTAGCATGTTCTGTACTCTACTTATAGCCATTTATATACACCCTGTTTTCACCCAAAAGGTCTCCCTGAGAAAATAAACAGGATAAAAGGCAATTTTTGTAAAAGGGCACAATCTCAGGCAGAACTCACTCTCAATTCTTTTATTTTGAACTGTATTGACATCAGACATGTAAATATTATTCGTTAGGACACAAATGACAAAAAAAAAATATATATATATATATATATATATATATATATATATACACATGAAGTGCTTTTTTTTTACATTCAACAATACAGTTTACTCGGTGTGAGTGAGTGTGCAGACAGACACACAGACAGACAGACAGACAGACAGACAGACAGACAGACAGACAGACACACCGACAGACAGACAGACAGACAGACAGACAGACACACACACACACACACACACACACACACACACACACACACACACACACACACACGATCCACCTTTTAGATTTCTAACCCCACATAGGATAAGCAATAACCACGCCCTGTGGCGCTGGGATTGGCCAGGAGCAACACTGGAGGGCACGCAGCCCAGCGATTTCATGAACCAACTGAATAGCTCTTGAGAACAGACAGCGGGCTGCTGTGACTGCCTTCTGCCCGCTGCTGCCTAGCTGTGTTTATTTTGTTTTGTTCTGGTCCACCCGTCCTCGTCCATGTCTCCCTCTCCTATCCTCCCTGCTATTTGATCGTTCCCGTTTTCCCCTCGGCTATTCAACACGTCCTCACCGCCCTCGCAAACTGATCGATCATTTCCTCATTCCTCTGACGATCAAACACATCTCTTGATTACTTTCTCCCGTTTTCTCCCGGCTGGCACAGAGGAAGGCGACTCCAGCTCTTGCAGCGCGCCGAGCGGCGTTTCAATGGCGTTTCTCCTGTCTGCACAAAGAAGCGTTTATCCGTTTTCTGCTTTTCCTCTTGCTCAATTTCAAAACAACAGCTGCGGTATGTGTTTGTTCACGTGTTGTCTTAGATGCTAGGGACCTGATACTATGTCAGAGGCTGGGGAAGTGTTTGAACTACGCCCTGCAGTAATAAAAACAAAAACACGTCAAACACGTCATTGGCGGGGAGGGCTATTTCTGATAACACGTCAAAGACGTCTTTGGCGGTGAATGAGTTAATATCCTCTTTACTGTTCTGTGGCTTTAAAATGATGAAAAGATAATTGTCTCCCTATATATATATTCTGCATACAGGTATATGGTAGAATTCTGCTTGCTTAAATAATACAGTGATCCATATACCAAAATCACTTCCAGGGGAGAACTCAACTGAAGTAACATTTGCTTTGAAAATAACGGTAAAATGAAATCAAAAGGGAACTTCCTAACTTATTGGCTGGAATAATATTCAGACAAGATAATAATATACTGTAAGCCCTAAAGCAGGAGTTTGCAGTCAACTATAGTTGAAATTAATATGTGGCAGTATTTGTGGTGGTCAAAATCTATTTGGGGTGTACCGCCACAAATAGATCAGTGTATGGGAAACATTGACTATTAAATTGTGTGACTAGAAAGACACCAACAAATCTGAGAAAATGTACTTTAATGTTCAGCAACAAAGCCATCACTTCATTTACAAAGGTGTCATTACAAATATATTGGCACCAAATTAAAAGATAGAGTTTTAAAGTAAAAATAAATAATAAATAAAGTTTGTTTCAACATTGGCTCAACCAGCCCATCTTACCAACCACCAGGCATCCTTGAGGGGTTTCTAGGGGTCTCCAGCAAAATGTAGAATTATTAAACTTCACCATTATGTAATGTACAATAACTTAACACTGTTAGATAATGCAGAAAAATACTATTTTGAGTCAGAGTCTCATGTTAACTGTGATACAATACAGATACTCATGGAATTCAAAATCAAACCTGACAATAAAAGATATTCTGGGTCTTGACTACTTCTCACCTGTTTCTTGCTCTCCCTCCTTCGGTGTCAACTCCATCCTGCTCTCTCTCCTCCTCTCCCTCACTAACCTCTCTCCCTCTTTGTGCTGTCAACCAAAAGGCAAATATAACAACCAACCAACCAGAGTATTTATAGTCTAATAAGAGGTATAGATCCATCCATATCAACTTAATGTGTATGTAAAAACTGTACTGTAATTTTTATTTTATTTTATTTTTTATACCCTCAATTTTCTAGGGTGGGCTGAGATTATTTTTGCGTGGGCTTCAGCCCACCCAAAAAGAGGCTTCAGCCCACCCAAAAAGGGTCTAAAACCGCCCCTGGTTTGATCCAGTCTTGAATCCATTGAATCCACTCAAATGAATAACTCATTAACTCAAATCAACTCTCAATAACTGTCAAACTATTCATCATTCATCTAGTTTGACAGTTATTGAGAGTTGATTTGAGTTAATGAGTTATTAATTTGAGTTAGTGTGGACCAGTGATGTCACTGGTCCACGCTTTAACACTCAATAACTGTCAAATTAAATGACAGACTTCAAAACCGTTTACAGTTTTCTGATATACTACTGATGTTCTAATGATACAAAGCTGGTTGAAAATGGGCAGAGTGTTCCTTTAAATACCGGCCTAACGATATCTTCCACCCTGGCGTTAATTTAGCGCTTTTCAAAACCAGGCCTATTCAGTGCGCCGGTTGCGCGGAGCTCTCCTCTGCCATCTCACTCTCTGTCCCCCCTCTCTCTCTCTCACTCCCTCTCTCTTGCGCATCAGACAGGCACAATGACTGATGAAAAAAAAGTTTGCCGGTGCTATTATTGTGCGTAATTGCGCGGACTCTCCTCTGCCATCTCACTCTCTGTCCCCCCCCTCTCTCTCTCTCTCACTCCCTCGCGCATCAGACATCAGACAGGCACAAAGCCACACATGTGAAATCTCCCAGTATGCATTGAGGCCAATCCGTTTGACAAGAAATAGCAACCAAATCAGCTTAAATAGGGTAAGTGGTAGATCAAAATAATGTTTCTCTTAACACAACATGCAATTGTGGAACATTTCAATATTGGACAAAATAAAATTGCGAAATCAAAACACAACCCTATGTGAAACATATATGTAATCCTGGTGGTATATATATCCCTCGCAGATTTAACGTGATTTAGATGAGTGACAGCCGTTCTACTGTGACTTCCTACTGTGATGTTGCTCCTCCAATACTTCACATTTACTTTTACAATAAAAACACATTTCTGCAATGACTTTACATAATGTAGGCTATATTTATTTGCATCATCCTACCTGTGCAGCAGCGGAGAGAAAACGATATCATTCTGGACAAACTTTCACCAATCTAATCTCATCATGACATAGGGATAGGCTATATTTTTCTAGCCAATGCGTTTAGAACATTCTTTTCACTTTGATCTTGCTATAGTGTAGCGTATTTACATGCTTGCAGTATTTAAACTGCAGATTGGTTTGAGAAGCATAATAATATGGAATAATAGCCTATATATGGAGACAGACAGACGGGGATGAAAGGGAGGGGGGGAGCTTTTCTGACCGGACTGGATCGCTCAGTGGAATTGGAGCTTAAAAGGGAAGCTTGTGATTTGTTTACTGCACTTCTCCAATGACCAGATTCTGCATAATTTTACTCTTAAAAGGCGTGGTTATAATGCTTAAGGCCGCCTGTAGCGCCGATCGAGTGGGCTGGTCCACGCCCACCAATCTGTGCTGCTCCGGGCGCTGGGCGCAGTTTATAGGCCGATGCAACGATAGATCCCATATGTTAGTTTTTCCAGAGCAAGACAAGATGATAGTTCTTTAAGCCAGTGACTGATGTGAGGACATGATACATTCTTCCAGTACATAGCTATGAGACGTTTTGTATGTATTAAGCAGAGATCAACCATTCTGATTTCATGCTCCCTCAAAGATAGATTTGCAGGGTATAGGCCCAAGATGCAGAGTTTGGGGCTAAGAGGAATGGGTTTAGAGGTTATTCTGGAAATTAAACTAAGAACTTCTTTCCAAAACGTCTGCATCTTTTCACATTCACAAAATGGAAAAGGGTTTCTAATGAGTTTGGCATTTGACACAAGAGTTCGTTTGCGCTTTCACACCACCCCAAACGAAGCGCACTATCCGAAGAAACGAACTCTGGTGCGGTTAAAGCGGATCAAACAGCTTATATGTGAAAGCGACCTAAGAAACTATGAGCACGACAGGAACAGGCCTTTTAACCAATCAGATTGGTTTGCCGAAACTACTCTGTTAAAGGTTTAAATCCACGCAATAATCTGCTATCATTGTGTCTGTTGTAATGTTCACAGCTCGATCTTGGAGTGAGCGGTGCACAGTGCATGAGTACCGAGATTCAGGGGAAAGCAACAGGTGTGTACCAGGCTCTGAAGAGAGACTACGACAGCCAGCCAAAGCCACCAGCCTTTCAAAGGGGCCACCTCTACCCAGTGTCCCATACCAGTACTGATAATGCCATGAAGGCCACCTCCACTCTGACCAACACTGCCCCTCAGGACACCAAATTCAACATGGTTGCCTGGAAGGCACTTGAGGGACATGTCAAGGGCCTGCTGCAGCAGTGCAAGAAGACAGGGCGGGCCTTTGTAGTTACTGGTGTGATTCCTGCTGATGATAACCATTGGATTGGAGATGGTCGGAGTCGTGTTCGGGTGGCTGCATATTATTGGACCGCTTACTGTTGCACTGACAATAATGGTATTCCCAAGGTCTCTAAAGCGTTCATTGGGCCTGATAATAATGGACAAGTGCAGAATCTGTCTGTCGCAAACCTACAGGCTAGACTGCAGGGTCCATCCGGATATAATGTAGCAGCATTCACTGTGTTCCCTGGCTCCCCTCTATCGCTGCCGTCGGGTGGAAACCTTGTATCTCCAAATTTGGCCATTTTCTTTTTATTTCATAAATGGATTTAGGGGGTACCCAAAAATAACCTGTGAAAGTTTCAGGTAGTTTGGACCAGCGAAATATGTTATATTACTGGTTATTAATGTTGTTCTTACTTGTGAGAGACCAAGCAGCAAAGCAACCGAGGACACAGGTGTTTTCCATTAAATCAGGGTTTTTTTATTTACCCAAAATAATGAAAGTTTTACAAACCAAAAATATAATGCCTAGGTCTAATAAAAGAGGTCAACAAAACAGAACTATAATGAAATAGAGCAAAGTAACAGGTATTAACTGAACAAACTGACCTGCCACAATGAAACATGGGGAGATATATATAGTGACTGGGGCAAACCAAATGAAACACAGGGGGTAAACAAAATGGACGCCAACTACAACTAAACACAAGGCAAACTAACTAAACCCAAATCCCCCCCATAACTTGGCAGCACATTGGTTTGGGCTGATGAGCTGGCTCCAGTACTTAACAGTCCTCAGCCATGCCTTTTGCCACACCAGGAAACCTCCAGACAGCCACGATAACTCAAATAAAGAAACAATGATTAATATAACAGAAAATGTCTTAAAGGAACACTCCGCCCATTTTCAACCAGCTTTGTATCATTAGAACATCAGTAGTATATCAGAAAACTGTAAACGGTTTTGAAGTCTGTCATTTAATTTGACAGTTATTGAGTGTTAAAGTGTGGACCAGTGACATCACTGGTCCACACTAACTCAAATTAATAACTCATTAACTAAAATCAACTCTCAATAACTGTCAAACTATTCATCATTCATCTAGTTTGACAGTTATTGAGAGTTGATTTGAGTTAATGAGTTATTAATTTGAGTTAGTTATGTCACTGGTCCACACTTTAACACTCAATAACTGTCAAATTAAATGACAGACTTCAAAACAGTTTACAGTTTTCTGATATACTACTGATGTTCTAATGATACAAAGCTGGTTGAAAATGGGCAGAGTGTTCCTTTAAGTGACCTGACAGTGTTAAATGTGTTCTTTATATAAAACAATGTCAAGCATAAAGTAAATAAACATTCTAAATTAAAGAAACTGTGTTAATAACTGTGTTTATGTTATTAACTGTATATGTGTATATGTATATGTTATTAACTGTTATTAACTGTTAATTAACTGTGTTAATTATTGTTAATTGTTTGGGGTGTGGTGACTGCAAATGAAATGACCCTGTGTGAACAACAAACTAATGAGGTAATGAGGTGAGAGTAAATTTAAATAATATTACCATGTGTGGACTGTGGCCATCACATTACTATTACACTGTATATTAAAATGTGAAAGTTTTTTCTTCCTTGTGAAAAATAGCTTTCTTGGAGATACAAGGTTTCTGCACGACAGCAGCGCTATGCTGATGCAGAAATTCTCAATAAGATGAAATACAGTAAAGAAATTCAATGTTACTGATGTATGATTGAGACATGAATTATCTGAGTGACGAACCTCTGCTGTCTTCCACTTAAAAATAAAGCAAGAAGGTCCTGTGTTCAATTCCCAACGATTTCTGTGTGAAGTTTGTTCTCCCTGTCCTCATGTGCATTTCTCATAGGTGCGCTGATTTGCACGTTACAAATACATTGTAAGTCAGGGGGATTGGAGACTCTAAAGATCTCCCAGAGGTAATGAATATGACTATGTGAGTGACTGTGTTCGCCCTGTGGTCTAAAAAATAGTGATCATTTAGATTAGTTTATTCTTCATTCTGATGATGATGCAGTAGTCAAAATGTTATGATATTTCTGGGCATTACTTCAAATCCTATCAAATTCAAATGATAGAGGGGGTTATTCATGGCAGGGTTGGTGTGATGCCATGGGATAAGAACATCACAGAAAAGCGTTTCCACTTCCCTGGTTCATAACAGGAAAGTGTTCTAGATGTCTTGGTGCCTGAGGTCCAAACCACGTAACAGCATCCTGGGTTCAAATCCGCTTCAGAACCTTGGTCTCATGTCATTCCTCTTTCTTTCTCAATCTTTCTGGTCTTTCTCCACTTTCAACTGCTGTATAACAAAAGCATGAAAAAGCCCCAATAATGGTTCAGTTTGATAGTATATCAAGCAGATATCTCCCACAATGTTGCTTTCAACATAAAAGCACATGAATCCTTTCTAGAAAACAAAGTAACTGAAAACTGGTAAAAGTACATCAAACTTGTTCTAGGGAACTTGAACCAGAAGTGGAGCTGTTACATCACTCTATACTATATAAAATATTATATAGGCTACAATGTTTTTTTTCTTTTGACAAATTATATGAGGGGCAGCCATTATGAGCTTGAGCACTTTAAGGTTAAATAAAATATTAAAATCTTCTAATATCTGCACAGAATCTACATCATAATTATTGTTTATCTTGGAGGACAGGGTTAATCCTTTTTTGAGCTGAATGCTTTTCCCAGCTAACATATTACAGTATGTAACAGCTGAGGTAACTAATGGTCCATTTCCACCGCTGGTATTAGGGCGGCCCTGCGCAGCTCGTCTCGCTTTTTTGTCTCATTCCACCGATCAAAAACCTGGACAGCCCGGGTTGAGTCGTGTTAGTTTTGGTCCCTGCGTGAAAACACTGCAGACGACTGATTGGATGGTCAGGCAGAATCGTGTTTACTGTGTCTGGATACTTTCTGTCAATGCTGGATAACAGTGGGACTTTACCTTCTCTTCTGTCTTTTGTGTTGCTGCCTTCGGCTCTGGTGAAATAAAATCGATCTCCGTGCTCAGCTTTAAGCTTGGTTTTCAATTGTTTTGAGTGAGAAAAAGTCAGCTCCTCGCGGAAGCCCTTGTAGTTGTGTGCTACGTCGGCTCCGCTAGGCCGGAGGCGGGGGTTTAGCGAAGCCGCGGTCTCGCCTGGTGAGTGGCCACTGGGGTAGTACTAGTGGCTTCCCTTCTCCCCCCATAGCGTAACCCCATGTAGTGTAAATAACAACAAATTGATATCCATTCTCCTGGCCGATGGTCACATTTGCCCATGTCGGTCATAGAGGCACCAGTATTTCATAACCAGTTTAAAAGTTCCGTGTATGGATTTAATTTTAACGTTATATGTTATAGCCTACTTGGGCTATGGGCGGAGGGCAGATATGCGGTCGCTATGATGACAACCAGGTGTGGGCGGAGGCGAGTAAACTTGCTGTGGAAGCAGAGACGTATCAAATGGCTCATTTCCACCACATTTTACTGCCCTGCACAGCTCGTCACCAGTCGGCTCTACTCGTTTCGGCCCGATGGATGTTCTGCTTCGACCGCCGATCATCTGCCCCCACCCACCCCCGCCCACAGCTGGTCATCATAGCGACCGCATATCTGTCCTCCGCCTATACACCGAAGTAGGCTATAACATAATGTTACAATTAAATCCATCCACAGAACTTTTAAACTGTTTATGAAATACTGATGCCTCTAAATGACCTACATGGGCGAATGTGACAATCGGCCAGGAGAATGGATATCACTTTGTTGTTAGTCAAACTCACATGCATGCGCTGCGCGGGGACGGGAGAGGCACAACAGAGTAGCCTCTACCCCGGCGGCCTCTCACCAGGCAAGACCGGGGCTTCACCAAAGACCCGCCTGCGGCCTAGTGAAGCGCTGCACTCAACTACAAGGGCTTCCTGACCAGCTGACTTTTTTCTCTCTCAAAACAATTGAGACCACCGCCACGATTTTATTTCACCAGAGGCGAAGGCAGCAACACAAAAGACTGATGGAAATAACATAACAGAAGAGAAGGTAGGCCCACTAAACTGGTATGCAGCATTGCATTGACAGTCAGTAGATAGACAGAGTAAACACGATTCTGCCTGACCAATCAGTCGTCAACAATGTCTTCACGTCACCGTATGGTACCGGGTTCACAGCCCTAGAACCCCGACGAGGCAGGGACGAAAAATAGCACGACTCAACCCCAACTCAACCCGGGCTGGGACGGTTTTTACCGGTGGAATGAGACCATTTATCGAGTCGAGCGGAGCGGGACCGGTAGAGTAGAGCTGTACTGTGCTGTTATATGTGGTGGAAATGAGCCATTACTGAGATGGCTGTTGTTTCTGCGTCTTATGGTGGTACATCACCAATTCATGAACTGTTAATAAAAAATTATGAGCAAACCCAATGAGTCAGCAAAAGCTGAACGACACTTTGTATGATAGGAATAATTTCCATGTTCTTAATTAATTTACTTACCGTAGATAAAGATGCAGGTTATAATCTCCAATTAAAAACGGGGCTGTTGAGTCAGTATTGTTATATAGTGTTTCAGAGTTGAGTTAATCAAACTAGTTTGTCAGTTTTCTAATCCTTATTGGTTAACATAATGTCATTGTTTTGAATTGTTCAAGATTCAAGATTCAAGATTTTTATTGTCACTCCGTAGTACAAGTATCACGTGTGAAATTCTTGTGCTGTGGACTCCGTTTACAACATAGTACAAATATTACAGGGAATATGAGTGCAAAAACAACAAGAGACACAACAAGGCAGTAGAGTGATAAGACAAGTCAGACTCAGCGACAGTGGCATTGTACCAAGTACGTCATGCAAAGTGAAAAGAATGTTCTGTGCACCCCAACATAGATCCTAGCTGTGTGTGTCCTTGACACAGCTGCTGACTGTGTTCAGACAGCTGTTCACTAATTGATAGTGTGGCAGATTAGGGCCGTTTCTCAATACCAAGAATGCATTCTTGTTCTTGGGTTCTTGGGGAGAACGTTCTTGCTAGTCGTTCTTGGAAGAATTAACTTAGCACACATGACGCTGTTGGCAGTTTGAGACGATGCGTTCTTGAGGGTATTGCGCAATACCAGCGCAGAGGCCGCCTGCAGTACACAAATAAAAAGCTCAGCTGATGTAGATGCAGCCAATTGTGCTCTGGAACTTTTTGCCATTTTTCGCCATAAATGTTCATAAAGTGGCACTTATTGAAACCTACTACCCTGCTTGTAGGCATCAAAAGTCATCAGAAATTAATTTAGTGATGAAATAAAACTTTAAATTGTAAAAAAACTTTCCGGAGCTTATGGCGTCTTCTCTGCTGCGTTCTGCCTCTGCTTATGCCGAAATGCATGCTGGGATATCTGCCTTGCCAAGTTGACACAAGTCACCAACCAGAGCATCCTCGGTAAAGTGGGCGTGTCGAGAACACATCCGGGAATTTTAAGTGTTCTTGGCGAAATGTGAACTTTGTATTGGAACAGTACTTGGGCTGCGACTGATGACGTTTCACAGGGACACAAGAACGCAAGAACACATAAGAACGCTTATTGAGAAACGGCCTAGGTCTTCCCTCTGTCCCGCTGCCCGTTAATTGGCCTCAGCTGTTCGGAGTCCTAATCAGCTGAGTGGGGCTCACACATATCAGGTGTGTCGGCTGCGGCCAACACACTCATTCTCTACCTGGCATTCTGCACGGTGGCAGAGACTGGAGCGGCTATCACACGCCAGCCCAGTAGCCTATATTCTGTCCCGGTGCGGTAGCATGTATCGAAAACAAGAAATGTGATAGGAAACAGCTTTAGCGAATTTGTAGTCTCGCTAGCCAGCCTCTCTTCCTTTCTGTCAGAGAGTCTGGCGCCGCAGGTTTCCATTGTGGGATTGCGAAACAAATGCTCTGTTTGGGTTAACCAATCATCCTTGTCTTGGGCGGTGCTTAGCGTTAGTGCCCTTGGAAAATAGTTTCGGGGTGGAACTTGTGCCGAGCAGGCCTTCTTTATTGCACAATCCAAATTTTCTTCAAAACTTGCCATTTTCAGCGTGTAGCAACGAGTTAGCCTGTAGGTTTCTGCCGTTAGGTTTCTACACTAGCTAGTTAGCGTCGTTGTTTTCACATTCGGCGGCCGGGAGCATTACAGCGACACACATGGGTTTGTGGGGGGACACTGAGGGGTGGGTAAGGGAGGAGGGCACTGGGTTAGATAGGAGTGGAGGGTAGGTTGTGGGGCAGTGGGGGGTGAGGGGAGGAGGGGTGGTGGGGGGGAAAAGGAGGGGAGAGGAGGAGGGGTTGTGGGGTGATGGGGGGTGAGGGGGAGCAGAGGGGGAGGGGGGGTGGTTTGGGGGGGTGGGCGCTCTGGCAGAGGGGTCGAACCTAGCGTAGAACGTGTTGAGTTCATCCGGCAGGGTGGGTGACGTGCTGGGGTTCTGTCGTTTCACCCCTTTGAAGTCTGTGGCAGCATGGAGTCCACTCCACAGGTGTCTGGGGTTGTTAGTGTCCAATTTTGACTCCAGCTGCTTTCCATAATCTCTCCGTGTTTTTTTTATTGCGGTTCGGAGGGCATATTGTGCCTGCTTGTATTGTTCTGGTGTACCAGAACTGAAGGCGGTGGTCCGGGCGTGAAGGGCAGCCTGGACATCACTGTTGACCCAGGGCTTCTGATTTGGCATTATTTTGATTCTCTTTGTTGGGACTATATCCTCGGTGCACTTCCTTATGAAGCATGACACCGTCTCTGCATATTCGCCCAGGTCTCCTGCAGCCTTGAACTCCTCCCATACTACTTGGTCAAAGCAATCCCTCAGGACTTTCCGTAATCTCAAATCCATCTGCCCCATCTCCTTCTCTACCTGTCTAGCCAACACCATATCCAACCTCTCCCTCCCTGTTAACCCGGCTCCCATGGACCTTGTCAACTTCTACAACCATACACTGTCCACCTGCCTCAACCAGCTTGCCCCCATAAAAACAAAAACCGTCACATTCACTCACTCCGCCCCCTGGTACACCCCTGAACTGCACATCCTCAAAAAACAATGCAGACAAATGGAGCGCCTCTACAAAAAAAACGGACTCACTGTACACACACTGGCCTACAAAGAACTCATTCATCAATACAAGTCTGCACTCAACAACGCCCGCTCCACCTTCTACAAATGCAACAACTTCCTCTCCTTATTCCACTCCAAAATTGAAAACATCCACAACCAGCTAGCCACCACCTCCTCTGCCATCACCCCCGATCTGGACCCTGCACCTTCCCTGCCAACAGCCCACTGCTTTCCAGCCTTCTCCCCCATAACCTCATCTGACCTCTGTGAATCACTCTCTGGCATAAAATCCACCACCTGCCCCCTGGACCCCATCCCCTCCAGCCTCGTCAAAGCCTGTCTCTCTCCTCTTGCCCCACTCATCACCGACATCATAAACTCCTCCCTTAGTTCTGGTATCGTCCCTTCCCCGCTCAAGCTCGCTGCCATCACACCCACTGTTACGGTCTTCAACACATGAAATATGGCTCAACAGAAGACCAGAACATATTAGGACACCAGGCAGGTTGCACAATTATTCAAATGTTTATTTGAACCAAAATGAAGAAAATGACCAAAGTAGCAAATGATATAAAGAAAGAAGGCTGAAGATCCGGCCAAACTAAGGAAAAGGCCTGGCCCAACCCCTTTGGGCCGTCGAAGCCAGCTAAATGTCCTGAAGAGACAAAAAGAACAAAGGATTAAACAGGATCATACGAAAACATAACTACCGGGGACTTCAGCCTAAACAAATAAACAAAATAACAGAACAAAGTACAACCAAACAAAGTACAACTAAAATAGAAAGTACAAAATAATAATTACCACTGGAGAGGAGAACCCTCTCCAGGCGCTGCTCTGTGTGTGTGTGCAAGCTCTTTCCTGTTCTCCACTCCAACCTCCATTTAAATAAACCCTTGGGTTGATTGACTCCAGGTGTTGCTGCTCAGGCAATTAAGGTAGAGCAGGAACTCCAGAGGGAGGGGAGAGAGAGCAAGAAGAGGAGGAGACTGGCTGGTCACATAACACCCCCACCCCTAAGATGGTGAATAGCCGAACACGACAAAGGCTATTCAGTCCATCCAACAGTGCGACAACATGTCAGCCAGAACATTACCCTTGCCCTTGATATGTCTGACCTCCACGTTGAACGCCTGCAGGAACAGTGACCAGCGCATGAGCCGTCGATTCGAATTACGCACTTGATTAATGAAAACGAGAGGATTGTGGTCAGTATAAACGATACTAGGCGCACTAGCCGCCCCGACGTACACTTCAAAGTGTTTGAGAGCCAATAAAAGAGCAAGGGCCTCCTTCTCAATCACAGCGTACGCCCGTTGATGCCGATTCAATTTCTTAGAGTAATACGAGACCGGGTGCTCCACACCATCATCTCCATCTTGCAGGAGGACAGCACCCGCTCCAACATCACTCTCATCAATGTCGTGTTGCAACACATGGGTTTGACTCGGCACGTCTGAAAACAGAGATAAATGACATTCAATTAAACTGACCACATCCTCGCGCTGAGACTGAATCAAATGTGCAAAACGGTCATCCAGTTTGGATAGTATTTCAAAAAAAAATAACCGTCCATGAACGACAGCATTAGACAAGCCATCAACGTCATCATCGGTTTCAGGATCAGGCAACAGCAAGTCAGCCTGGGATTCAAGAGGCCCCACGCTGGACAGTGCCATAACCACACCGGACTTTTGACTTAGTTCAGCACTGGACAGCTCCTCAACTCCAACAGGAGAAGGTAGGGCAGCCTCCCTGTCAAGATAAGGTTTCAGCATGTTAATGTGACATAGCCTATTCCGTCGCCTGCGCTCCGGAGTGGCAATGATGTAATCTCGGTCATTAACCTTCTCTTTGACCAGGTACGGACCACTATAACGTGCCTGCAGAGCAGAACCAGGGATAGGCAACAATATCAATACCTTATCACCTGGATCAAAACTCCTGTTTTTAGCGTTTTTGTCGAACCATCGTTCAAAAGGCTCACCAACAACTGGTATTGGATAAAGCGGGTACGGAGAGATGGTTTGGTTCGGTTTACCAGCAATCTGACAGACATGGCATGTTTTGCAATGTTGCCGCACGTCGCCCTTAAGCCCCGGCCAGAAAAAGCATCGCAACACACGATCAAAAGTTTTATTTATCCCCAGATGGCCAACAAGTGGATTGTCATGAGCCAATTTCAGGATTTCACTTCTAAAGGCCTGCGGAACTACAATTTGGTTCACCACACCCCAATCATCCTCCACGGATACACGCAACGGTGTCCATTTACGCATGAGCACATCCCCCCTTCAAAAAATAACCAGTAGGTGTTTTCTCAAAATCATCCACTGGAATAACCGCCTCAAAAAGAGGGGACAGAGACTGATCTCGTTTCTGTTCACTAATAAGCTGCTCCCGTGACATACGTATGTCAGAGCCTAGCTCACTCGCGGGAGAAGAAAACACAGTCGGAGGTGCGGTAGAAGACACCGGAGATGCACTCTGAGTTGGAGGAGAAGCAGCAGGAGAAGAGTTCAACTGATCAACACTTGCCATAAAGCTATCAGCCAACTCTACTTCCTCCTTCAACCCAGATAAATCCTCTCCCTCCTTTTTCGCCATTGCACACGTCATAGCGCAGACAGAGAAGACCTTTGGAAATTTGAGCACCAACTCATCTGGATGCTCAGACAGAGGTACAGCCGTAACCTCAGGATTCACAAGTACTTTGCCCCCAGCCAAATAATTTCCCAAAATAAAAGACACGCCTTCTATGGGAAACTCCGAGCAAACTCCCACTTTGACGCGCCCTTTAACTAGCTCTGAGTCCATGTAAATTAAATGCAGGGGGACACCCACAAACTCCATACCAAACCCCCGGACTAAAGCATCGGACCTAACCGAGGTTTCCTCCGATAATGGCAACACACTACTCAAAATGACTGACTGAGGCTGCAGTGTCTCTCAAGATGGAAACCGGCACTTTGTGACCTCCCTCCGTCAGAGAAACACAGCCCTTCATAACGAAAGGAGCAAATACTGGGTCAGGAACCACTGGAACAGGTAGACTGGGCGGGGTTTTACCTGTCACCAAGGTGACTTTTTCGGGTGGGATTTCTGTTTTCATCAGAACAATTGCTTTTGGCTTACCCATGTTCTTACTATCCAGGGCAAAACAAGTATTCATAGCGTGACCACGCTTCTTACAGTAAGCACAAACAATTCTATCCTTAGACCCCACCCCCTCTCTACCACCAGGCTTTCCTTCCCCATATACACTCTGCCTGGGTGGGAAAAAAGAAGGTTCGGCTACGGGAACGTTACGCTCAGAGGAGGAATGAAACCCCTCAAACGTCTCCCTGTGAGTGAGTACATACTCATCCGCGAGGACAGCTGCCTCAGACAGTTTTTGCTCATTAATATAAATTGCAATTTTGTCTGGCACACAGTTTCTAAACTCCTCCACCAGTAACAGATCACGAAGTTTGTCAAAGTCATTCACATTTTTAAAATGGCACCAACGATCAAACAGAGCTTCTTTATCGTGACCAAACTCAACGTATGTTTGATTTTCCATTTTCCTGAAGCGGCGAAATTTCTGCCGATATGCCTCAGGAACCAATTCATACGCACGAAGCACAGCGACTTTGACATTATCATAATCAAGACTTGATTCAGGAGACAAGGATGCATACGCCTCCTGCGCTTTACCAGTAAGTACGCACTGGAGAAGCAGAGGCCAGATATGTTTGGGCCATTTTAATGTCACCGCGACACGCTCAAAGAGGACTAAATATTTATCCACATCCTTCTCACTAAAAGGAGGAACCATGCGGATACATTTATTCACATCAAAGTCATCAGACCGACGACTTTCAGACCGAGGTTCGGATGTAGTGGAGGAGGAAGCCTGCTTCATTTCAAGCTCCCATAAGCGCATATCATGCCTTTTCGTTTCCTCAAGGATCTCCTGCCTTTTAGTTTCCTCCTCCATTCTCCGAAGCTCCAACTTCATCTCCATCTCCTTCTCCTGCAATGCTAAATCTAATTCCTTAATTCGGATCGTGTCCCCCGTAAGGTGCACTGGAGACTTCCCCTCTGGCGACGCACCAGCCAAAACGCCTTTCTCAGTTAGCGCGGCCAATAGCTCTGATTTGATCGTTTGTTTATTCGCCTGTCTGGGAACAGTGATCTCAAAATGTTGGGCGATTATCATCAAATCATCTCGCCTACATTTATGAAAAACCCCAAGCGATGGTTGTGCCACAAACTCCTGTAAATTAAAGTCACCCATGTTCTGGACTAGACTATCAAAACGTTCTCCGTCAGCTACAAAATATGAGGTCTAAAGCCTGATAACACACCACACAGCAGAGCGCGCAAAAAATCACTGCTCACACCGCAGCCTAATTAGTGGTGTCCAACACGCGCGCGCAAAAGTTACCAAACAGGCAACAGGCACTAAGCCAAAATATTGCACACACTACAAAGTCGCAAAGCAACACTTCACACTGTCAACTAGCTAACAATTAACATGTGAAGGAAAACGAATTGCTTTTAGACACAGCTAGTGATAAAAAATAACTATGTATAAGAGGTTACTTGAATGACAGCAAAACAGCACAAAGTGTCCAGCAACACACACATGTCAATTGGACACATGGAGAAAAAAAGTTGCTCTGACACAGTTTGCCATCACCAGTACCTTAACACAGCTACAACACTGAGGCCCAATCAATCAGACCACCAGCACCAGCGCGGAAAACAGCGTTCCCTGAAAAAGATGAAAATGGGATTACGCACCGCACAGATCACGAAACTTTTTGAGACGAGCCCCCATAATATGTTACGGTCTTCAACACATGAAATATGGCTCAACAGAAGACCAGAACATATTAGGACACCAGGCAGGTTGCACAATTATTCAAATGTTTATTTGAACCAAAATGAAGAAAATGACCAAAGTAGCAAATGATATATATGAAAGAAGGCTGAAGATCCGGCCAAACTAAGGAAAAGGCCTGGCCCAACCCCTTTGGGCCGTCGAAGCCAGCTAAATGTCCTGAAGAGACAAAAAGAACAAAGGATTAAACAGGATCATACGAAAACATAACTACCGGGGACTTCAGCCTAAACAAATAAACAAAATAACAGAACAAAGTACAACCAAACAAAGTACAACTAAAATAGAAAGTACAAAATAATAATTACCACTGGAGAGGAGAACCCTCTCCAGGCGCTGCTCTGTGTGTGTGTGTGCAAGCTCTTCTTGTTCTCCACTCCAACCGCCATTTAAATAACCCTTGGGTTGATTGACTCCAGGTGTTGCTGCTCAGGCAATTAAGATAGAGCAGGAACTCCAGAGGGAGGGGAGAGAGAGCAAGAAGAGGAGGAGACTGGCTGGTCACATAACACCCACCCTCAAAAAACCCGGCCTGGATTCCGACAACCCCAACAACTTCAGACCCATCTCCAACCTCCCATTTCTTTCTAAAATACTGGAACGCACCGTCGCAACTCAACTCAAACAATACCTCCACACCAACCAGCTTTACGAAACATTTCAATCCGGCTTCAGATCACACCACAGTACCGAAACAGCACTACTCAAAGTCACCAACGACCTCCTCCTCTCCTCTGATTCTGGCTCCCTCATCATTCTCCTCCTCCTCGACCTCAGTGCAGCCTTCGACACCATCAACCACTCCATCCTCCTCAGTCGCTTAAAATCAATTGGCATAACCGGCACAGCACTCTCCTGGCTCACATCCTATCTGTCTGACCGCTTTCACTTCATCTCCATCAACAACTGCAAATCCCACACCACCCCAGTATTACACGGAGTCCCCCAAGGCTCGGTGCTTGGTCCCCTTCTCTTCATCCTCTACATGCTCCCCCTAGGTCACATCATTCGCCGCCATGGACTACAATTTCACTGCTACGCTGACGACACCCAGCTCTACATCTCCACCAAAACATCACCCCTGCCACTCTCACCACCCTCACTGACTGTCTCACTGAAATAAAAACCTGGATGACCAACAACTTCCTCAAACTCAACTGCAATAAATCAGAAATCATGATCTTTGGCCCAAAATCCCTCCTCCCCTCCTCCCAGAACTTCTCACTCTGCATTGATGGGCATACAGTCCGCTCTGGTCAGAAATCCCGGCGTCATCTTGGATCCCACCCTCTCCTTCAAGTCACACATCAACAACATCACCAAAACATCCTTCTTTCACCTCCGAAACATTGCATGACTCCGCCCCACTCTCTCCCCCTCAGCCGCCGAAACACTCATCCACGCCTTCATCACCTCCAGACTAGATTACTGCAACAGCATCCTCTATGGCCTCCAGGGGCATTGGAAGTACTTTTAGGTAGGGGGTGCTGCCACCGATTCAACATTGCGGGGGACGACTGCCGGCGCCCCATGGGCACCGGAAAATTTGGCGGCGACCAAAGGTCGGCGGCAAAATTTTTTTGGCCACTTTGTCGCCAGATTAGAGGAATATTAACATTAAGATTAGACTGTTGTGTCATTATTCAGTCACCTTTTCTCACTCACCTCCATGTCACCACTTGCTCCCACTGCTGTGTTGGAATCCTCATTCTCTCTCCCACCCTTTTTGGACTTTTAGCCATATTTAGAGGAATATTAAATTTTAAATAGACCAAATCAGCAGGGATGTTTACATTTACTTCCGGTTACCCCTGGGTCCACACATTATAATGGCGGTGGACGGCACAAACTGACGTGTTGAAGACAAAAACAGACAAAGAAGACAAAAATGGTTCGTCCGTGTTGTGTTGTTGTTTAATATCATTCATAACAACACTTTCACTAACGTTAGTGGAGACCAGACTAGCTAATTTACCTGTTGGACCAGACCAGAGTAGACTTGAAGCTAAATGAAATTAACGTGGCGTCAGTAGCTCTGTCTGTAACGTTAACGAGTCTGCAAAAAAACAGCGAGTTTGACAGACAAACAAACGTTATTAGCTAGCTAACACTACATAAAACAAACACAGAAGAAAGGCTAGATACGTCGGACAAGCATGTTTACCAACCGTTTAACCATTTAAATTGAAAGTAGTCGGCCGAAAACAACGAGAGGGTTTGACAGCATTTATTTGACAACACGCACATTTAAACCTGCCGCCTTCCCCAAGTGGTACCCGGAAGTAAATTTGTTTACATGGTGACGTCACGGTGATTTGGTCTATTAACATTAGGATTATACTGTTGTGATGTCATTATTCAGTGTCTTCTCCTCTTCTCTGCAGCATTACTCAATTTACCCTCAGGACTCAGGGACAGTGATAGCCTACCTGCTATTCCTCCCATATATCCAGGGCCGGATTAATAGTACCATGGGCCCCCGGTGCTATTCATTTTCTAAGCTATTCATTTAGCCTTTTAGTCATAAAGATTATATCTTCCAGACTGAAATGTTATAACAAAAGTGGAGTATTGGCCAGAATTACAAGAACATTTGGACACTTATTCAGCTGGTATTTTGCATGTTGCATTCAGGTGCACTGTAAAAAAAAAAAAAAAAAAAAGATAAAAACATTTCTTGCCACCAGGGGGTGCTGCAGCGCCCACCGCACCGTGCTTCCAACGCCCTTGCCTCCCTTCCACTGTTCTCCGTAAACTGCAATATGTCCAAAACTCAGCTGCCTGATTACTCACCCACTCCCGCTCCAGAGAACACATCACACCCATCCTCCAACATCTCCACTGGCTCCCCATTCAGCACCGCATCCACTTCAAAATCCTCCTCATCACCTACAAAGCCCTCAATAATCTGGCCCCCTCTTACCTAACAGATCTCCTCCAGCGCCACTCCCCCACCCGCCGTCTCCGCTCTGCTGATGCGAGGCGCGGATTGCATAATCGGGCACGTCGGGCAAATGCCCGGTGGCCTGGCCTGGCCTGGCCTGCAAATTTTTTTTTTTTTTTTTTGGTGCCCCCAGTCAGGCCACTCACTGAACAGCAGGCCAGGCGCCGCCTACTGGTTTACTAGTGGTTTTATTACTTTATTCAGGGTTAAAGTGGGTGCATCTCATTGTAAAATTGGACTCGGCCCAAATTGGGCTTCAAACGGCCCAAATCTGGCTTCAAACGGCCCAAATTGGGCTTCAAACAGCCCAAATCTGGCTTCAAACGGCCCAAATAGAGGGAATGCACGTGACGTCACGGACGCGACAGTCAGTGCGGGTACGCCCACTCAGCTGCAGTGAGTGTCAAAACGTCTAAACAAGCCAGGTGGCGCCGCCGGGTCACGGTGTTTAGCGTTCAGTTTCCGCGAGAAAACAACGAAAATGGTAAAGTGCTGTTGTGCCATTGACTGTAAAAATAGATTCAACAAGGCGTCGGAGGTATCTTTTTACAGGCTGCCGAAAGCTAATGAAACGGTCCCGGTCTTCTCTGCAGCTATCCAGGGTTTCAATGAGGGCTCATTCATTCTCTGGCTGTGTTCTACCTGCACAGATGTAACGTTACATGAGTGATAGTGTTCACTCTGAACAAAGCTAGGGACAGCGTATGCTATATTTTTCTTAATAAAAGTTGTAATAAAATAAATATGTACCTCTCCACATACAACCAGAATATCCATTGCTGTCCTCGTTACTTTAATGTCGCCAACAAATCCAGCCTTGAAGTACGACCACGCTACGTCCAGGCTCTTGTATGCTTTCATGCTTTGGTTTGTGTATTTCCCCGACGTCGATATTAAGTACATATAAATGTCAGGAAACCCTATTCCTGGCCACATGTCTACGTCCATGGACCACTGGTTCTTTGGCAAGCTGTAAGGGTCACATTCGAGTCCAACTGCCTTTATTTTAAGCAGATAATCGTTTATATTAGCCGTGGTTTCGCTACTACCCCTGGCAGAAGCCACGTTTGTTTTGGAAATTTGACACTCAGTGCTGCTCAGTCCGGCTGAGGGGGCGTGTTCGGGAGGGGGCGTGGCGTCGGTGCATTCCCTCTATTGGGCTTCAAACGGCCCAAATTGGGCTTCAAACGGCCCAAAATTTTCGTAGGCGCCCTTCGGAACGCCGGCACACGCGTCGGCCCATATCGGCCTGGCCTGCTTGGTATCTAATGCCCGGCCTGAATTAGAATCCCAGTCCGCCCCTGGCTGATGCCAACCTCCTCACCCCCATCACCAAAACCAAGCACCGCACCACGGGGGACAGAGCCTTTGCCATCGCTGCCCCAACTCTCTGGAACTCTCTGCCCCTCAATATCAGAAACTCCGACTCACTCACCTCCTTCAAAACCCAACTCAAATCCCACCTCTTCAAAACAGCCTACAATATCTGACTTCTACCTCTAACCACCATTCCATCTCTGCAATCTATTGATTTGTATTTGTTTTGTATCTGTATTCGTTCTTGTTATTTCGTTTGTTTACTGTATTACTTTTCTATGTATTGTAAAGCGTCTTTGAGTTCCCCAGAAAAGCGCTATATAAAACTTATGTATTATTATTATTATTATAAGGAAGTTAAAGTTGAAATTAGGCTTATTTTTTAGGAACAAATCTTGTTTCTCCTTTAATGCAAGGAGACGACTGCTGCCACCTTCTTGCCACTTTTGGATTATGATGATGTTTTGTACATGAATGCGTCTGCTAAATGTCTCCATCTGCTGGATGCTGTTTATCATGGTGCGCTGAGATTTATTACTGGCTGTAAACCCCTTACACATCACTGCTTGCTGTATTCTTTAGTCAACTGGTCATCCCTCTCCATGCGCAGAACCGTGCACTGGTATACTTTCATTTATAAATCCATCCTTGGTCTGCTTCCCACATAGTTATCTGTCTATCTACTCCACAAACAGTCCAACTACAGCTTACACATTCAAAACTTCATCACCTATTCCATCCCCTCAGTTCATACTGAGCGTGGAAAAAAGGCATTCTCTTACTCTGCCCCCTCCACCTGGAACACTCTACAGCAGAGTCTGAAGCTGTCCAGTCTGATCCCCCTCCACCTGGAACACACTACAGCAGAGTCTGAAGCTGTCCAGTCTGATCCCCCTCCACCTGGAACACACTACAGCAGAGTCTGAAGCTGTCCAGTCTGATCCTCCTCCACCTGGAACATGCTACAGCAGAGTCTGAAGCTGTCCAGTCTGATGCCCCTGGCAAGTTTTAAATTATTGTTGAGTAATTTGGAGAGAGCTTCCTTGATCTGCTCCTGCTCTCAAGGTTAAATGTTTTCTCTAACCCCCCCCACCGCCCCACCCCTCTTCAGCACTTTGTTTTATATTGGTTTGATGGTTGATTGTACTGTTGCTGTCTTTACATGTGTAACTGTTGTATGAGCTGCTGTATGAACAGGTCGCACTAAATGAGACTTCGGTCTCAATGTGATTTTACCTGTTTAAATAAAGGCAAAAAAAAACAAAAAGAAAAACAATGTGTTGCCCTGCATGACTATATCAGTGGATTCAAGCAGGGGTGTATTACCAAATGGGCCTACTGGGCCCAGGCCCAAGGGCCCAAGGGCTCAGGGGGCCCATAACCAGAGATGGGGACTTGAGACTTGGTGATTTGGACTCGAGTCGACTCGAGTCCCTGTTTTGATGACTTGCGACTTGACTTGACAAAAACATAAATGACTTGAGACTTACTTGGACTTGGAAGTTAAAGACTCAAGACTTGACTTTACTTGAGAGGTGATGACTTGTTTATGTTTGTCAGTTTAAATATTAAATATGAACAACGGAATGTAACAATGTTTGATGTTGTAGTCTGGCTGTCAGTGTTTGACTGTTTAAAGCTGCAGTCAGCTATGTTTTTGTGTTAAAATAAGTTAAATGGCTCTATATTCTGAGCAATCACTAAAATAGAGTGTTTGGTCAGTAACTTGCAACTCCCAACCCCGTGCTGTCCTCTATCTCTCTCCTGTAGCCCTGCAAGCAGGGTGTAACGCCTACATTCCACTAGGTCCGTGTTCGGTCCGTCTGCGCTGCGGTACGGCATCGGAGCCGATACGTTTCCACTCTAATCATTGTGTCAACTCCCACCTACTCCGCTGCGTTGCGTGTCTACTCCGTCCCAGCTCCGACGATCCGGAGCTCTCCGAAAAAGATCCGCAAGGGTTCTATTTTTCACGGATGACGGAGCAAAGCCGCAGCAAGTTGGGCGGAGCCAGGCATGAAATCAACAGGGCAGAGGTGTTTACAGCATTCAATATCAAGCCAGAGGACAAATATGTATGAGGAAAAGTTCATAATTGAAGTGGAAAACCACAAAATAATATATGACACAACACATCCTATTTACAAGGACAACACCAAGCAAGCCCACCCCTCCTCTGCTCCTCCAGTTGGGAACAATGATCTTCTGCCTGTTTGTCGTTGTATTTATCCCACATACAAATTGTCTCCCTCGATTTTACCGTGATAACCTGTGGGTCTCGTCACTCTAGCTGTCTGGCGGAGCAGAGCCGTGACGTGCTCTGCACGCAGCCGGTTAGTGTTGGCGCAGCACAGAGCACGGAGCAAAACCGGAGAACAGCTGCAACGCAACGCAATGCAACCAGTGCAATCCCGGCGTAAGTCGTAAGGACTCAGGGATGACGGCGTTGGATTCGGGCTGAAAAAATACACTGTAGTTCTTTAGAGGCATCACGATCTGACCTTCCATTTCCCAGAAAATATAAACATTTCTCTGAATGGATAGTGGGAGGTGGGCGACCTCCAGGGTGTGGCCTAGCCCATATAACAGTGGTTCCCAACCTTAGGGTCGCGACCCTAAGTGGGGTCGGCTGGAATTCAAATAGGGTCGCCTGACATCGTTCATTTTGTGATAAAAGCACCAAATTTTGTAGATATGTCTATAGATATATTCTGAACAAAACTGGATACTGGGGCATCGCAAATTTGCCCCCTGGTGGCCATGGCCAGACATTTTTCAAAATGGCCACCATCGATTTGTCTAATTTCCTATCCCATTGGACCCACATGCAATACCAGATCCTAGTAAGCCTGAGAAACAAATAAAAATAATCATTCAAAATTATATGGACTTTTACAAAGTAATTGGTCATTTCATTATATTATGTGTGCACATTATGGGCTCTATCTTCCCACTGGCCTTAAAATAGCGTTTAGCGCCAGGCCAAGTGCTATTTAGTGGGCGTGGTCAGTGCATTCCATATTTCCACTCGCCGCTACACGCACATTTTTCAATCTCCAAGATGGCTGCACACAAGTCTCCCCTGTCTCCTCGTCGGTCTGTCCTGTGACTTATGTTCGTTATTTGGACACAAATGTTCAAATATTGAATGTGTTTTGCGTCCGAAGCGCACAAAAACAGGGCGCTGTACTCCGTCAGGTCGCCCTGAGAGCACTCCCCAAGTCTGAAGTCGATCCGATCGACCAACGGTTCTCGAGATACGCGAAGGACAGAGAAAGAGAGAGAGAGAGAGAGAGAGAGAGACAGACAGACAGACAGACAGACAAACGATCCCGTCATTATAGTATAGATATTGTATTAGAACATTTAGGCCTACCTTTACAAATAAGTTGAGTACTCTTCATATTTCATCTCCTACCATTTTCATCTGGAGGTCAGCTTCTCAAGTTTCTCTTGAATTTGTTCCATCATGGTGGTTGTGATTTTTGTCATGGCGCCAAAGGAGAGTGATGCATCAAGAGCCACCTCTGTCCAATCTCTGCCATCATCTTGATCTGAAAAAGATGGGTAGGTCTGAACAGAGAGAGAGAAAGTTGGCAGAAAGAAAGGAAGAATATTATTGAAGACAGAGACAGACGCACCAACAACAATGTAGTCAAAGTATTCTAATCTAACGTATGAAAACAATTTAGGCTAAGATAGCTATAGCCAAGTTAAGTAACACGCATGCTAATGTTAGCTTAAGTATAGCATGCTGTCTTTAAAATCACCAGTGCATTCCTCTCACCTGCAGAAAATGAATGTGATCCTCCAGAGCGACTTGCGACTGGCGCTTCCCAACTCAGCCTGGCCTTCGACCTTGGTGCGTTAACGTCTTAACTCGGGCTTCCCAACTTGGCCTCCTTGGCCCCTAACTAACTTGGCACCAACTTGACCCCAACTGGGCTTCACCTTTTCAACTTTGCGCTTCCTTGCTTATGCTTCCTTTCTCCTGCCCCCAGACTGGGCTTCACCTTTTCAACTTGGGCGCCACCCAACTTGGCCTCCTTGGCCCCCAACTTGGCACCTCCCAACTTGACCCCGACTGGGCTTCACTTTTCAACTTGGCGCTTCCTTGGCGCCTCCCCGACTTTCAGGAACAGGTTACATTTTTGGGGCGTCCGCTTGAAGTGCTGGATGAACCAGGATCTCGTCATTTGATGATGGGTGCGATGAGGCACAGGGGGGCAGAGGGGCTAGTCCAAGGTCTGAGCTTGACATAACGTGCCATGGACAGGGGGACGTAGGCATACTGATACAAATGTTTTTCTTTTTTCTTTTGAAATTTAACAAGAAATATTTCTTTATTATTTAGCATTTTGAGTTCATCACATCACAGGACCCTATGTTAATAAGCCACCAGCCAAATTTGAACGATGATGAACGTCGCAAAGTATATAAATTTAGGTTTGACAGTCGTGGCAAAACTCATGAGAATCAATTATTTTTTAGAGTGTATTTTCTCCCGTGGACTGTGTGGGCGTGTCCCGTCTGCAGCAGGTTTTCCGAGAGAGAGAGCGCGAGACAGAGGGGGGGAGGGAAACGGAGAAAGAGATCGAGTGCTGTGTGTCGAACACAGCACTCGTGCTGTGTGTGTGTGTGTGTGTGTGAGAGAGAGTAACCTCGCGTCACCAGCCTGTGTGTCTCTCTCTGTGCTCTCTCTCTCACTAGTCCCGAGAGAGAGAGAGAGAGAGAGAGAGAGAGAAGAACGGACAAAAGGAGGGTGGGTGCGGATTGCGCGCGTGTACAAAGGTTATATAGAGCTTATGACGTCATAAGCTCCTGCGTTTTAGCACCTCGCGCACTGCTGTCTTCAATGAGGAAGTACTTTGTAGAATCTTGTAGAAAAGTGTCGATTTTAAAGGCCCAATCCGTCAAAACTCACTATTACTGACGCCGGTGGCCATTAGGGGAACTGCACCCAGGCGCTTGCATGTGCCAGAGCGCGTGCGGGAACGCGCCTCAACAGCAGCTCCAGAGTTGGAGACCGCGCAGGCGCAGTGTGGACTTGAATCACCCTCGCAAAAAACACCGCAACCGTTCTTTTCTCCAACTTTTAGCGACTAAAAGCACCATGTCCAGTGATGAAGTAAGTAAAGTCGAACTTATAGTTTGAATTCAGTACACTAACGATAGTTGTCAATAAGCAAAGGAGGGGAAAATAGCGAAGTTAGACGTAGATGTAGAAACGGCAGCACATTGTTTCAGCCAAATGAGTGTTGCTATGGAGATTACCACAATAGATTTGGAAGGACATACGTTTAATACTGTAACGTACTGTTGTCTCTACTTTACTAACTCTTAGCGTTAGCATCCAGCACATGCAGACTTACAGACGTGACACAGAAATACAGTCGAGGTTTCATAGTTTTCATTCATTCAATGACAATTCAACGTGACTAGACGATAGGCTCTAGTATACAGTCCATAATGTCAGGAGGCATGGCATAGTTGCAGGACTGTAATGCATGTGAACGTCCAGATTTTGCAAACAGCCAGGTAACCTGGTTATAGCTGATGTTTTAGAAAGGCACTAACTACATTATCAGGGAAAACTGTTATGGATCTGCTAAGACAACTTCAAATGACAGTTAGACAAATGTCCCCAACTACAAACTTACTTTATATGTGAGGTATTAGGGCTGACAGTGCTTGTAGCCTACTTTATTGTAATTGGGGTTTACCATTTGAAACAGTGAGCTTAGCCTGTTATCTCATCTTCCAATGTAGTCTTTCACAACTTGCAAATCTGCATACGTCAAATGTAGGTTTGAGACTCAAACCAGCCTTTTGAGGGTTAGGGTTCAAGATTACACACCCATTTGAAAGCCATTCTAAACATGTTATTCTTGCTCAATATGCAGGCTGAATTGCAACAACTGAGCCAGCAACAGCGGGATGAAGTCCTCCAGATGGTGGTTGAACGCCTTCCAGGGGTGATGCTGGACATCATGGAGTACCGGGCAGCCGAACCAGGACCACAACTGCCAGACAGAGGACAGCCAGCATGGTGCAGATGCACAAACTGGAATGACATTCTATCCTTAGACGACAGCCAGGACCTAGGGGCCGATAACAAACAGTACTGGTACTCAGCTTACCGCCAGTTCAACGTCTGGCAACACGGACGTCTGGGGAGGAGGAACCGGCAAGTCATACCTAGCTGCTGTGTGTGGCGGGTCAGAGACAAATATCCTGACCCCTTTGGGAATTATGTCGGATACAAGGAAGCACTATTTAGGTGAATTTTCCCCTTTGAGATGTTCCTGTGTGTTTTTGTTCTACCTCAAAAAGACATTTCAATTTGACAATATCCTGACATCTTCTTGCGTGTGTTCTGTACCTCAAAAATACATTATAATTAGGGTTAGGCAGAAAGAGACTGCTGTTCAGTGTTTCTCGGCCAGTGCAATAACTGAAAGGAAAGATTTTTTTTCCCAACATTTTTATTTTATTTTCTCAAACACGGACAAAGACAGTCTCTGCCTACCTTTTCTTTTGCACATGGGAATTTCTTTTCTTACAAAGTTTTGTCTAATAAACAATTTGTGGTGCTGTAAACAATCTTTTTTTTTTTCTAAAACATGGACAAGAGACAAAGTCTCTGCCTACCTTTTTTTTGCACATGTGAATTTCTTTTCTTACAAAGTATGTACAAAGTTTTGTCTAATAAACAATTTCTGGTGTTGTAAACATTTTTTTTTTTTTCTAACACATGGACAAGAGACAAAGTCTCTGTCTACATTTTTTTTGCACATGTGAATTTGATTTGTTACAAAGTATTTATAAAGTTTTGTGCAATAAACCATTCGAGGAACAGTAAACAATACTGTCAAGCCTTTATTGTTTCTCGCAGTCTCCCGTCCAAGATGCTGAAGCCATGTCCTTCACAGGGAGAGAGAGACAGAAAGAGATATTAGAACCAACACCAGTATTTCTCAAACCAAGTGGGTGCAGGCTTCCAAGCACAAAGACTAAACAAAAGTAGACAATTAATCAGCATACATGTGTAACCATCGTGTCATTATTGCAGGGTATTATTTTATAGCAGTGACTCAAATTGAGCCAATGAAATCAGTGCTGACCCAATCCACAGAATATTAGATTCTGCAGGAAGAGGTGAATGTCTCAAACGTTCTCAAAGTGGCGTCCCCAGATGTTCCCCGGCTAAAACACAGTAGTTTATTTCATATATATATATATATATATATATATATATATATATATATATATATATATATATAGCTGAGAAAAGCCCTGTGCACAGCAGTGCTCTGCTCCTGGGTGCTGGCTGGTGCAGGGTGAATCACAAAAGTAAAAAAGAAGTTATCCAGCGCACAATATTGTCTCTTGTTTTTAATGTAGCCTAATAAAGTGTCTATTTTCCTACCCTGGTGTGCGCTGGATAACTTCTTTTTTACTTATATATATATATATATATATATATATATATATATATATATATATATATATATATATATATATATATCAAATACCATCCACAAGTGCCACAATGAGTAAACAAAGTACTACTGCTATTGAGGTCTTGTGGTCTAATTTGTGTGAGTTTATGGGTCCTTGGCGTGGTAACATTCTGAAAACCACTGATGTACAGCATGTCTAAAGGGAATTACATGGCAGACAAATGAAACGTATGTGTTGTTTGTTATCATATTGAAACCCGGTGTCCCCTTTCGAGAGATCAGGGATGACTTTTAGGATGGCGGTTGACATACCTGTCCTCTTTGGATCTGTGCCTTGACCAGTTCAGCTGTTGGAGGGGGCAGGACCCCTGTAATAGGTCCCAGACTCCGCGGGTCACCTGGCTTCAGACCTCTCCGTCTTGGCAGTCCAGTTGGAGCGGTGAAACGTGTCCTCAGGATGTGGATCAACCCCAGCTATTCCAAAATCCTCCCTGTTGAGATATCAATTTAGTTTCAACCAATCAATTATCTGTGTGTGCAGCTGTGATACACACATAATCCAGCTGTACAATGCTGACAAATCATGAGCATTTTTCAGAGTATATAGATTTTACTTATTGATCATGCAGATAGTTATGTTGGTAGTTTGAAAGGGAAAACAAACTAACCGGGCAGATTCTTCTCCAATAGGTGATGTTTGGAGGGTCAATTGAAGAGATTTCCTCTTTCTTGGAGTTGACGCTGCTGGCCCCTTACTTTTCAGCTTCTTGTAGCTAGAAAATAAATGTAACGCTAGTCAGATTGGGAATGCTTTACCATGCAACCACGCTACGGCCGAGCTTCTTTGTAAAGTCAGCTGGTTCCAAACAAACACAACAAGCTAACGTTGCAAGCTTACAGTTTATGCGTCACTTTTGGCTCAAAAAAAGTCTGAGAACACAGTAAACTCCAACACCGCTAGTATTAGTATGGACAACAAACTAACGTGACAACGTCGTTAGCATGCTACAGTCAGAAACACTATATTTGTCAGTCTTTTTCCGAGTCGCGTTCGGCTCCAAACAGCTAATAGCTACAACCACGTAGCGTTATAAATAGCTAGCGTTACTATTGCATATGACTGAGCCCCCCGCAAACGTTAGTTTGCTAAGTAAAGGATATCCTCTTCTATGACGCTAAAATCAAATTCACTAAATCTTTGTAAATGTGTTCTTACCAGTTCAATAGGAAATGAGCCATATCGGGTTATCTTCAGAACCGAGCGAAGGTCTCTCCATGGGGCAAAAGCATAGCCGATGGTGATTCGGGTTTTGTTCCAGTTTCCTGATGCATGTTTATGGGCCAGACGGGCTTCGCTGGATAAAACTTGCGGCTTTTTCTTTTTTGGTTGAGCTTTTAGTGGGCTCTGAGTTCCTGCTGGTCGTTTGCTGCTGCTCGCGGACGCCATTGCTTCGCTAAACATTTGCCTGTTGGTTGTCCCGCTCTTCTTCTACGGTTGTATTCATTGCTGTTTCCTGGAGGAGCTGCCTGAGCGCGTGAACGCGCGAGACGTCACATCCTCTAGCTGTGGCGGGAGATGCTCTCCACTTCGAAACTGCGGTTTTTCCATGTAACTTCTGAACGGCTGGTCTGAGAGAAACGCCCCTGGTCGCCATTTTTAAGTTACGTCAAGGCGCATTCACTCAGTGCCAATAATAAACACTTTGTGCACATTTATTTCTCGCCAAAACCAACGGAATGGGCCTTTAAGGCTTTGGGTTGAAAGTAATGTATAATAATTTCGGAGGCACAAAATTACTAACATAAGACCCTAAATAACATAGTTAGAACGTTTTTGTGGATTTTGGTTTCCAGGGACTTTAAATTATTATTATTATTATTTCATTATTATTATTATTATTATTATTATATTTATATATATTATTATTAATATCATTATTGTTATTAATGGGCATTTAATGATAGATAGAAGTCGTTGCACTTTTTTTTTCTTTCCCACTTGAGCACCTGCTCCCCAAAATCTCTGATGGTTGAAAACTTATTATGATGTCCATTAATTTAGCCTACTAGTTCTCATCTCTGGCTTGTCGCGGGTAGGGAACTGATTCTTAACGTAGATTTTTTTCTTTCTTTTCCCCCCCAAGTTATTTAATTTGACATTATTGGATGCAAAGAGACCAAGGTCCCTATCGTTGCATCAAATCAGTGGGCGTGGACCAGCGCACTTGATATCGTCGTGCTGGCGCTAGACGCAGCCTCAACCATTACAACCACGCCTTTTAAGCGTAAAATTATGCACCGTCATGCTCATTGGATAACTGCAATAAACGAATCGCACGCTTGCCTTTTTAGCTCCAATTCCAGTGATCCCGCAAAACCAGACGAAAGCCAAACACTCTGCCCCCCCCCCCCCTCCCTTCATCCAGCCTGTCTGTCTGCATTATAGGCTATTATTCCATATTATTATGCTTCTCAAACCAATCTAACTGCAGTTTCAATACTGCAAGCATGTAAATACGCTACACTATAGCAAGATCAAAGTGAAAATAATGTACTAAACGCATCAGCTAGAAAAATATAGCCTATTAGATTGGTGAAAGTTTGTCCAGAAAGATATCGTTTTCTCTCCCCTGCTGCAGGTAGAATGATGCACATAAATATACCCTACATTATGTAAAGTCATTGCATAAATGTGTTTTTATTGTAAAACTAAATGTCAAGTAGGGCCAAGTTATTGGAGCGGACATCACAGTATAGCACATCACAGAAGCGCGTTCCGCTGTCACTTATCTAAATCACGTTAAACCCACAAGGGGTATATATAGGCTCAAGAGGACATATATGTTTCACATAGGGTGGTGTTTCATTTCGATGTTTTATTTGGTCCAATATTGAAATGTTCTACAATTGCAGGTTGTCTTACCATTACACATTATTTTAGATCTACCTTTTATATCTATTTCGGCTCATTTGGTTGCTATTTAGTAGCGAAATGGAGGACCCAATTGCATGCTGGGAGTGGACATTCACAGGCAGTAAACTTACAACTGCTATTTCCTATGGGAAGCTGGGTGCTGCTATGTGTTGTGTCTGTTTGAGCGAGGGAGTCAGAGAGAGAGAGAGAAGGGTGACTCAGAGGCAGAAGAGCACTGGCGCACTGAATCGGCCTGGTTTCAGAGAGAGACAGAGAAGGGTGACAGGGGAGAGGCACAAGTGCACTGGCGCACTGAATAGGCCTGGTTTTCAAAGGCGCAAAGCGCTAAATTTACGGCAGGTGCGAAGATAGCAGTACGCCGGTATTTAAGGCCGACACGCCCACTTTGGCCCATTCTGGGACTGCGCCACGCCCATTCGGCCTAAAGCGCATTTGGCAGCGTAAAGCCATATTGATATCGTCCCAAAACAGGCGCAAGGCACGTTTTTTTGCGTTTAAGGCCCGTTTTAGCGCCGAAGGCTTGTGGGAGAATAGGGCCCCTAATGTAGGCCCGCCAGAATCTTTCTTTACTGTTCGGTTCGCAGGGATTGTGAAGAGTTCATTCACTATCATTTGCTGCTTGTTTTTTTTTGGTGTGTACAGGCCTGTAGATTCAAACCTGAACCGATTGTATAAGGCAAAGATTGGCTTGATATTCTTCTTATAGTTTTCCTATCTAGCTGTTCTATAGGACGAATCAGCGCGATGTCACTTGCCACCCAGAAATGCGGAACCCCGCGGCAGTATGAGTTGTATGAGTAGCAGTATGAGTCTGTAGTAGTAGTAGTAGTAGTAGTAGTATGAGTCTGTAGTATGAGTTGTGCCAAACAAACGTTAATATCTCAAAAACTATACATCACATCGGTTATATTTTGACATTCTGAGTGAGAGCAGAAGTAGCTCAAGAGTTTGCTGTATAATATATGCATGTCGTGTTAAAGTTGTGTAAACTGTCACAGTTTTTAAAATGTAAACAGAGTTAACTGGCTAGAGTCAGACACTCATGCATCGCGCCACTTGGGCTCCATAGGGTTTCATTGCCGTTGCCACCCAGTGACGCGGTTTGTTTACCAAAATGCTGCTCAGCTGATCCCTCGTATTCCTAATAGATGCACATTTTGAGTTATACATTTTGACATTTAGAATATTAAAAGTAAGCTAACCATTATTAATAAGTAAATTTTCCCCTCAAATTTAACTTCAAGTTATATATTGTATGTGTAGAATAGGCTATTTCATTAATTTTGACAATCGTGTACTGTCACTTTAAGAGAATTGCACCCACACCCTCAGCTAAGCTGTTGTACGGTGGAATCAGTTCAGTTGAGGCAGAGACTACCCGTGGAGACACGCGGTTTTTAAACCGTGTCCTGTTTGATTAGTTTGATATTATCCAGCAAGAGAAAGAACAGTGGATGTAACCTGTGACACTTGTGGATGTGGAATAAAAGTTGTTAGTCTTTTTCCAACCTGATAATGGACTTTGGAGTGGATGATTAAAAACTATCAACTGAACACCAGCCGGAGAGACGAACGAATGCCACCGCCCCCGAGCGGGAACAGAGTAGGCTATCATCAAAATCCTCGTCTCCGTCCAGGAAATGCTCTATTTCCTCGTGCCCGAATCTTCCATTCTGAGCTGAGGGTGAAAGCAAGCCCCCAGGAATAGCGCTGGGCTGTGAAGCCATTTGAACATGGTGGCGAAGCTCTGTATTGCAAGTCACGTGACGCCATGCAGCCCAGAAAGGAAAATTCCCATCCACTTGCATGGGGACCTCGGCAGCTGTTAAACCCAGGGGAATTTTTTTCGGGTGTCACTCAAAGTATAAAACGACTATTTTAATTATCAACAAATTTTTGATGGGGCATTTTTTCTTCAGAAGCCACTAAGAGCCGTATACGGGTGTATTTTCTTCTTGTAATACAATCCATGGGTGGGAGGGGTGGGAGACGTCATGGAATACATCATGGCACACATGCGCACTTCGCCTTGGGCCGCATGGTCAGGAAGTAAAACCAGGAAGAAAAAGCCCCCATGATGGCTTCATGCGCCAGTGAGCAACCTCAATCCGAATGCATGGGTGGGCGTGGCACGTCCCCTATCCAGTTCTTTTAATACATCCATGGGTGAAAGTCAATGCTGAGTGAACCCACAAATTAAAGGCGACTTAAGAACGGGATCGAAGCAGCAAACAATAGGAGAATGGGAGAATAGAATAGCGAAACGACAGCTTCAGAGGAGATGATGAACAGCCGTGATGCCAGCTGCTGCTATGATCTGCCAGAGAGGGAGGTGACGTAGAACCCTCGCTATATGTACTAGGATGAACTGATGTCATAACTGATGTCATACTTAAACTTGACTGACATCACGGGCTGACCAGGTTATGCAAATATGGCGGCCTTCTGATTGAAATTTGGTATGAAACCTCACTACTATTAATAATTATAAAAATATGAATAGTGTATAATAATAACCATAATAAAGGACTTTCAGTAAATACTTTACTGAAAATAGTAAAGTGTTTAGCTTTTTAAAAACTAGTTTCTCAAAGATTTGAAAGGATCTAGGCTTCTTTTGTTGAGGAGAAATCATAGATCACAATCACAGATTTCAGTGCCCAACCTACTTGCATTTTACATTACGTTACATTACGTATATTATCCAAAGTGACTTACTTACAATGAAATAATATATATTTTTATATATAATTATATAATAATAATATAAATATATTACTTTCAACTGCAGTGATGGAGGATGTTGCTATGAGTGACTGACCAGTGTTTCAAGAAATCCCAGCTACACAGGCTATAAAAAGCTTTGTTCTCAAAACAAAAGCAAATGACAATGCATTGTTGTTATTACAGTACATTGTCATATTTTAGCCGTCATGTTTCTGTTGGATCTAAAAACGGATCTCTAATTAGCTAGCTTACTTGTCTCTGCTGTAAAAAGGGGTGAGAGGGGGCGGGGCTGTTCCACAGACTTGTGTAGGAGGAGAGAAGTTGTATCAATATTGTTGCTGTTCCTATTGGTTACCAATAGAGGCTGATACAGTCAAGTTCATACTGTAGCTTACCTTACTACCCAGCAGGGTTTTAGATAAAGAGATACAATACACGTCTGAATGTTTAAACATATTTTCTTTCAGTATTGTGTACACAGCATGAAATGTTTGAGTCTCTACGCTAATAACCTACTAGTAGAGCGTTTATATAGCGTTTATAACTTTATTTTGTATACCTGGTAGGGCAAGTAGTGTGTGTATACTGTACTCACCATACCAGGTAGTCACAAAAGGATTTTGACACAAGAAACCACAAACATTTAATCTCTTACTTAAATCTGCATGTTATTAAGTCCTAATCTATTAAACTACAGACAATCACAGAGTTATGGCCCATTTCCACCGCAGGTAGTAGCGCGATCCCGCTCCGCTCGACTCGATAAATGGTCTCATTCCACCACTAAAAACTATCCCAGCCCGGGTTGTATTGGGGTCGAGTCGTGCTACTTTTAGTACCTGCCTCGTCGTGGTTCTATTCTGTGAACCCGGGTTCATACGGTGACGTGAAAACATTGTTGACGACTGTTATGCCCGGCCTAGGGGATACCCAGCACAACATAAAAGAAAGTGACTCCCCCTTTCCCCTCTCCCAAGGATGACCATGCCACGACAGGTTTTCAGTCCACAGAATAAGATTTATTTAAATATAGCAGCAGAGAGCATCAGGATGAGCACACTCAAAATAATAAACAAAATCTATATTTAACTCTAAGCTTACCTGTAAAGAAAACCCCCCCCCAAATAAACAACATGGTTCTTACCTGCTTAACTAATAACAAAAACAGGAGAAAAGTTAACTAAAGATAAATCAAAGATTCTCACCCCTACATGCTGCTATAGGACTGCTCACAATTATCATCAAAAGTTTAGTACTTGACACAATTATCCACTGGGTTTAGCTAAGCTAACACACAAAGAATGAGTCAGCTCCTGCCATGACACAGCCGGGTTGGGAGAAGGAAAAAGAGGAGTGAGGAGGCCTCGGCACAGGTTCCTTTTTAAAGCCGGCCCGCATCCGTCTCCAACCAATCACCAGCATAGTCTGTGATGATCACCAGCAGCACCTGCAGCAAGAACTCAGAGTACACTGGAGAGCTCCACGCCAGGCAGGGAGGGAGAACACAGCACATCAGAATACACATAATGATCCTCTGGGTCATAACAACGACTGATTGGTCAGGCAGAATCGTGTTTACTCTGTCTACTGACTGTCAATGCAATGCTGGCGGCTGCATACCAGTTTAGTGCTCTTACCTTCTCTTCTGTTATGTATATTTCCATCAGTCTTTTGTGTTGCTGCCTTCGCCTCCGGTGAAATAAAATCGTGGCGGGTGTTCAATTGTCTGAGAGAGAAAAAATTCCGCTGCTCAGGAAGCTCTGTAGCTGAGTGCAGGCTGCAGCGCTCCGCTAGGCCGCAGCGGGTGTTTGGTGAAGCCGCGGTCTTGCCTGGTGAGAGGCCGCGGGGTACAGGCTTCACTCTGTTGCGCCTCTCCCGTCCCCGCACAGCGCAGCGCATGCCTGTGAGTTTGACTAACTACAAAGTGATATCCATTCTCCTGGCCGATTGTCACATTTGCCCATGTACACTGTAGGTCATTTAGAGGCACCAGTATTTCCTAAACAGTTTAAAAGTTATGTGGATGGATTTAATTGTAACGTTATGTTATAGCCTACTTCGGCTATAAGCGAAGGACAGATATGCGGTCGCTATGACGACCAGCTGTGGGCGGGGGTGGGTGGGGGCAGATGACCCGCGGTGGAAGCAAAACGTCCATCGGGCCGAAACGATTAGAGCCGAGTGGTGACGAGCTGTGCAGGGCAGTAAAATGTGGTGGAAATGAGCCAGTAGAAAGCTCCTTTTATTCTAAATAAATTGGTTTTATTTCCTCAGTAGGTTTTGACCTTAGAGTAAAAATCAAGACAATGATAATATAGCTTGCCATTCTTCCATTTATTTGGAAGTTGACAACATATTTCAAATGATACAAGATGTGTATATATGCATATGCTCATAAATTACTTATTATGGGATATAATAGCACCATTACTCCACCTTATACTGTAGCTGTTGAGATGCTCCTTGCCTAAAAGCTCTAGGTCTCTCTCCCCCCTCTCTCTCTGTCTCTATATCTCTCTCTCTTTCTCAATACCTGTGATCAGCTTCGTTTCTCTTGAAAAGCTCTGCCAGTCACTTCCTTTTCTGAATAACAGAGACAGGTTGGCATCCACTTGTGCAACCAAATGATGTGGGTTTGTTTCTCTGTCCATGGGTGTGCTGCATTTTTTTATTTTTTTTATTTTTTTATTATTTTGCCTTTATTTATACAGGGAAGGCTCTTGAGAGCAAGCTCTCATTTTCAAGAGCGCCCTGTTACAATGAACATATACAAGGGTTTACAGACAGACAAGATAAGAGCAATAAGACAAATGATAATCAACTAAAACATGTGCATTCCTCGTGCAGTGTGCTCTCGAGGAGTACTCTAAATGAGTCCAGAGAGATCCATTTCTCCAGCTTCAGAGTGTCCTGGAGCATATTCCACTTGTTAGGGGCATAAAATGAAAAAGCAGTCTTTCTTTGTTCGGATCTCACTCGTGGAATACGCAGCCTGAGGTGAGATTGCGAGCGTGTACAATAACTGGTGTTGATGTGAGTAAGAAGTGAAGACAGATACAGTGGAAGCTGTCCAATCAAGGCTTTGTAAATAAATACGAGACAGTGCTGTTCTCTTCTAGCCGTCAGCTCACCTTTTCATACAAAATACAATGATGAGTAAGAAAGCAATCACCTGTTATGAAGCGCAGGGCGCTGTGATACACAGTGTCGAGCGACTTCAAAGCAGTTGATGAGGCATGCATGTACACAATATCTCCATAATCAAAAACAGACAATATTAGAGATTGAACAATCGATCTTCTAGTGCAGAATGAAAAACAAGATCTATTTCTATACAGGAAACCAATTTTCAACAAGTTCACACAGAGCCCACATTTGCTATGCTATTAATTCTTTTTTTATAGCCCATTAGTTATCATCATTAGTTTAATGCTAAGCCTATCTGACAAGCTGAGAGTGAATGATATCCTCAATTTTCATTTTTGAGTCAAAAGCATAACGCCAAAAGAACTTGCCATCATATGTGAAAGTATCACTGATATTTAGTCATCTGGTCTAACAAAAACATCAAAAAAGAAAGACACATGATATTTGACATTAAACACTACAAAAACAATCATAAAACAAGAGAATCTACAGTATTTGAAATGTCAGTGTTAGGCTAACTCCCATGTTTACAGTATGTCTAATACTATGCATCAGTAGCATTTTCTTTTTGACATGTTACATGGATGTTGTTAAATTCAGAACAACACTAAAATAATAACATATCCTATAGAGAATACATTCATGAATCCATGAATTAAATTCAATCAATTGGTCAATTGGTCATGCCAGTCTCTTACTCAGTCGTAATACTTTCAGGAAAAAACCTGTTTGTCCCGTAACTCTTGAAGCAGTCCTCCTCATCACTGTGGTGACCAGCCATCGGTACTAGCGGTGTAAATCGCTGTAAACTAAAGACAAGACAGCGTTGTTAAATGTCACCAAACCAGACCTGTAGGAGATGGAGGTCCTCGGTGTCACAGAGCTTCTCCAGCTCAGAGTCTGTTCTCTGTAGCTCAGTGATGTCCTCCTCTAGCTCTTTGACGAGCCCTTCAGCTCGTGTCCATGATGCCTCCTCCTGATTGCCTCTAGTTCCTTTATTGAGGTCCACAGATAGTTTGATGTGTTCGACTTCATCCAGTCTCTCCTGAATCATCTGCTGAAGCTTCATCCTTCTCATCTTTAATTTAACCTGTGGGGGAAAAAAACATGATGTACATCAGCAGAACAAGTGCATACTGATGCTAATACCAGTGTTGTAGTCAAGTCGCTATATCTCGAGTCCAAGTCAAGTCTCGAACCCCACAGTGTTCGAGTCCGAGTCACCAAAGAAGAGTCTGAGTCCAGTCTCCATTACCTGAGTCCCAGTCATCATGCTCAAGTCCAAGTTGAGTCACAAGTCCTGAAAATGTGCCCGGGAAGTCTGAGTCCGACTCGACTCAACTACGACTCTGATTAATACTATAATCTCTTTAAAGGTGCAACATGTAAAATATTTTAAAGGGACACGCCACATTTTCAGGTGTTTAGCTCATTTGCCATATCCCCCCCACATAACCAAGGTATACCATGCCTTTACTGTCACTGTCCCAGCAGTATACAGTGAGCAACAGTCGTGAAGTTATTAGTATCACCTTAGAATGGAGGCCAATGGTACACCCGTTCAAAATAACCAAAAACACATATCTAATAGCGCCAAAATACATGTTGGGCTTCAGGTACTCACCACGAGATGAAATATTAATCCATAGTTACCAGGGATGTCACAATATATCGTCCAACAATATATCGCGATATCAAAAAGTGACAATATGTATCGTTGAGATGAAATCTCATATCGCGAGAAAAAGAAGCTGAACATCATGGTGTCACTGATCTGCATCTGATTGCATGCTTGCTCTCCTTTTCATTGCTTTGTTTGAACAGACGAGGGACGTTACAGACACAGAGGATGAAAATGGTGAAATTACTCGTGGTGGATGCCCCCTCAACTTACAAATCGATCGCAAAAAAATATTGTTAAAATATCGTATCGTATCGTTATTGTGCACCCAATATAGTGTATCGTATCGTATCGTGAACTGAGTGTATCGTGACACCCCTAATAGTTACGTGAAATGTCATTTTCGGAGTGAATCCCCACACCGAGTTACTTCCTTGTTTGCCTGTAAAGAGCGCTTCCGCTGTTACACAGCGCATGCGCTGTATGTCACGCATGCCTAGCGGCCATGTTTAGAAAGTAATTCCGGCTATGTATTTACCTTAAAAAAAGAAAAAATGTCTCCGCATTTGGATTAATATTTCATCTCGATAGCACAACATGTATTTTGGCGCTATTAAATCTGTGTTTTTGGTTATTTTGAATGGGTTTAGCATTCTAAGGCGATACTTATTAACTTCATGACTGTAGCTCACTACTCGGACATGGTGTACCTTGGATATAAAGGCATGGTGTACCTTGGATATAAAGGCATGGTGTACCTTGGATATAAAGGCATGGTGTACCTTGGATATAAAGGCATGGTGTACCTTGGATATAAAGGCATGGTGTACCTTGGATATGGCAAATGAGCTAAACTCCCCAAATGTGGCATATCCCTTTAAACATCATTGCATAATTAATGAACTGTGATACCTTTGTATAACCATAATCAAGCGAGACCGTCAACATGATTGATAGTCTATCTCACACAAGTGGTATTGTTAGTGCGAGTTCTACAGTACAGTTTCTCAAAATTAAGACTACATTTCCCATAAGCCTTGTTGCTTTCTGTTGTAAAGAGCATGTTGATTCGTGTCCCCTCTGCATGCTTCACTGAAGAGAATGAACACCATCTGCTGCATAAGTATAAGAACAGCGCCCTCTGCCTAATATACACTGAAGTATACCATCATGTATGAGCTGCTACCATCATGTATGACTAATGTTCAATAGTATGTTAATTAGGCATATGCTATTTGCACCTAACAGAATGTTACTATGTTTAATTATGTTTAATTATGTTTAAAGTATGTTCATGCCATTTGCACATATGTGCCACTGTCTGTGGCGTGTCTTACTGCTTTATTGCTTGTTGCCTCTTGTTTTTAATTATTTTTTATTTTATTTTTGCACTATGTTGTAACGGAGTCTACAGCACAAGAATTTCACACGTGATACTTGTACTACGGAGTGACAATAAAAATCTTGAATCTTGAATCTTGAAGTAGAGGTCCTTGATATGTATGTATATGAAGGTTGAGAATAACTGGAATAGACCGTACCTTCTTCCTTGCAGCTTCCTTGGTGATAGACACCATGTGGTGGCCCCTGTGGTCTGTCTGGACACACATGGCACAGATGCACGTCTGGTCGCTCCTGCAGAACCTGACGAGCCGCTTCCCGTGCAGCCGGCACACAGAGTCCTCCAGGTTCTTCAACACGCTGATCAGAAGATGGCGCCCAAGCAGCGCATCCCTGTAGTGAGGCTCCAGGTGGGCGTCGCAGTAGGAGGCCAGACACACCAGACAGGACTTCACCGCTCGATGCTTTGTCGGGCAAAGATCGCAAAGCACTTCTCCCGCTCTTAAAGGGACAGCTTCACTCGGGGCGCCGGCGGGTAGCGTTTGGTCCATCTTGAGGTGGGGCCTGGTGGGGAACAAGGCCTTGCAGAGGGGGCACTGGCAGGCCACGTGGAGCCTCCAGTATTCTCCTATACATGCCAGGCAGAAGCAGTGTCCACACGGGAGGGAAACGGGGCTGGTGAACTCATCCAGGCAGATGCAGCATTTGGGAAGCTCTGACATGAAGCCAAAAGGCAGTGAGTGCCTTGTGTGGAGGTCAGATATGGCCTGGTTTGAACTGCCACAGATTTCCAAGAGAAGGCGGTGCACTACTCCACTGATGGCTCAACATGTATCTGTAGGAAACAAGTACTTTCATTTTAGCACAGAGATAGGCTACAGCTACACCTGACAGCCAGCAAGTCTGATTTAAAGGGACAGCTCACCCTAAAATCCAGAAATACACATTTTCCCTCTCATTTGCAGTGCTATTTATCCATCTATATAGTTTTGTGTTATTTGCCTGAGTTTTGGAGATATCGGCCTCAGAGTTTCTGCCTTCTCTCTAATACAATGGAACTGGATGGCACTCGGCTTGTGGTGCTCAAAGTGCCAAAGATATACATTTGATCAACTCAACAGCAATGTCTCTTTCCAGAAATCATGACCCCGTTACTCAAGATAATCCACAGACCTTGTTATGAGCAGTTTCATGTAGGAGCGCTAGCTGCTAGTTAGTTCCTACAAAAGAAAATAGTTCCTACATGAAACTGCTCACAACAAAGTATGTGGATTATCTTGAGTAACATGGTCATGATTTCTGGAAAGAGACAATGCTGTTGAGTTTTTCAAATATATATTTTTGTTTCTTTGAGAACCACAAGCCGAGTGCCATCCAGTTCCATTGTAGAGAAGGCAGCCATCTCTACAGCCGATATCTCCAAAACTCAGGCAACTAACACAAAACGATATAGATGGATAAATAGCACTACAGGTGAGAGGGAAAATATGTTTTTTTGGATTTTAGGGTGAGCTGTCCCTTTAAGGCCTGTTGATACGTGTTGATAAGTGTGTTATTCTGGAACAGTCAGAGGCGCTGACGAATACAAGACGTCACTTCTGATTCTGGAGTCACATTGTGAGACTAGTCAAAATGAGACAATAAAAGCTAATAAAAACAACAACAGAGATGAGAACAGTTACACAGATGCTGTATTAATGCCAGACACGGCCTCATGCAACATGGCTACATCATCATCAGTATGGGAGCTAGGGCTCTGTTTGTTTCTGTCTCTCTGTCTGTCCCATGTCCCACTGTGATGTCATAAATTCCCACCTGATCTCCAAAACAATTGTAAAATCCACACTTCATTGAGATACAATACTGACACTCAACTTGCTATCAAGTGAGATGTGGCACTAAAAAGTCTAGAGTTTCAGGTGACAGAGCTGTGTGGAAAACATAGTTATTCAATGGTTTGTGGTAAATCTTTGGGTTTAGGTCAGGATCTGTCCGTACCAAAGTGACCATAGGCAAGTGAGTTGGACATCTCCCCCCCCCCCCCTCCCCCCGTCACCTGGTAGTTTAGTATCAACATTGAACTATCCAACAAGTGTCACCAGAAATCCATTTATATCTATAAAACTTATATATAATATATATATAATTATATATACTTATAAAACTATAAAACTTGCCTCCAAAACATTCACTGAATATAGATGCTAGTTGAATGTCAACAAACACGAGTAATCACTGCCACTTGACAAAAGCCTACAGCAATGATAAACACAATCTCAAATCTTTACATACAGAGAAGTGAATATGGAAATAGGCCGTTCACTTACCCGTCTTGTGTAAAAAGCAGACTGTCTTATGTGGCTCTAACATGCTGAGTAAAGTGAGGCTCCTATTGGTCCGTTCCTCCTCTCTAGTAGGCACGGACACGCCTACAGTACAGTGTCAGTGGGAAAGAGGGCGGCGCTGTTGGACTGTGGAACCCTCTGTCATTTCCTCCATGCTGATATACCTTTACCTGGAAATACAGGTGTGGTTCCTCATAGCAAAATCTACAGCTGCATCTACAGTCACATGATCAACACAAAAGCACTGAACTCAGCATGATTCAGAACTAATACAAATGCACTATGCATAATATAGAGTATATTATACAATCTTTATTTATATAGATAGATAGATAGATAGATAGGTAGATAGAAAGATAGAAAGATATATAGAGATAGAAAGATACATTAGAAAGATAGATAGATAGAGATAGATAGATAGATAGATAGATAGATAGATAGATAGATATAGATAGATAGATAGATAGATAGATAGATAGATAGATAGATAGATAGATAGATAGTGAAATAGAGTAAGGAAGTAGACATAAAGAAAGGAATAATGTTATTTGTATGTAGAGTGTAAGTTATTGTATGTTGTTTTTTCGGCACGGTGCTCAGCGTTTATTACTGTTGCCTCACAGCAAGAAGGTCCAAGGTTTGAACCCCACAATGTGTGGAGTCTGCATGTTCTCCCTGTGTTTGAGTGCGTTTTCTCCCACCATCAAAGACATGTATGTTAGTGTTATGTTAGGCCCCTGATCAAGGCACTGGCAAAAGAACTGGAGTTGGTCCCCGGACGCTGCACTGCAGCACTGCTCCTAAGTCTAGGAAGGTTTAAGGATGGATCAAATGCAGAGGATGAATTACCCCATGGGGACAATAAGGGAACCTAACTTGACTTAAACAGCCATTCACACTGAAAGCAAAAGAAACATTTAACAGAACAAAACCAAACACGTTTAGATGGAAAAATGACTCACCTGGCATACTGTACCACACAATCTCTTTCAGTTCTTAAAAATGCACGACCACAGGTGTTGCCACATGGTTTTCCACCCCGGGATGCCCTACAACAGAACAGCCCCAAAGTGTCTACTCTTTCAACATATCCTTTTACAGGGTTGGTCCATACTACTACCTCAGACTTCACAACACATGTAATGGACATGTAATGGAACTGCATTTTGGTGGCCACCACTTCCACATTCATGCTTTCCACGTGCTTCACACAACTCTCGCAATCTTTTCCATCGAAGGAATGACACTACACTCGTGCTCTCGGCTTCATGTGTGGTCCAAGAAACGAGCAGTACATCACACCAAGCGCAGAAAAACTTAACACTCTGCGTGCACGTCTGGGAAAGCTCAAATTACTCATTATTGATGAAGTATCTATGGTTGGTGCAGATCTGCTTTACTTCATCGCCGGCTACAAGAGATAACAGGCCTAAAAGATCCACACTCGTGCTTTGGAGGCGTCAGCATCCTAGCTGTGGGCGACCTGTTCCAGCTACAGCCAGTTGGACAAAGCCACGGATTTCAACTGGCCTCAGATGGCTATCCAAAGCTATATGGGTCTCTGTGGCAGGAACATCTGTCCCAAAGCTACTGACTTTTTTGCCATTTTTTCTTCAAATACTCTTTGTATTGGGCTGGATCTTAACTAAACAACATGCCTACTTAACCTCAACCTGATCTGCTGCTGCTGCTGATGCATGTTACAAAAAAACAAATACAATAAAAAAACAGACCTTACACACAATCATTGTTTACTAAATAAAGTTTGAAATCCATTCATTTCTCTACAGTCTATTCTTTAAAGCCTCTCTATACTATATCATTGTTATTACAGTGTTGTCATTAAAAGGCCCACCTTGCAGCAACAGCATTTTATTGATCAGCATTCACCCATCACTCATGTGTACACACGTACGTGTGTGTGTGTGTGCATGCGTGTGTGTGTGTGTGTGTGTGTGCGTGTGTGTGTGTGTGTGTGTGTGTGTGTGTGTGTGTGTGTGTGCATGCGTGTGTGTGTGTGTGTGTGTGTTTACATTACACCTCCATTTCAGCACCACCGTCGATGGACAGAAGTACAGCTGAATTTATGACCGCAATCCAGAGATTATATGGACATTTACACCTCCATTTCAGTGCCACCGCCGATGGACAGCGACAGCAGTGCAGGTCGGACTAGTGGGAGGTCGGACTAGCGCCCGCACCCCCAGACCGCAGGTTCTGGCACCGTTAAGGCACAAATACTAGGAAGCAGAGTAATATTAAAAATAGCAATCTTTATTTAGAAAAAGGTAGTTTCTAAATAAAGGGCCTGGACCATCACAATCCGGCAACATCCTCAAAGGAAAACAAAACAACCCCCAAAAAGACAGCATTATGTTCATAAATCTAATCCGCTACAGCCATTTGATTTGTATCACTATCAGGCCCGGCGCCACTGAGAGGGCCTAAGGGGGCTTAGCCCCCTCAGTTCAATTTTCGGCCCCCTCACTTGAATTTTTTTTTTTTTTTTTTTTTTTTTTTAAAGAATAGTTAATCTATAAAGGCCAGTTAGGCAATGTTTGTACCTGACATGTTTAGGCTGCTGTTTCTGCAGTCTTCATCAAATTTGATCAGTTTAAGTTGATGTAGGCTACCCCCTGTAAACATAGCTCTGTTGTTTCAGAATTGGCAGGGAAGCGCTATTTGCTGTGCTTTGGTTGTCACAAGGTGTCAGAGATGTATAGCTATTTATTAAATTTGAACCTATGAACCCTTGAACCTCTATTAATGCCTTAATCTGCTGCTGTGAAATAAATGTTTTATTTGATTTTGATTTTCTTGTGTTGTTATTGCGCTTTTCAGAGGTTATTATGGTTAAAAAGTCCAGAAATAGGCATAGCGGGTATATAACCTATGTTTTACGATATAAAATATCATATAAAAAAAAAATCGGAAAATCTGAAAAAAAAATAAAAAATCAGCCCCCTCGCCAGTTATAACAGCCCCCTCAGTCATTTCATCCTGGCGCCGGCCCTGATCACTATTATATCAGGAGATTAACAGGAGAAATTACGAATCACAGAGGGAGAGAGGGTTCAAGATAGAGAGACTCCCATGACAATACGGAGTGTTTGGCAGTTATGAGTCCAATGTGTGTGTGTCCCTTCGCTTACTATGTAAGTCAGTATGGCCCTCTGGCAAAAAATGTTGCCCACCCCTGCTTTACACACACTGAGGTTTTCAGCCCGATCGTACGTAAAACGGCATAGCTGTGGCCAAACACAGAACTTGAAACAGAGCCCACAATTTTATATATAGATAGATTGGGCTTGGCCTCATTTGGTATCAGGCAATCACTTTTCACAATTCTCTCCAGGGCATCTCTACCTAGCGATGGATCAGGATCAATCACGTGAAACCCTTCCTGCGCCACTGTTAGATAACACGGGGGCTATCAATCTCAGTGTCTGCGAGCTCAAGCAAATGGTCATCACGCCTGACATTCACAATGTCGGCTCTCCCATCTGGAGGTTTCAGGAGTACGGCCATGTGGCTGCGGTGTGCACTAAAGAGAAAATATGTCGGAGATGTGGAAAGGGTGATTGTGATGTAGTTGTGCTCAAGGATTGTGGTGGGATCATTGATAGAACAATATAGAAAGTTGCAGTAGGCCCTATAGAGATGGAGCAAGTCAAGTGCTTACACTGTGAGGGCAATCATGACACGGGGACTGCTCAGTGTCCGCCAAGAAAGAACGGGGGATGTCGTATGCTGAGGCTGTTAAGAGGTGGAGATGGGATAGGAATGAAGAAAGGGTGGAAGTGGCTACACAAAGAACTGGAGAGGACGGAACTAATCAGAGGAACGTGATGATTTGCATGGACAAGAAGCGATTCCTGGCTCTCATTGCCATGGTTATAAACTGTGCTGCTGCTAGTTTGAGTGGGAAGACGGAGAGGATTGAGATGGTGCTTGATGCTGCTGCTAAGAGGTTCCTGGGTGTGGTGGATGTAGCTATCTGGAACAGAGATAGATAGAATACTGAGGGACGCATATATGGACAATAATTATGAATTGAAGCACTTTGGGTGGACTATTATTTCACTGTAAATAAATGCATTGTGGAAACTACAAAATTCAGTAGGTGGCGGTAATGCACCTTTAAGTTGGTTTGCCAACCGCCATAAAACACTAAAGAGAAGAAGAAGAAGAAGAAACAAAAACCACACGCAGTCAAGTTTGTCCAAGTAGGTTGCCATAGCTCGCGTTTCGCGCATGCGCATAACTGATTCTAACGGGCTAGATTTCGGTCCTCCTCTCTCTGCTGTAAACACACGTAGTCAGTCCGGACTGAGCGCCAGCTGCTCATGTCCCTGTGGCTGTAGCAGGACCAGACAGATGGCTCACTGCCTCATCTACACAGCGCTGCTCCTCTGCCTCCTCTCCCGGCCTGTGGGCGCCTTGGCCCGGCTGTACACGGAGCAGGACCCGCTGGTGGTCCTGAGCAGCCCGAGTGTGAGGACGGCCCTCACTAACTCCTCCTCGGCCTGGCTCGTCCAGTTCTACTCGTCGTGGTGCGGACACTGCATCCAGTACTCCAGCACCTGGAAGGCGCTGGCCCAGGACGTAAAAGGTACCGCGCGTGTGGGTGTGTGTGTGTGTGTGTGTGTGTGTGTGTGTGTGTGCGCGTGTGTGCGTGCGCGCGTGCGTGCGTGTGTGTGTGTCAGATGTACCGCGTGTGTGTGTGTGTTATTAATTAATAGTATTTATTAAGCGTTTCCAACCAATCACAGGAGTGTTGAGTAACTCCGTACTGCACCTATGTAATGACTTCTACACATCCAACAACTTTGTGAGAAATAGTGTAACAGCTGTTAGGTTAGCTAGCTGGCTAATAGTGGCTCACTCACACTCACACTGTATCATGTGTCTACATCAGAGCCATTTGACTTGGATCAGTGGTTCTCAAAGTGCGGTCAGGGGACCACTAGTCTCAGCCTCCTCTCCCTAGGGAGGGGAGGCTGGCCAGCGAGACTAGTGGACCACCAAGGGTGCTTGAGGGGCGTCCCGGGGCTCCCCAGCAAAATTGATCTATTGTTAAACTTCAGGCAGCATTATTTCATTTACAAGAAGTGAGCACAGTAAGAGTTTGATCAGAGCTTCTCTAGACACTCCATTCAAACTTTAAACGAGTCACCACCTTTAGCACTCTCACCTTAATGCAGATTTAACTGATCTTTTCTACTGTTTGAGAAATCGCAGTTTATGTTTTATACTTTTTCCAAACTCTATAATGGGAACCTATGGCGCAGAAACTCACTCTAGCAAGATGTACTTTTTACTAAATTCCTGACAGTTCTCACAACTTTAACACTACCGTACATACATATATGAATGTATCAGACCCTTGTGCTACTTCTGCTCTCATTCACAAAGTCAAAATATAAGCGATGTGATGTCTACTTTTTGAGATATAGGCGTCACACAGCTCGGCTGCTGCCTGCTCTATTGGCGCGCGCGCGCGGGTGTGTGTGTGTGTGCCCCTTAAGTTTACATCCATCAGTCTTATGACATCACTGATCACATCATCAGTGTCTTATATGGCATCACATCATTAGGTAATTAGAGCAATCACCTAATTAAAAAATCTGGCTCTGTCAGGTCACCCACACGGGTGCTCTTTACACTCCCTGAAAGTTTCAGCCTGATTGCATGTAAAACGGCATAGCTGTGGCCGGACACAATTCTGCTCATACGCACACACACTTCTCATTCTTATTATATTCACCTTTTTCCTGGACTTATGTTTCCCATGATTCTCAGCGGTTGCCGGTTGTCGACTTCCTGTTTACATTTTGTTCACTAGCAAGGACGTGCGCGCCGCTGTCAAAGAGTGGGAACTTATTTTATCCGAAATGGCTAAAAATAGTAGCGTTGTCGTGTGGTTGCATAGCGGCGATATTTTACAAAAACGCTTTTGTTTTGAAGGCTAAACGTGAAGGCAAACCGGAACTCTTTGGTCATTGAACGGAGCTTTAGCGGTCGCTCTCTTTCAAGATTCAAGATATTGTCACTCCGTTGTACAATTATGCACGTGTGAAATTATTGTGCTGGGGGCTCCATTACAAGACATAGGTAGGTACAAAGTCACAACAATTATTATGACTATTTTCAGTCTCTTTCGCTATGAACGTTCCTGGGTGGAAACAGGCAACCGGCAGCTGGAAACAGGGAGGGAGGCTGTCATGGAAGCGCCCACTGTCTCATCATGAAACTGGTGAATAGGATAGGATAGGAGGATACTACTTAACTGCTGCAGTGGCACCCGGAAGTACTTTTGTTGTTGTTGTGATGTCACACTGATTCGTCCTATAACAATATTGACAGATTTGGATTGCAGACAAACTCTCACCACATGGGGGCAGCATGTACTATGTAGCTCTGATGTGGACACAATTAAGGGGTCCATGATATGAAAATTAAGCTTGAGAAGAATTTAGATGACTAATCAATTAAGTCTGAAGAGAACAAATAATTTCTACACTATGGAGACCTGACAGCTGTGATGTTTTATCTTTACAAACGTCAGTAGAAAAATCACCAAACTTCAGGAAAACTCTGATCAGTTTGATGCTTCCCATATCTGCTGGAACATGACTTCAGATCTTTTATTAATTCATTTGTGGCACCTGGTGGTGAATTCGGCGTACAGATGATCCAACAAACTGTTTTATTTGGACAAAATAACTTTTCAGACCGCTCAGCCCATTTCTCTTTTATGGAGATGAAATGCTGCTTGGTGTATTGGATGCTGAGTTAGTGCGTGTGTGTGTGTGTGTGTGTGTGTGTGTGCATGTGTGTGTGTGTGTGTGTGTGTGCGTGCGTGCGTGCGTGCGTGTGTGAGGGAGCAGCTGGTCAACTGAATATCTGAGGGGGTTTCTTTGTTGGATGTTAGACATACAGACAGACAGACAGACAATCAGACGGACAGACAGACAATCAGACGGACAGACAGGCAGGCAGGCAGGCAGGCAGGCAGACATAAGTAAGAAAGAAGGAAAGAAAGGTTGTCTAGGTCAGTGATTCCCAACCAGGGGTATGTGTACCCCTAGGGGTAGTTGAGCAGCTTGCAGGGGGTACTTGGAAAGATTTGGGATTACAATTTTAGGAGCATCATCAACAGGCATGAGTGAGGGGTACTATTATTGGCCTGGCAAAACAGCTCAAGGGGTACATAAGACAAAAAAGGTTGGGAACCACTGGAGGTAGTGCAGTGGTAGAGACCCGGGTTCGATTCCCGGCAGCGGTACTTCCGGCTTGGTCAGACGTTCCTACAGACACAATTGGTCGTGTCTGCAGGTGGGAAGCCTGTGGGGCTATCGAGTCCTGGTCGCTGTACTAGCGCCTCCTCTGGTCGGTCAGGGCACCTGTTTGGGGGGGAGGGGAACTGGGGGAAATTACATGATCCTCCCACGCACTACGTCCTGCTGGTGAAACTCCTCGATGTCAGGTGAAAAGAAGCGCCTGGTGACTGCGCTGCACATGTGTCGGAGGGAGCATGTGCTAGTCTACAACTCTCCCCAGATCAGCAGAGGGGCTGGAGCAAAGGCCGGGACAAGAGGGGGAACAGCCAATATTAGACCTTTTTCACAGCAACTGTTTTGAGGTGGTAAAGCAGGAAGTAAAGCTGTAACCAATACCATTCATGATAATTCCGTTCTATTAGGTGATGCAGTGCCTAGGGCCCTCATAATGTTATTGGTTACACCTGCTTTACTTCCTGCATTACCACCTCAAACCGCTTGCTGTGACACGGGCCTATAGAGGAGAAAACAGAGGGGAAACTTGATAAAAAAGAATCAAAGAAATAGAATGTAACGATTCCAGAAGGTCCGAACCAGAAACACGACTACAATAGTTTTCTGGAAGTTAAATGTAACATGTAACACAATGTAACACATTTGAGTTCAGATCAAAGTGAAGACACATTCATTATCCATTCATCTGTTGATTATTTTAGTCGTTTGGTCTGTAAAATGTCACGAAATGGTGAAAAATGTCATTCAGTGTTTCCCAAAGCCCTCAAATGTCTCTTGTTTTGTCCACAACCCAGAGATATTCAGTTTACTGTTATAGAGGAGTAAAGAAACCAGAATATAGTCACGTTAACCAGCTGGAATTAACTTTGACTTTGTTTTCTTAGATTACGGTACTCAAACCGATTAATCAATTATCAAAAATATTTGGCAATTAATCAAAAATTAGGGTTAGGGTTAGTAATAATTAATCATTGCAGCTCAAATGTAATCTCCAGATCAGCCTGAAGAGTAGAAACCAGTCAAGTGAAAGTAGAGAAACAACAGACTCACTGAAGTACCCCGCTGTCTGTCTGTCTGTGTGTCTGTGTGCGTGTGTAGTTTGCCAGCTGTGTCTGTGTCCCCAGGGACGGGGGGGGGGGGGTCACATCTTTGTTTCCCAGAGGCCCTCTTGACACTGGCAGCAGGTCCACACACTGGGTGTGTGTGTGTGTGTGTGTGTGTGTGTGTGTGTGTGTGTGTGTGTGTGTGTGTGTGTGTGTGTGTGTGTGTGTGGGGCAGGCAGGAAGGCAGCTGGTCGTCAGTCGGGTTATTCCCTGGAGACAGGGAGAGACAGACAGGGACAAAGAGACAGACAGGTTCCCACAGGTTGTAGTGTTTGTGTGTGTGTGTGGGGGGGGGGGGTCACTTTCTTTCTTTTCATGCATGTTTTTGGTCAGACATTACATAACAGATACATGCAGGGTCTTAAAAGTATTAAAAAGGCTTTGAATTTGTTATTCTCTAATTAAGGCCTTAAAAGTATTGGATTTCCTTCTTTTTTCAAATCTTCTTTTAAACATTTTAAACATCTTTATCCACTTTGAAGGACGCATTATGTAATACATTTATTATATATTGTGTTGATTATTACATAATGCAGGGGTTGCACTTGTTTCTGGCTGAAAATGTAATAAGTGACGCATTATTAAAAAAAAAAAAAAAAAAAAAAAAAAATATATATATATATATATATATATACCGTAAATTCCGGACTATAAGACGCACCGGTGTATAAGCCGCGGGACCAAAATTGACTATTTTTTTCTTCTATAAGCCGCACCGGTCTATAAGCCGCGGGTGTTTTGATGTTTAATTACCATATGAAAGGGTTCGTGCACAGAGAGGAATGTCGGGAAAGCGATGGCTGTTTGGGGAAGCTCCCATTTATTAACATTTCAACAAAACAAAACAAAAGTCAGGTCACTAATCCCCAGACAAAATCACACAACAATAGGCTATATGTGCAGCAAACCTGTAACCAGAGAAGTCAAGTCACTAATGCTCGTCTTCCTCTTCTTCCTGCGTACTGAAACCACCAAAGTCCTCATCTTCAGTGTCGGAAACGAACAGGTTCAGGGTGGCTTCGTCAACCACTCTCCTCTCTCCTTCATTGTCACTCAAAACCAACGAACTCCTCTTCATCTATAGCTGTGTTTCCATTACAGTTTTTCGCAAAAGAATTGCGATATTTCTACAACTTCGACAATGTACAATTGCGACTTGTAGGCGTTTCCATTGAAGTTGCGTTTGAGTGATTCCCCGTTGCAGCAGCTGCCACAGTGATTACGCATGGGGATCTGCCCCATATCCCGTCCCCTGCATGCTCAAATCCAACCAATGGTCAATGGAAATCCCAACATGAAGTTACAATGCATATAAACGAGCCTGATTATCAATTCAAAAGAAAATGAGTCGCAAAATGTTGCTGGCTGCGTGAATGCAGTCAGCGCGACAGGCAGAGGAAAAAAGGTAGCCTAATAGCCTACAACTGGTCCGATTTAGAGATGGAGGGGGGAAAAGGCTGATTTGGTTCTATAATTGCACCTGAAACGTGTGCAATGTATTAGCCTACTCACAGTCACTGTATTCACTTCAGACAGCACCACCGCACCAGTGTGTGCTTTTCATCCTCTCATCTCGCCGCTGTGCCAAATGCGCGCACACAGGCAGCCTGCTGTCACCATGGACCGATTTCTGCCATTAAACATTATCTAATTTGCCCGGCTACGCTTTTGCACAACACTCGTCTTTCTGCTAGGTAGCGTTGCTTCAAAGTTTTCCACTTGCTGCGGAGGTTTTGACACGGCTATCGAACCTTACTTACCAAACTTATTTTCCGCTCCTTTTCCAAGGGATAATATGGGTCACATGACGTGCAAATGCGAAAAATGTGTTTCCATTACACTTTTGCGATAAACTGCTATATCGACACGTCTGAAAAACCACCTCATGATCATCTACTGCTCGTTCTCATGCTGTCGAGAACGAGCAAAGCTTTTTTTTGGTGAAAGAATCCTCCAGGGCGCTTCTTGTTAACAGTCCGAGTGAGTGGCAGGTCGAACGTCAAAGGCACTTCATCCATATTTATGATCTGCTCCGGTTCGATGGAATATTCCTTGATCTTCCTTTGTGTGAATTCGCCGAAGTTTGTGATTTTCTCCTGGTAGTCGGGGGAGGGAGTTGATGGGCTTGTGGCCGTTTGCTTACCGTAATTACCATATGTAAGTGGTCACGCACAGAGGGGATTGTCGGGATGGCTGTTTGAGGAAGCTCCCATTTACCGTATTACCGTAACATTTCAACAAAACAACATAACACAACACCACCGTTGTTTATTTTTACAGTGCACACAGTGTCCGCGGTGTGGTGAAAAGAGGGCAAGAGAGGAAATTAAAACAGAAGTGGATTTATAGTTAGAAAGAGTGCTAAAAAAGAGAGATTTTTTTTTTTTTTTTTTTTTTTCCTGAAAAAATCCATAGATAAGACGCACCGTTATATAAGCCGCAGGGGCCAAAAAACGGGAAAAAAGCCGCGGCTTATAGTCCGGAATTTACGGTATATATATATATATATATATATATATATATATGACAATAAAAAGCATTTTAATTCCGGGACTTTCCTAACATGCAGCAGAGTGTCGACTCATTCCAATTAACCCAGAATGCACAAATGTCTCCCCCCTTGCAGCCCTGTCTGGTGGCCCCCTCCAGTATAAAAGTCAAAGTCTGCCCATGCTCGCTGACCCCACAATTTAGAGAGTTATCCTACATCCTGTCATCATAGCTAAGCAGCAACAAGATCTCCAGCATTTTGAATTTTCAACATTGTGTCCAGACACACACACACACACACACACACACACACACACACACACACACACACACACACACACACACACACACACACACACACACACACACACACACTGTGTCCCATCAAATATATTACAGACATCAATCTTATTCAATAGATACATTATTTCATCCATGTTACGGCCGTCAGTTGTCAGTTTGATATTTTTGGATCAAGATCTGATCTCAGTTCAGCTGCTAAAATCTCTGACTACTAATCCAATGCTAGTCTCGGTTTCCAGACGTTTGGTGAGCGGCGCCACCTAACCACCAAACGTCTGGGAATTTACTGTTCCAAATCTGGTTCATTGAGCCCGGCGAGAACGGCCGGCAGCAGATACGCCTATGTATTATTAGAATTTTATTTGGTAGCGGCAATGCAATGTTTCATAGTTCCAATATAGAGCAAGACACTGATGTGCTGCAAAGAGAGTTTATACCTGTTGTTTATTTTACAATAACTTGTCCTACCCGGAAGTGGCCCGCTTGCTACTGTGAAGCGCTGTGAAGTCATCAGCAGGCTCTGTAACGTTAGCCTCGGGAGTCGGGCTTATCGCTGGGGGAAAGACCTCTAGCCGCCGGGGCCGGATGAAACACGTCCTATTAACAGCTTATGTTTGTTTCTAAGTGATTAATATGTTTCTCCACAAACGCGACAGCACCGGTTCTGCATGAGTGTCACTGCTCCCAGAAAGCAGGCCCGCCCACAACACTCATGATTGGCTCTCCGATGCAAGGCTTCCAACAGCACCACCTAACGTTATGAAAAGATTTAAATAGTAATAGTCTTACAGTAGTGAAACGGATTAAGACTGAGAGCTGAGTCTAATCCAATGCTAATGAGGCTAGCCTTTGCTAATTTACTGTCATCATGCTATCATTATCCCATTTGATTGGTGTGACTTTAAAGTGACACTCCTTTCTATTTCCTGTCCTGTCTGTCTCTCTCTGTCTGTCTCTCTCTGTCTGTCTCTCTCTGTCTGTCTCTCTCTCTCTCTCAGACTGGGACCAGGCTATCGGTGTAGCAGTGTTGGACTGCGCTCAGGAGGAAAACTTTGACATCTGTAAAGAATACGGCATCCACTTCTACCCCACCTTCAGAGTATGTCCTAGTACTATAAACTACCTTCAGAGTATGTCCTAGTACTATAAACTACCTTCAGAGTATGTCCTAGTACTATAAACCAGACAATTGTCCAAGTCCCTCTGGTCCGAGTCCCAAGCGAGTCTCAAGTCAATTGGTCCCGAGTCTCAAGCAAGTCCCAAGTCTTTCCTTTTGTCGGCAAGTCAAGTCAAGTCAAGTCACAATGTTATTTCAAGTCAAGTCTCGAGTCGAGTCACAGGTTATGTCAAGTCGAGTCACAGGTTAGAAAAAATGACAAGGCAGAGATTATTTAGGCTGCAGACGTGCGCGTTCACGTTAATACGTGCTTGTTGCCAAGCAACACACTTCTCTCAGAGCTCGAGACAGCTGACAGACAGCTCCAACTCAGCTCAAACTTATAGAGTTGTATTCAAAGCATAGAAACGTTCTCACAGCTCAATTTAACAGCGCCAACACAAGCAGTTTGATCACAAGTGCAATCAGTACTGAATGCGATGGCAGACTGCGCACTGCGGGCAATTGACGAAGTCAGGAAGAAATTGAAAGATCTTCCGACGCATCAGCTTAAAACCCGCCGACGAGCGGAGGTCCTGCGCCCAAAACGTCTATATTTACAGCACATATCGATCGATATTTTTGGAGAAGATTCCGGCCGCATCACGCGCAGATCAAGATGAGACAGCTGTCAGTGAGTAGCTACGCATTTGGGTGTAACTTTTACGCCTGCTCCATACACAGACACAGCGCATACAGGGTGCACTAGTCATAAAATTAAGTTAGTCGTAACTTTGAGTTCTACATCGGACGTAGCGTGTAAACCTAGGCGTACGCCCAGCTGGTGCACTCGGCTGATCTTGTCACAAGTCCGAGTCGAGTTTCGAGTCATTTTCTTCCAAGTCCGAGTCGAGTTTCAAGTATTTACCTTCCAAGTCCGAGTCGAGTCGGAAGTCGTCAAATTTGCGACTCGAGTCGACTCGAGTCCGAGTCCCTATGACTCGAGTCCAATTGTCTGCTATAAACTACCTTCAGAGTATGCCCTACTACCATAAACTACCTTCAGAGTATGCCCTACTACCATAAACTACCTTCAGACTATGTAGTAGTTTGAGATGAAGTGGTATGACAATTTCATATCGCGATTATAGAGCAAAATGATCATGGTTATCAGTATTATCCCAGTAGATATTGTTAAATGTGCTGAAAATGTCCAAAAAGTAATGACACATTCATTGAAATGATTTCACCCAGGCTGCGTGCCTGCGTCTGGGAGACTGTTGCTAACTTTGGTTGAGGATGGACACTATTTACCGCGTTTTTTTTAAGTGCTATAATCACGCTAACACGGTTTTAATGATAATTAAGTTAGATGGTACTACTAACAGGAATTGTATTCATCATTAGACTGGTAATCGTTTCATCCCTCATAGTAGTATTATACGCTACCAGTACCTTCAGACTATGCCCTAGTACTGTAACAGCAGTTCTACCAGTACCTTCAGACTATGCCCTAGTACTGTAACAGCAGTTCTACCAGTACCTTCAGACTATGCACTAGTACTGTAACAGCAGTTCTACCAGTACCTTCAGACTATGCCCTAGTACTGTAACAGCAGTTCTACCAGTACCTTCAGACTATGCCCTAGTACTGTAACAGCAGTTCTACCAGTACCTTCAGACTATGCCCTAGTACTGTAACAGCAGTTCTACCAGTACCTTCAGACTATGCCCTAGTGCTGAAACAGCAGTTCTACCAGTACCTTCAGACTATGCCCTAGTACTGTAACAGCAGTTCTACCAGTACCTTCAGACTATGCCCTAGTACTGTAACAGCAGTTCTACCAGTACCTTCAGACTATGCCCTAGTACTGTAACAGCAGTTCTAGCAGTACCTTCAGACTATGCCCTAGTACTGTAACAGCAGTTCTACCAGTACCTTCAGACTATGCCCTAGTACTGTAACAGCAGTTCTACCAGTACCTTCAGACTATGCCCTAGTGCTGTAACAGCAGTTCTACCAGTACCTTCAGACTATGCCCTAGTGCTGTAACAGCAGTTCTACCAGTACCTTCAGACTATGCCCTAGTGCTGTAACAGCAGTTCTACCAGTACCTTCAGACTATGCCCTAGTACTGTAACAGCAGTTCTAGCAGTACCTTCAGACTATGCCCTAGTACTGTAACAGCAGTTCTACCAGTACCTTCAGACTATGCCCTAGTACTGTAACAGCAGTTCTACCAGTACCTTCAGACTATGCCCTAGTACTGTAACAGCAGTTCTACCAGTACCTTCAGACTATGCCCTAGTGCTGTAACAGCAGTTCTACCAGTACCTTCAGACTATGCCCTAGTGCTGTAACAGCAGTTCTACCAGTACCTTCAGACTATGCCCTAGTACTGTAACAGCAGTTCTACCAGTACCTTCAGACTATGCCCTAGTACTGTAACAGCAGTTCTACCAGTACCTTCAGACTATGCCCTAGTACTGTAACAGCAGTTCTACCAGTACCTTCAGACTATGCCCTAGTACTGTAACAGCAGTTCTACCAGTACCTTCAGACTATGCCCTAGTGCTGTAACAGCAGTTCCCAACCTTTTCTGACTCAGGGCCCACTTGAAAATGTCAAAAATGTTCACGGCCCACATCCGACTGTAAACAGTACAGAGGCCAAATAATGTTGTTTTCAGAGCACTTTTTATTTTAACAATAAAATGAGCTGTCCATCAGCACCACACAGAAACCAGAAACTAATTTGAGGGGCTGTCTGCAATAGGCTAATTAAGAAATAATTGATGATTACAAAATAAGTAACGGTACCATTCAACAATGGAGAAATACATTCTCATACATACATCATAATAATTACATATTTTTCACGAAGATCTTAATGTTTTGGAAAAATTATTTGTGGCCCACAATACCTTTGCAGCCCACCAGTGGGAACACAGGTGGGAACGGCTGCCTTCGCTGTTTTGCTACTTCACCCTCACTCAATGGTTCTCCTAAATTTGTTCTATTAAACTTTTAGTATGTAACACAACTGAATAATAAATAATAAATGAAAGTCAGTTGAATGACTCCCAATTGATACAAAGACATTTACACGTTAGTGGATAAAATAATACTCAAGACTCGCCCAGTAGCAGGTTCCTTTTCATCAGTCACCTGAGCTTTAATGAAACAATTGAGGTTGTTTTTGTTGTTGTTGACTTTAATTGAATTTGATTGAAAAATGTGTTAGTTTTACCAAGACTTCCTGCCTGGGTGTTTGGTGCTCTGTAGAGGGGCTGGCTTCCTGCCTGGGTGTTTGGTGCTCTGTAGAGGGGCTGGCTTCCTGCCTGGGTGTTTGGTGCTCTGTAGAGGGGCTGGCTTCCTGCCTGGGTGTTTGGTGCTCTGTAGAGGGGCTGGCTTCCTGCCTGGGTGTTTGGTGCTCTGTAGAGGGGCTGGCTTCCAGGGTTTTTCCTACATAGAGAATTAGGAGGCGACCACCTCCGTCACATTTGGTGCCACTTCCATCTCTCAACAAATCTCTGACAGGTGTTTTCATGTGAAACACTATTTTTCTAACACTCAGTGGATTTCTGCCATTTGGAATTGTGGCATCATGCCGCTGTGTTGACAATTTAATTTGGTTAAATATTCTTTAATAAAGTTTTTTTTTTTTTTTTTAAGTAAGCAGCCTTCCGAGTACATTTGCGTAGACATATTGGTGCACAATCCACATGTCGTTTTTCATTCCAGCTAAAAAATAAAATAAATCAAAATCGGGTTTTTTTTTTACACAAACAGTGCACCTGAACGCAACATGCAAGATACCCACTGAATAAGTGTCCAAATGTTCATGTCATATAATATTCTCGCCAATATTCCACTTCTGTTAAAGCATTTCAGTCTGGAATATGGAATATCTTTCAATAATCTTTATGACTAAAAGGCTACATTGAAGTAGAAATTTAAATAACTCAAATAACTCAGTGGTTTTGGATTTATTTAGCTTCAAGACTGCATTTTTGTTCGTGTGACCCTCAACACAGGCTTTGATCATCCCGGGACACTTACTGATACTTATGCTTAAATTAACCCACTCATATTCTGATTTATTTCAAGAAAAACATTTCAGCTAGTGGAAATTCTAATTGGCTGGGAACTTTAAAATCTAGCAGCCATATTGGCAGGTGGTCAAAAAAGTTAATTTCAAGCCCTGAGAGCAGGTGGTGACATAGGAGTGAGTGAGAAAAGGATCAAATATTGGTGATTAAGACTGAATAATGACATCACAACTGTTAATTTAAAATGAGTTATTCCTCTAAACCTGGCTTCAAATGCACCAAATTTTTCGTGCTCATCAAAGTTACCCATCCATAGGTTACGGCATGACAATATTTGTTCAGCCCCCGGCAACAATCTGGGTTTCTCATGTGGCCCCCCATGAAAAATAATTGCCCACCCCTGCTCTAATAGCACCTCCACCTGGTCACTTAACTTAACTTAAAGTCGAGCTGAACCCAAAAATTACTTTTCTTTTCTTTTAGTTCAAATACCTGGGTATGCAGTGCACCTATTTAATGATGTATGCAAAAAAATCACAAAAATCTAATTCCTTTAACACTAATCTACAGTTTGCTGACGTCACCTAGTACTATCAAATTTCTACCCCATTTCAACCAATCATATCACGACATGCAGCTGTCAATCAAATCTTCATTTCAGGATAATTTTCTCTTCCAAATGAATTGGAAAATGGCGCCTAGTGCCTGTCATCTGGCAGAATTCCTATCCCATAAACTAACTACTAACTTGGCCAATTGCATGAAACATATGAACAAAAAACAAAAACTATAATCTCTAAGAATGCAAAGAAATGTAACTGGCTCGTTAAAACGCGCATTCCAGGAATATCGTATTTACAGAAATAGCAATAAAGGCGCGCGCTTGAGAGCGTGGTAGTCAGGGGTCTCCCCTCGGAGATTCCAGGCGGGCGGGCAGCACCCATGCATCGGATTGTCCGCTCGCTCCGCAAGAAGCAAGTGGCTGCCTGGTACTCCGCGGATCCCACTCGCGTAGCACGACAACACGCTGAATCCCACTCGATTTGGGGGTGGAACACGCCATGATTGACCAATGCCAAAGCCAGTCGACAGAATTGTCAAATAAAATCATCGACACGTATATGGTCCTCCTCTCAATTTGTTTTCAGTCTCCGACACTCGTGCTATTGCATTCGCCTCTGGTTCACTTTGACTTTAACTTAGCCTCCACCTGGCTTCATTGAATTATTGTCAGCTCAAAGTTCCCCTGCTTGGGAATCACTGCTATAAACTAGCCTGGTTAAAACCATCCTGAACGTGATGTAACATCCTGTTTCACTCTACTTATCAGTCTGGACTCCAATCCGTCCACAGTGATTTCAGTGGGCGGGAGTACTTGCCTTGCCAGACAACTCCTTCAGCCAATCAGCATGGCCAAATCCAGTCCTTCAGCCAATCAGTGTGGGATACAGTCAAATCCAAATCCATTCGGAAGAACGGCGAAAACGTTAACCTTACCGCTCGTTGCTTCGGTAGCCGCAGAGCTGGCAAAACTTTTTGTCCCTGATTGCCCGGTCACGACGTCAACTATGAGGAAGGTGCCTGATTGGCTCGTGCACTTTGTAATTTCTGAACCCCCACCCCCCGGGCTGGAGGCCGGACAGATCTGTCAAATCAAACGAATGTGAGTTCCCGTGATCTGGATGGTTTACCAGGCTATTATAAAGTACCTTGAGCTGTGTGTTGATCTCTATCACTTCCTGTCTCCTCAGTACTTCCTGTTGATGTGTATATGACTTCCTGTCTCCTCAGTACTTCCTGTTGATGTGTATATGACTTCCTGTTTCCCCAGTACTTCCTGTTGATGTGTATATGCCTTCCTGTTTCCCCAGTACTTCCTGTTGATGTGTATATGACTTCCTGTTTCCCCAGTACTTCCTGTTGATGTGTATATGACTTCCTGTCTCCTCAGTACTTCCTGTTGATGTGTATATGACTTCCTGTCTCCTCAGTACTTCCTGTTGATGTGTATATGACTTCCTGTTTCCCCAGTACTTCCTGTTGATGTGTATATGACTTCCTGTTTCCCCAGTACTTCCTGTTGATGTGTATATGACTCCCTGTTTCCCCAGTACTTCCTGTTGATGTGTATATGACTTCCTGTCTCCTCAGTACTTCCTGTTGATGTGTATATGACTTCCTGTCTCCTCAGTACTTCCTGTTGATGTGTATATGACTTCCTGTTTCCCCAGTACTTCCTGTTGATGTGTCTCTGACTTCCTGTCTCCTCAGTACTTCCTGTTGATGTGTATATGACTTCCTGTCTCCTCAGTACTTCCTGTTGATGTGTATATGACTTCCTGTTTCCCCAGTACTTCCTGTTGATGTGTATATTGCTGCCTTCCAGACAACTGGGACCTTCGGATTTTCTGGCCTCCTATTAGGAAAAGTGCGCTGGAACGTTACTCAAAGTGGGAGCTCCCACTTGAAAACTGGGAGAAAAAAATCTACCCCCACTAGGCTGGGAACCAGTTGTCTGACGTCACACAACAATGGCCGCAACATGGAGTATGTAGTCCAAAGTATTAAGTGCCTAAATAAAATGTATAATAGAGTCTGTTACATGATGTGTCATTGCTGCTCCTCATTTTCATTTAAATATGTAAGGAGGGTGCTCTGCTCGTTGTTAAGCTGTCTTGCTATTTGCCAAACAAAAAAAAGTTTGTCACAGTCCGCCATGTTTCTTGGTTGCATTTTGCCTTTGTGCTCTGGAATGCTTTGAAGGTGGGGGGTGGGACTTTTCCACTGGGAAACACCCACGTCCCATGTGTCTGGAAGGCAGCATAAGACTTCCTGTTTCCCCAGTACTTCCTGTTGATGTGTATATGACTTCCTGTTTCCTCAGTACTTCCTGTTGATGTGTATATGACTTCCTGTTTCCTCAGTACTTCCTGTTGATGTGTATATGACTTCCTGTCTCCTCAGTACTTCCTGTTGATGTGTATATGACTTCCTGTTTCCCCAGTACTTCCTGTTGATGTGTATATGACTTCCTGTCTCCTCAGTACTTCCTGTTGATGTGTATATGACTTCCTGTCTCCTCAGTACTTCCTGTTGATGTGTATATGACTTCCTGTCTCCTCAGTACTTCCGGGCTCACAGCCGACCGGGAGACCTTGGATCAACCTACAGAGGTGAGACTGACTCACAGATGTGCTGTGAACACGACGCCTCACTCACAGACTGCAGTCAATAGTCAAAAAGGAAGGAAGTGCTGAAGCATTTTTTCTTAGTGTTTAGAGAATTCCACCAGTTCTTATCGTGGCTGCCAGTCGAAGTACTTCCAGGTCATTTCACTCAGTTAGGAACTAGGGGTGTGCCGATTAATCGTATAATCGATGCATCGCGATTAGTCACGTGACGATTAAAATCGATTCACAATGTTCGATTATCGATTTGCAAAAAATTGCAAAAAAAAAAAAAAAAATGCATTTTTTTTTTTGCTTTATTTGCAAAAAATACGGTATTTCGCCCAGAAAGCAGTTCCTTAACTGTAAAACGAGACCAAAACCGAAGTACTGGAAACTGGAATCACTGAAGAAAGCATGCAGGGTGGCTGTAACATGTGATGCGTGGACTTAAGTCGCAACTGAAGATAATGGAGGTACATTTGTTTGTTTACTTTAATTAATGGATACTGACAAATATACCTTGCTTAAAAAAAATCCTGTTTGGTGAAAAAGATGCATCGAAAATCGTGATTAATCGTAATCGTTTAATAATCGAATCGTAGCACCCTTAATCGTAATCGAATCGAATCGAATCGTGAGGTGCCTAAGGTGGCACACCCCTATTAGGAACCTTCCTAAGCAAAAAAAGACTATTCCACCACAGCCAGTCTCCCGCTTCAATCAATCAACCAACCAATCAATCAATCAATCAATCAGGTAGACCACACTCTTTATTTTCGACCCAATTGAAAACAGTTCTCACGTGCACTGGTGATTTTACTGCGAGGTCATGTGGCAACTGAAACAATTGCCCAACAAGAGCAGCACTTGGCGACGGCGGCAAGGATAAAGACCTAAAGGCTCAAGGTTACAAAAGTTTCAACTTGACAGTATAAACATTCAAAAGGTAGCCTACCTTACTTCCTCCTTTTGCAGTGCAACCGTTAAAAGAGATCACTCACGTCACAGCGTTTGAATTTTGCTAATAGAGTACCGCAGGGATGACGTATTTTTGTAGTTTAACGCGGAAGTCCCGGTCTTCATGGTTCTTCACTGTTTCTGCCTATGGGATTTTTGAATGGGTTTTTGCCGCGATGCTTCAAATAAGGTCTCTGGGCAACGCAAGCTTATTCAAACGCGAACCAGTGTTCAGCGGGATAATCTTCACACTAGGGCTGTCAATCTCCCTCTATAATCAAATTCGAATTTCAGTGCTTTATACATTTTAATATTCGAATTATATTCGAATATTTTAATTAATTTTTAATTGAATTAAAAAAAAAAAAAAAAATTTGGTCTGAGTGAATTGTTGTCTTCTCTTATGTTATGTTCTGATTCTAAATATAGCTGAATCTTTGGGTTTGACCAAGTAAAACTTTTTCTAAGCATTTTACCAAATGTAGATGGAAAAGTGAATGGTGGATGAATATTCAAAAGAATATTAGGCTTATCACAAATAGTCCAGCAATTTTTTTTTTAAGAAAACATGTTCCTTGTACAATGTACATACATTCATTGCATTAGAAAATAGGTCAGATAACCAGAGCTTAGTTAATATTGATCAGTGATGTATTGGTGCTGTCTGAAATGCTAAAATAAAATAATTGATAATAAAAAAAGACACAGCCTTTGTTTGAGCTCCTTATCAATAAACAAATAAGTAAACTTTGCCAAAACAACAATGAGCCATGAACAAAAAAAAATCAGTCACGTATTGCACTTAAGAGCTACATGTTTACATTCAGTATAGCAGCTTCAACAGTCAACTTCAGTTAACAATGAATGAACATGCATTCTAAGAGCTACAGGTAGGTTTACATCAGTATAGCAGCTTCAACAGTCAACTTCAGTTAACACTCTTTTCTTCAAGTATGTTGTCAGAACTTGTCACTGTTCTAGTGTTCTAAAAAAATAAAAAAAAAATAAAAAAATATTCGTTTAAAAAAAATAATAATAATCGAATTTCGTTCATAATTATTAAATTCGAATAATATTCGAATATCAAAATTCGTTTCAACAGCCCTACTTCACACATGAGGACCACTTTCATGAGTTTTGAAGCGTAAATACGAGCCCTAGAAGTAAAAAGCTGATGCTAAGCTATTCCAGGACTACACACAGTGTCGCATAGGCTTTCCCGTCACGTCACCACAGCTAAATTCAACCTGTAGTGATGTGTGCGCTGCTGTGCACTGATTACCCCGGGGTGAACCAGGTGAGGGAAAGAGAATTTCCGTGTTCGTCCTTTGAAGTGATGACGTTATGGACGTATAATATCCAAGTCGACTCAACTGTGTAGTCTCATTTAGCCGTTTGCTAGCTAGCCGCCCTTTTAACGGCACGTAAAAGCTTAAAAACTCATGAAAGTGCTGCTCATGTGTGAAGATTATCCTGCTGAACACTGGTTCGCGTTAGAATAAGCTTGCGTTAACCACAGACCTCATTTGAAGCATCGCGCCAAAAACCCATTCAAAAATCAAAGTGTTAGCATCAATGTTTTCCGGACTCATTCCTGCAGCTCTCTATTGGGGCCAGTTGTATTGAAGTGAATGGGGCGGGCAGGGTAAGTCTCACTATAAACCATCATATCTGTGTCGTTTCACCTTTGATTGAAAAATGCTTCCACCAGATTAAAGAAAACACATTACGTGATGACTCATCTGTTTTTATGTAAATGTGCGTATTTGTTTTCCTCATTATTGGTCTCCAAACAGATCATGGTTCTGTCCAGCAGCTGCATATAGCTCAACTCAAGCTCCTGGTTGGTCCAAAATAGAGCTAGATTAGCTACAGTACCGTAAAATACCAATTATTAGCCCGGGCGTTAATTGACAAAATATGTAGCCAGACCCCGCGTCAATATGGGACCTGCGGCAGTTTGGGACCTGCTTTAATTATTTTTGTACAAAAATATTGCTCAGCAAAGATTGTAAATAGTATGAAATTGTTTATTTAAACCATTTATTTTAATGAGTTGGCTACAGCCCCCCACACGATTGCTTGTCTATGGGGAGAGCCGCGCCTCCCTCTCAGCGCAGCAGAGCACATTGCATGCCAGTTCTGGCCTGTACATGAAATCAAATAAAATTTGAGCTGAACTGTGACCTACCGGTATTTACCACTAAACTTTCTCCGCTGAAGGTGAGAGAACATGATCATCATGTGAGCAGATTATTTGTTGCATGCGCTGCCTCCTCCGCTGGCTGCATGCGCTGCCTCCTCCGCTGCAGTGTGCGGTGAAATACCAATTAGAAGCCGACTTCTATGCCCGCTGGCAGGGAAACATACCATAGGCACATTTCTCAAAATAATTATTACACCAGAGATGTCGGTTTTAGTGTATAAAAATCTTCAGGAAATGCCTACACAATTTTCAGAATCATCAGATGTTGACGGAAAACGAATTTTGATCAGCAAGTTTCGTGCATGTGTTTTTTTTCCTCGTTGTTCCTCGTTTCCTCGTTGTTCGTCTTCTTCATCCGATTTTCCTTCTTCGTTGTGTTTGGGAGATGCATTCCACAGGATGTCGCAAAGGTAAAAAGACAACATTGAAAAAACTAACCGGGCGTCAAATTGGGACCTGCTTTTATGTACAATATATGTATCCAGACCCCGCTTATATATGGGACCCGCGGCAATTTGGAAGTCGGCTTCTAATTGGTATTTTACGGTAACTACATCATGATACATGACTGAACGGGGCATGTATCATGTAACATCACATAAGGTGTCTTATTTAATCTGGTGGAAGCATTTTTCAATCAACACAGATGGTTTATAGTGGGACTAACCCTGTCTGTCCCATTCACTTCAATAGCACTGGCCCCGATGCAGAATTCGAACACTGTGACGTTAGTGATGTCTTAGGCCATGTCCACACGGAGACGGAAGCTATCTTTTTTTTTTTCGTTTCAGAAAAGTTTTCCATAAACATGGAAACGTTTCAAGAAATGTGTGTATCCACATGAAACCACTGAAACCGCTGTAGAATAACAGAGAAAGACAATCTCGTCAATAATGGCATACAACCTCTAGGGGCGCACAGTCTATAATGTGTATCTCACTGTAGCAGCAGCTTAAACCCTTGGCTTTGCGGGGAGGTTTGCCATGTCGATGAATAAAATGATGAAACCTACAGTATACAGGCAAATGCAGAGCTGTTCAGCAGGGCTGATGGTCTCCCTGTAGCCTACAATATAGAACGTTAACTATCGGGGACATTCCTGATATCATCCACTTCCATGATCTTTAGAGATGTTGCAAACACATCCCAGCGTATTGGCCGCTCCTGCACATCACAGCACAGGCTAAATGATGCAACATAAATTTCCATTATATAAACTCATGGCATAAATGTGTTTTTATTGGAAAAAGTCGCGTCAAGTAAACTAAAGTCTTGTTGGAATGGACACGAGCGGATATCATCGCAACCGCGTGTTCCTCAAACCTCTCACTTCCCTATTCACGTTGTATTTACGAGGGCTATATATAGGGCAAGAGAGTATGTTGGTTACACTAAGGGTTTACATTTCATTTCATTTCATTTTGTCCAATATTAAAATATTCCAGAATTGCATGTTGTATTAAAAATAAATATAATTTCTATCTAACACGTTAAGCCTGATTTTGTTTGTGTTATTGTAAAAATGTAGCCGCCGCTAAGCCTTCTGGGAAATATCCGATGAAGGGAGGGGAGGGGTGGATGGGAAGAGTCAGCTGTGTGGAGCCCTGAGGATGTTGTAGGCTACACGCTGTTCTCCGTGTCCACTTGTTGCTGACGGTGGTAATAGAGGAGCATTATATTTTGCTGCAAGATCCCCACTGCTGTAGCACGAACGTTACTGCCATGATTGTTATTGTTGCTGGTGGAGAGAGGTGGGGCTATGGCTCATCGTTTCAGGAAAGATGCGTATGGGTTGTAAACACGGAAATGCAAGGGTGGCGTCTTCAGATTTAATCACTCTGGGACCCGTTTTGAAAAATTAGCGTATACTCCCAGAACGTATAGTCCCAGAACGCGGTTCCATCTGGACGAAACGTCTATATGACAAAAAACTTTAGCGGATACACCTAAACTCGTCTCCGTGTGGACATGGCCTAAGCCTTCCTTTTTACCGCCCTTCTCCTGGTTGTGGTTCCTAATACAATAGCTGACAGGAAATAAGCGAGGTTTCAGACCGTTCCCTAGCAACAAAGTTCCAGTGAAACGGTCTATAAACTGCATGGACTTTAGCACACTCTGACATGTTGAGCAGATGCAGTCAGCAGCTGTAACTGGCGCTGTTCAATGGCGACCCGGTTTTGCTCTCCGACTCTGAGAGCGAACCAAGCAGAATTTCGCTCGTGATACTTGTACCATGAAGTGACAATAAAGTTAATCTCAATCTCTCTCTCTCTCATAAAGTTATATGAGGAGAAAACATTTGAAACACTCACAGTTCTGACCCGCTTTAAATGTGATGAAGTCATGCATCTCCCTGCCAGCAGAGGGCGACTTCACACTATACATACATTGCATAGAGAAGCACTATATACATGAGAATGGAGCGAATTGGGTTACAAATAAAACAAATTAGATACATTTGATCCAAGCTTGAAAGCTTCTCCTCTCTGTTCTGAAGAGCTCTGTCCTGCCGCACAGGAAGGGATGTGTCTTATGTTTCTGGTTTGTTTGGAATAAACCAAAGAAGAAGAACTGGGTAGTTAGTTTCTGTCTGTCCCTTCATAGATGGGTACAAACACAGTTTTTACCCACAGGCCATCACTCTGATTAACACTTAAACCAGCCAACTGAACACTGGAACCAGTTTACTTTTGACACTTTAGAAAGTTTAAACACTCAAAACCAGGAACAGTATCCCTACGCATCAACCTGTAGCACCTACCCCCATGTATACAATCCCCCCTACACACACACACACACACACACACACACACACACACACAATTTGGAATTATGCTTACTGGGAAATAACTGCAATATCTGACTCAAAGCCTCGTTCACAGTGTATAAGCTTGTATAAGCCTAAATGACGGTGCATTATCTGGAAACGTTATCTGTATAAGCCGTTGTTTACAATCCTGTATGGCTTATTTATACATATAATGTAGCCTACAGTACATGTACATTCTTTCATATATACATATTTGAATAGAAAAAAGGGAGCTTCTTGATGCTTATAAAGAATTTAATGAATGAAGAAGTAATGTACAAGAGACGCAACGCGTTTCAACCTCTGGTCTTCGTCAGGCTGTAGCCTGTAGCTACAGCCTGACGCCCGGGGGCCGGACATTTCCCTGAGCTCTTAAAATGTTTGATTTTACTACATTGCAAAAGTTGCCTTATCACAGCCTCATGGTCCATGTTTTGAATTTTTTGTCATTCTATTTTCTTTTCAGAAACAGAAATTAAAAAATAGTTAGACATCAAAATCAATCCACAGAAGAAAAACGGAAACAGCACTTTTATCTGCTGATGAAGCCTCTATAGCCGTTTTCCCACATGCGTACCGGAAAATTACCTGTAAGTCAATATCGGACATTTCCCTTCACACTTCGGCTCTCGCATATGAGAATCTAGCAGCGAATTTGCCTGTATGTTGGGGGGCGGGGCGGCACTGCAGAGCGGGTGGGGAGTGACGTGTCGGCAAAACTCTTGATGGTGAAATAAGTTTGCTTGTTTATCCGTTCACCTGCGTCGCGTTGAAGCACTTTTTACAGACTGGCTTCGTTTGATGTGTCTGGGCTTGCCTTCGCTGTCGGCAACGTAAGCAAAATACTTCCACATTTCGCTTCGTGCATTTGCTTCGTCTGTGTCCCTGTCGGGCTGTGACTGAAGGAGGAGGAGGACTGTGGCCAGAGAGCGAGCAGGCAGCAGAGAGGAGAGATCACAAGATAATTTCACCAGTTTGCTTTAATGTGCGCGAATGATTAGATTATGCCCGCTGGAACATTAAGCAACGTGTGTACACCTCGCCCATGCCGGCAAATGACTGGACCCGTTCTATACTTGCGCCCGTTATCGCGCATACCGCTCTTCTGACTGGCTCGAAACTGGTGAAATGTCCGCGATGACGGGGTCGCGCTTATACCGGCACGACAACTTTCACACATGCAGGCATTAGACCACGTTCCGGTCATTTAGCGGTACAAAGCGCATGTGGGAAAACGGCTTATGTCATCGAGAGTAGGGGAGAGAGAGAGAGGGGGGGGGGGGGGGGGCAGAGAGACTGATAGGGAGAGAGGGGGGGGAGAGAGAGGTGAGACAGAGAGGTAGAGAGAGAGATGAGATAGACAGAGGGAGAGAGAGGAGATTTTGGGCCGGTGTGACTTGATTGGCAGGCCGGATTTGGCCTGCTTCACACCACACTTGTATATAGTAGTTATTGCAGATTTTGTGCAAATGTTTAAACGTAGCCGTGCCTTGTTTGTTTTAACTCGTACATACTTTCTTCTGTGTGTGAGTACTTTGAGAGCAACGCAAACCGGAGCCAAATTCCTAGTATGTGTATATACTTGTGTAGTATGTGTATATACTTGTGTAGTATGTGTATATACTTGGCCAATAAAGCGGATTCTGATTCAGAATTTCTTTGTTACAGCAACAGTAAACACAACACAATACAAACACAGACAACCATCCAAAATTGAAAATATATACACTAAATATACACCTATAATTACACACCTATGTATATTGTAAATGATATACACACAAATACAATCATGGGCAGCTCTCTCTCGCTGCTCATGCTAACTACGGAAGAAGCTAAATTTGAGTGTGGATTATGGTATGGGGATGAAGGCCACATCAAAATCTAACTAATCTTTTTCTTATTTACCCATGTCCTAACCCTAACCTTAAGGGCGAGTTCTTAGTTTTGGAACCCAATTTACTACTTACCAATGAAGATGTTGACTGGTCGATTAGCTTTCAGAATCAGAATCGGCTTTATTGGCTACATGCATACACGCTACTGTAAAACAAACAAGGACAGTGAGTTGACAGATGTACATGAAAAGGTAACTGCTATTTACAATAGATACAATAAGTGTGATGTAGAGTGACTGTTCTAAATATGTATAGAAAATAATTGTATACCTATGTACGTCTAAGTCTACTTATTATTATTAGTCTATTATGTAAGTGTAAATCACACTGGATTGTTAACAAGGCTATAAGTCAGATATTGCACAGTTTCCAAGCACAATCCATGCTGTGCCTCATACTAGCTCCAGATAGTTAGCCACAAACCAATATAAGGTCAACGGGGTCACGCTCCTCTATGTGCAAGCTGACACTCACTATTAGGGCTGTCACTTTTTCCCAAAATAAAGTTTGAACGAACTTTAATTGCCCGCAAAATGTTCGAATATATTCGAAGTTTTTTGGTTAATTAATAAAAAAAAAAAAATTGCAGGCCAGGCCACCGGGCATCGGCCCGACGTGTTAGCTTGGACGCTCACAGTCACAACACTGCCTCACAAACTTGGCTGCATCCAACTCGAGAGAACTTTTCAGACCCTGGAGACAATCTTTCTCAGAAGAGACTAACGCGACAAATCTGGAGACTTTTTCTGGCATGGGATTAACATTACCAGCAAGCAGCAGATTGTTAATTTTGATTACCGGTAATTAAAAAAATAATAATAATAATAAAAAAAATCTAACAGGTCAATTATACATTCGAACATGCCCTCCTCCCCCACATTCGAAGTTAAATTCGAATTTCGAATAAAAAGTGACAGCCCTAGCCTCCGTCAGCTTGCACAGACAGGAGCCAAAAATCAGAACTATCCCTTTAACCAAGTTCCATCAGGAGAGACTAATTATTTAGTGAACAATGATTTAATTACATGAGAGCCAATGATTTAATTACATGTGCACATGATTATGAAATGTACAAAGTCTTTGGCGATTCATCATGACATCATGGTGATCATGGAAGGGGGGTAGTGAAGCAGAACGTAGAATAGGATATCCCCCTGTGGAGTCTGACCTGGTAGGGAAATAGTGTGATCCACCCCCCATGTGCTACGTACTACCGGTGAAATTCCTCGCTGTCAGGTAAAAAGAAGTGGCTGGTGACTGCACATGTATCGGAGGAAGCGTGTTAGTCTAACACTCTCCCCCGATCAGCAGAGGAGCAACGGCCCGGGAGAGCAGGGACAATAGACTACTTGCACAACTCCACTACTTCCTGAAATGAGTAGGGCATAGTGGTTTCCTGTCCTACACTATTGGATGAACTGATTCATGTCAGGTGTGCCTGACTGCTGCAGTCACAACAACAGTGATCAGGCACACCTGACATGAATCAGTTCATCCAATAGTGTAGGACAGGAAACCGAGATGCCCTACTTATTTCAGGAAGTAGTGGAGTTGTGCAAGTAGTCTATTACACAAGGTCACTTGGGGAGAAAATGGAACGGGGGAAAAGAGAAGAAGAAGAAGACAAACACCTTTAAGGGGCCATGACAGCAGCAGGAAGCGGTTCAGTGAGCTGCCAGCACCTTTCTGCAGTTCAATTAAATTCTTTATTGTCATTGTACTGGTACAACGAAACTGAGGTAGCCCCTCTCATACTCAGTGCATATAAAAATTATAGATTAAGAAATTAAAAAGTTTAAACTCAGTGCATTTAAAACTCAGTGCCATTAGAACTTAGTTAAAATAGGCCTAAAAGAATAAAAGCTTACCTATAATAAATAAAAACACATAAAAGTTGTAACCAATCAAGATCTCACGTATTGCACAGACAGCCATGAAATGCACATACAGCATCCTTATATTGCACAAGCCCTATCTTGCACGTTGAGTCATTGATTGTTAAGTGCAATGACAGCTCTGGGATAAAAACTGTTTTTCAGACGGTTTGTTTTCGCTTTTAGTGTCCGAAAGCGCCTGCCTGAGGGCAACAGTTCGAACAGGTGGTGGCCGGGATGGTTCATTCTTGATGGTAAGGACGTGCTAGGAACGCGCACTTGGCGTTTAGCGCTCTGGGCGGAGCTAGTGTTTTTGGGCGGAGCGCTCTGGGCGCCTCAAGCAGAGAAATGTTCAACTTTTGGAGATGAGTACTGCTCATCAGTGTCACTTTTTCCAACAGCAACAAATAAGCACACACACTGTGTGTGTGTCTGTGCGTGTTGGAAGCGCTCTACCCTGAAGAAAATGCTCCCTGTCGACACAACATGTCTTTCTCTGTCCCTGTCTGTCTGTCTGTCTGTCTGTCTGTCTGCCTGTCTGTGTCCAGGTGCAGACAGAGAGATCCAGACAGTGAGACAGTTGATGGTGAATTTCTTGCAGAACCACACCAAGCTGGACTGGCCAGACCGCTGTCCTCCACTGGAGCCCTCCAGGTACACAACAAGTCATGTATAAATCATTACAAATATGCTCCCGTGAGGTGGGGATGCGTTTAGCTGCTGCCAGGCGGGGGTGCAAAACTCGGCATAACACCTGGACAAATGCGCAAGGCAGACCGCTATCTTCCCTGCCTTAAGGCATGCATAAACAGGTGCGCTAGCGCAAATAGGGGATATCTCCTGTACCAAGATAGGGCCCATGGAATTCTAAAATCTGGAAAAGTCATGGAATTATAAAAATCCTTGAAAGTTTAGTTGTGTGTAATGGAATTAAAGTCCCTGGAAACCAAAAATAAATATGCATTAGTAGTGAGTTGACTGTTGTTTTTTTGTTTACCAAGTAATAAATAATTGCTTTTATTTTGAAGGTAAAAACGTCTAGCTTCCTGTATTCTGTATATTTCTAGCAGGATTAATGCATTTTAGGACAACTCTCGCCACATCAGACTTGAGGAAATCGATGCATCTGGGCGTGAGTTGTAGTGTTGTTTAATTAGCGTTACGTGCAAACGATTATATGCGCGAACGTTAGTGGGCAATTATCGCCCATTATGTATTTTTAGCAACTTGTTATCAAGCATGTCGTGCTAGTTTGTTGAATGTGATTCACTTTGTGCCATTAAGGCTGTAGCCTAGACTGCTGTCTTCCATGCATGAAGTGCAGCTGTGTGGTCAGTGGTCATGCCCCACTTCCCCCCATCCCCACCCCCTCTCTAGTCTACACCCGGAGGTGCTCCACATGTGTGAAAGCAACATGCAACATGTATGAAAGGGTACACTTCACGTATTGCCCGGGTCACCTCAGGGCAAGCAGCGCTGAGGTGACCCGGAGTTCATGTCTGAAAGTGGCTATGGAGAAACCAAGCAGAATTTTCATCTCTGGCTCCCTCCGGGATTGTGTGTGTGTGTGGTTGGGAGGGGACAGGACAGGGCTCGCTCTAAATCGGTTTTCCTCCTAGACCTATAAATGTCGTAAAATAATCAAAAATGGACCACAAACAGATACAAAAACATGAGCATAATATGTGTTTAATGTACATACAAAGAACTGTGGCGACCAGACTTTTTGAAACACGCATTTAAAGAAGAAACTCATATGTGTGTCTGCTTGGAGCTGAGGTCTCGCCCGACTCACTTCCTCAAATGCTGGTCAAATCATGAGCGCTCTGCAACGGCCTTAACCCGCCCAGCGGGCGAGCCTAGGAATCGAACGCACGTTATGCCTCTGCCAGCAATAGCTAGGCTAGAGGCATTATGGTTTCGGGTTGTCTGTCCGTACGTCCATCCAATGATTGTTAACGCGATATCTGAGGAACGCCTTTGACGGAATTTAATCAAATTTGTCTCTAACGTCAACTTGGACTCAAGGATGAACTGATTAGATTTTGGTGGTCAAAGTTCAAGGTCACTGTGACCTCACGACCGCTCGTTTCATGCTCTTTAATGTGATATCTCTGGAACACCTGACAGAATTTCATCAAATTTGCCTCAAACATCGACTTGGACTCCAGGATGAACATTGATTACATTTTGGTGGTCAAAGAAGGTCAAAGTTCAAGCTCACTGTGACCTCACAGAACGCCATTTTCTAGCTCGTTAACGTGTTCTCTCAGGAACGCCTTGACAGAATTTCGCCACATTTGGCTCAAACGTCCATTTGGACCCAAGGATGAACTGATTACATTTTGGTGGTCAAAGGTCAAGGTCACTGTGACTTCATGAACGCCATTTTCAAGCTCAGTCACGCCATATCTCATTAACGCCTTGACGGAATTTCTTCACATTTGGCTCAAACATCAAAGTCTGGACAGACATGGAAGTCGACTGCTCACTTTTTGGCGGAGGCATATATCCGCGGTGCGGTTGTTCTAGTTTTTAATCTGGATTAGGCTTATAAATCTGTTTTATCTTGGAATTTGGCACAAGAGAAAGTTTTGTCCTGTGTATTAATGAATGCATCCGCCACTCTTTTTTCCATCTACATTTCCTAAAATGCTTATAAAATTAGTTTTACTTGGTCAAACTCAGCTACAGATTCAGCTATTTAGAATCAGTGGAGCCCATAGAGTATTTCACTTGGACCAAAACTTCAAAATAAAACATCAATTTTTGTATCCACATTTCCTTTCTCAACTCCCTCCCTGTCTCTCTCTCTCTCTCCCTCCCTCTCTGTCTCTCTCTGCCTGTCTGTCTCTCTGCAGCTCTGTGGAGCTCCTCCCTCTCTTGGGTCAGAGGTCGGATCATTACACCGGCATCATTATAGAGGAACCAGACTCTTATGTGGGACGGGAGGTAGGACACACATGCACACACACACACACACACACACACACACACACACACACACACACACACACACTCACTCACTCGCTCACTCACTCACTCACTCACTCACTCACCCTTACAGACTGACTTAAAGGCAGCATGACTTTTCAATATACAAGAATCATGTTTCCATTTTAAGACGTGTGTGTGTGTGTGTGTGTGTGTGTGTGTGTGTGTAGGTGGCTCTGGACCTGTTGCAGTTCTCCGGTGTTGTCGTGAGGAGAGCGCTAGCTACAGATCGCCCCCTGCTGGACAGACTGGGAGTCACAACTCTCCCCTCTGCGTACCTGCTGCTGCCCAACGGCACACACACACACCTGCATGTGTGAGAGCACACGCACGCACACACACACACACACACACACACACACACACACACACACACAGAGCAGACGTTACCCACACAAGATAACATCAGCTAAGACTCATCCAGACTTGCGGGGCTGGTAAATTGGCTAGCTATGCTAGCTAGATAGCAATTTTTCTAACATGTTACATTAGCCAACTCAAACCACAATTTATGTTTGTCATTTTGTGCATCGCTTTTGCTCCATACAGCCATTTATTCTGGTAACAACACAGTGATATTAGGTCTTCTGTAAACACAATTTCATGGTAAAAAGCTAACACAACAAGCTCCGAGCTAAAACCATGGATATAAACACGTAGATACCTTGTTCCCGATTTGCCTGTTGGTCTGTGTGGCCGCCCTCTTGGGGAGGGCAACTAAGCCCTGCGCCCAAGCTTGTCCTCCCAGCTGCCAGTACCTTAGCCTGGGTAAAGCCAGCCTTCAACGTGACGTCACAGGCTATGCCTGTAGCGTCACCACTGTGATTGTTCCACTGTGATGTCATAAATCCCACTGTGACATCATCAGTGATGTAATAAATCCCACTGTGACATCAGTGATGTCATAAATCGCACTGTGACATCATCAGTGATGTCATAAATCCCACTCTGACAAGATTACTCTGAAATTCGAACGCTAAATCTAGTTTTGAAGCTCATAAATGTAGAGTGACAAGCAGAACTACACTGTAGCTTACTTGTCATACTTTTAGGCGTTTTTCTGAACACTTTGGAAACGGCCGACATAAAGACACTGTATGGTGTAATAGTACTGTCTGTAACCCTACATAAAGAGGTGTATCTCATTCAGTCTTTGGAGTACAAAGATAATTTTGTAGAAAGCTTACATCTGCCCATCTTTATTGTCACAAACAACCACCACAACGCATGCAGGCGCCGGCACACACATGCAATTAAGTGACGTTGTGTTCTCCGCATTTCTCCCATCCTGGCTGGTCTTTCCTCCTCGGGGCGGCCAGGAGAGGTGGGCAGCTTTTTTTTAACTTTGATAGAACAGGTCACATATTGAATGAATTAATACATTGAATTAAAATTAAATAATATATTTGAGATTTACAATATTTGTGACATTAGTTGTGTAATGGCAACTTTCCAGTCTGCAGAAGTGAAGTTATCATGGGTCTAGGGGTGCAGTCTTGATTAGTGTTTTTAGCAAATCGTTATCATGTTTGTTGAATGCCAATGCGATTCATTGTGCCTGTGCCATAAGGCTGTATTGGGCTAGTTCAATGCTCCTATATTGTCTACCATGGCAAAGGGGGGCTGTGTCGTCACCTGGATTGCGTTTTGTCACTTTACACGGCGTCAGTAAGGGGCAGCGTTATCAAACAATTACATTCTGGGACCTGTTTTCACTTTTTTGTGTTTTCAGGCCCCAAGAATGCCGTTCCCGTGTAAAAGGAAGGCACTAACGCTAAAAAACGTTTGCTGTTTTATGCAGGGAGCGTTGCCGTGTAAACGGGGCCCAAAAGATCACAGTTGCTCGAGTGACATCACAGTTGCGCAATTGCAAATGCATTCAACATTTGCCCGAGTGACATCACTGATGACATCACATTCAAGCAATTGCGTGACATCACTTCCAGTAGAGTGACATCGCTCGCCAGATGCCGCGAGACTACATCTCGTGCTCCTCCTACACAGGGACATGAGATGGATTCGCCCAGGTGACTTTTCACAACTGCCTAACTCACATGCACACACACACACACACACACACACACACACACACACACACACACACACACACACACACACTCACATGCACACACACACACACACACACACACACACACACACACACACACACACACACACACACTCAAACATCTATGATGCTGCACTTCAGCCGCTAAAATAAAGGACTTTGTGTGTGGGGAGCATGATGTGTAGTGGGAGCCTCTATCCTAGTCTGAGCAGATGCCCTCCTCTCTCGGGGAGTTAGTTACTGTGTGCGGGGGACAATTGTTCATGGCAAGAATTCCCAAGGTTTTGGTCTGGATCGAGGCGACAAGGAAGAGGGTGTGTGGGTCAAGTGACCTCATGCAATTGCTCAACTGTGATGTCATCAGGCAGTTGTGATGTCATCAGTGATGTCACTCAAGCAAACTAACCCCCCCCCCCCATAATTCACTAGAAATAAAATAAAACCATTTTAGGAGAAGTCATGAACTGAGAGACTTACATGCATTTGAAAATGCAAAGGGTGTCAAAATGACCCCTTGGCAGTTCTAGTGTTAATATCTCCTCCTCTCCTCTGCTCCTCTCTCAGTGAGAAGCTTCTAGTGTTAATATCTCCTCCTCTCCTCTGCTCCTCTCTCAGTGAGAAGCTTCTAGTGTTAATATCTCCTCCTCTCCTCTGCTCCTCTCTCAGTGAGAAGCTTCTAGTGTTAATATCTCCTCTCCTCTGCTCCTCTCTCAGTGAGAAGCTTCTAGTGTTAATATCTCCTCTCCTCTGCTCCTCTCTCAGTGAGAAGCTTCTAGTGTTAATATCTCCTCCTCTCCTCTGCTCCTCTCTCAGTGAGAAGCTTCTAGTGTTAATATCTCCTCCTCTCCTCTGCTCCTCTCTCAGTGAGAAGCTTCTAGTGTTAATATCTCCTCTCCTCTGCTCCTCTCTCAGTGAGAAGCTTCTAGTGTTAATATCTCCTCTCCTCTGCTCCTCTCTCAGTGAGAAGCTTCTAGTGTTAATATCTCCTCCTCTCTGCTCCTCTCTCAGTGAGAAGCTTCTAGTGTTAATATCTCCTCCTCTCCTCTCTGCTCCTCTCTCAGTGAGAAGCTTCTAGTGTTAATATCTCCTCTCCTCTGCTCCTCTCTCAGTGAGAAGCTTCTAGTGTTAATATCTCCTCTCCTCTGCTCCTCTCTCAGTGTGAAGCTTCTAGTGTTAATATCTCCTCCTCTCCTCTGCTCCTCTCTCAGTGTGAAGCTTCTAGTGTTAATATCTCCTCTCCTCTGCTCCTCTCTCAGTGTGAAGCTTCTAGTGTTAATATCTCCTCCTCTCCTCTGCTCCTCTCTCAGTGAGAAGCTTCTAGTGTTAATATCTCCTCTCCTCTGCTCCTCTCTCAGTGAGAAGCTTCTAGTGTTAATATCTCCTCTCCTCTGCTCCTCTCTCAGTGTGAAGCTTCTAGTGTTAATATCTCCTCCTCTCCTCTGCTCCTCTCTCAGTGTGAAGCTTCTAGTGTTAATATCTCCTCCTCTCCTCTCCTCCTCTCTCAGTGAGAAGCTTCTAGTGTTAATATCTCCTCCTCTCCTCTGCTCCTCTCTCAGTGAGAAGCTTCTAGTGTTAATATCTCCTCTCCTCTGCTCCTCTCTCAGTGTGAAGCTTCTAGTGTTAATATCTCCTCCTCTCCTCTGCTCCTCTCTCAGTGTGAAGCTTCTAGTGTTAATATCTCCTCCTCTCCTCTGCTCCTCTCTCAGTGAGAAGCTTCTAGTGTTAATATCTCCTCCTCTCCTCTGCTCCTCTCTCAGTGAGAAGCTTCTAGTGTTAATATCTCCTCCTCTCCTCTGCTCCTCTCTCAGTGAGAAGCTTCTAGTGTTAATATCTCCTCTCCTCTGCTCCTCTCTCAGTGAGAAGCTTCTAGTGTTAATATCTCCTCTCCTCTGCTCCTCTCTCAGTGAGAAGCTTCTAGTGTTAATATCTCCTCCTCTCCTCTCTCAGTGAGAAGCTTCTAGTGTTAATATCTCCTCTCCTCTGCTCCTCTCTTAGTGAGAAGCTTCTAGTGTTAATATCTCCTCTCCTCTGCTCCTCTCTCAGTGAGAAGCTTCTAGTGTTAATATCTCCTCTCCTCTGCTCCTCTCTCAGTGAGAAGCTTCTAGTGTTAATATCTCCTCTCCTCTCCTCCTCTCTCAGTGAGAAGCTTCTAGTGTTAATATCTCCTCTCCTCTCCTCCTCTCTCAGTGAGAAGCTTCTAGTGTTAATATCTCCTCCTCTCCTCTCCTCTCTCAGTGAGAAGCTTCTAGTGTTAATATCTCCTCCTCTCCTCTGCTCCTCTCTCAGTGAGAAGCTTCTAGTGTTAATATCTCCTCCTCTCCTCTCCTCCTCTCTCAGTGAGAAGCTTCTAGTGTTAATATCTCCTCCTCTCTCCTCCTCTCTCAGTGAGAAGCTTCTAGTGTTAATATCTCCTCCTCTCCTCTGCTCCTCTCTCAGTGTGAAGCTTCTAGTGTTAATATCTCCTCCTCTCCTCTGCTCCTCTCTCAGTGAGAAGCTTCTAGTGTTAATATCTCCTCCTCTCCTCTGCTCCTCTCTCAGTGAGAAGCTTCTAGTGTTAATATCTCCTCTCCTCTGCTCCTCTCTCAGTGAGAAGCTTCTAGTGTTAATATCTCCTCTCCTCTGCTCCTCTCTCAGTGAGAAGCTTCTAGTGTTAATATCTCCTCCTCTCCTCTGCTCCTCTCTCAGTGAGAAGCTTCTAGTGTTAATATCTCCTCCTCTCCTCTCCTCCTCTCTCAGTGAGAAGCTTCTAGTGTTAATATCTCCTCTCCTCTGCTCCTCTCTCAGTGAGAAGCTTCTAGTGTTAATATCTCCTCTCCTCTGCTCCTCTCTCAGTGAGAAGCTTCTAGTGTTAATATCTCCTCCTCTCCTCTGCTCCTCTCTCAGTGAGAAGCTTCTAGTGTTAATATCTCCTCCTCTCCTCTCCTCCTCTCTCAGTGTGAAGCTTCTAGTGTTAATATCTCCTCTCCTCTGCTCCTCTCTCAGTGAGAAGCTTCTAGTGTTAATATCTCCTCTCCTCTGCTCCTCTCTCAGTGAGAAGCTTCTAGTGTTAATATCTCCTCTCCTCTGCTCCTCTCTCAGTGAGAAGCTTCTAGTGTTAATATCTCCTCCTCCTCTGCTCCTCTCTCAGTGAGAAGCTTCTAGTGTTAATATCTCCTCCTCCTCTGCTCCTCTCTCAGTGAGAAGCTTCTAGTGTTAATATCTCCTCTCCTCTGCTCCTCTCTCAGTGAGAAGCTTCTAGTGTTAATATCTCCTCTCCTCTGCTCCTCTCTCAGTGAGAAGCTTCTAGTGTTAATATCTCCTCTCCTCTGCTCCTCTCTCAGTGAGAAGCTTCTAGTGTTAATATCTCCTCCTCCTCTGCTCCTCTCTCAGTGAGAAGCTTCTAGTGTTAATATCTCCTCTCCTCTGCTCCTCTCTCAGTGAGAAGCTTCTAGTGTTAATATCTCCTCCTCCTCTGCTCCTCTCTCAGTGAGAAGCTTCTAGTGTTAATATCTCCTCCTCTCCTCTGCTCCTCTCTCACTGAGAAGCTTCTAGTGTTAATATCTCCTCTCCTCTGCTCCTCTCTCAGTGAGAAGCTTCTAGTGTTAATATCTCCTCTCCTCTGCTCCTCTCTCAGTGAGAAGCTTCTAGTGTTAATATCTCCTCCTCTCCTCTGCTCCTCTCTCAGTGAGAAGCTTCTAGTGTTAATATCTCCTCCTCTCCTCTGCTCCTCTCTCAGTGAGAAGCTTCTAGTGTTAATATCTCCTCCTCTCCTCTGCTCCTCTCTCAGTGAGAAGCTTCTAGTGTTAATATCTCCTCCTCTCCTCTGCTCCTCTCTCAGTGAGAAGCTTCTAGTGTTAATATCTCCTCTCCTCTGCTCCTCTCTCAGTGAGAAGCTTCTAGTGTTAATATCTCCTCTCCTCTGCTCCTCTCTCAGTGAGAAGCTTCTAGTGTTAATATCTCCTCTCCTCTGCTCCTCTCTCAGTGAGAAGCTTCTAGTGTTAATATCTCCTCCTCCTCTGCTCCTCTCTCAGTGAGAAGCGGTTGCGTTTCTTCTTCTCCTCCTCGTTGAGGTCATTACCAGGTGTGCAGCGCAGCGTGTGGTCGGACAGCAGCAGGACCGGCGCTGGACAGGCGGGGGCGCTGCAGAGCACCGAGGCCTGGAGAGACTTTGACAGGTCAGACACACTGGAGCTAAACTAGAGCTAGACCGGGTTCACTTCAAGCTAGCATCAGCCTGAGGGCGTGTCTATTAAGCACAGTGTCCACCAGATGCGGTACAGATCTGTGCGGTTCTGGTACTGGTTCTGGTACTGCTACCGGAACAGACTCTCACCCATGTTAATAGATGGGCAACGTATGCGGTACGGAAATAAATACACACTTGTTCTATTTTTGGCGGATCCCGCATGCGTCTGATAAGATGACATGGGTGTGGGTCTGTTCAGGTGGACAGAGACCTTTATGGTTGGGTACCGTTCACATTTGAACCGGTTCCAGTACCTGGGATTCGGTATTGGTACCCAATGGTACCTTTTTCTGATACTTTACTCTCTCAGTAGTATCGATGTACTCTTAATTCGGTTAGTACCCTTAAAACTTGCAATTTTGGTAGCCAACCCTGTCTATATAGCGTTTTTCTACATTTTCTTCATGGAAAAAGTGCTGCCTGGAGTGCTTTTTGTGAAGAGAAATAAAAAGGGGATCATGAGCCCTCACGCCAATAGCCAGCAAGTGCTTTGAAAAGCTGGTCATATCAAAGATTCGCCCCACACTTCCCCCGGACCACGACCCGCTACAATTTGCATTCCGCCCCAACAGGAGCACAGCGGATGCAGTAGCACACGTGCTCCACACCGCCCTGTCCCACCTGGAGGGGAAGGACACCTATGTAAGAATGCTGTTCGTGGACTACAGCTCAGCATTCAACACCATAGTACCCTCCAGGCTGGTACGCAAGCTCAAGGATCTGGGACTAAACACAGCAATGTGCGACTGGATCCTGGATTTCCTGACAGACCGCCGCCAGGTGGTGAGGGTGGGCAACCTCACCTCCTCACCACTGACTATCAGCATAGGAGCGCCCCAGGGGTGCGTCTCCAGCCCCTTCTGGTACGACCTCTACACTCACGACTGCGTGGCGACTCAAACTTCGAACACCATCATGAAGTTTGCAGACGACACAGCGGTCGTGGGGCTGATCTCGGGGGGCGACGAGACGGCCTACAGAGAAGAGGTGGGGGCCCTGGAACAATGGTGCCAGGACAACCACCTCTCTCTGAACGTCTCCAAGTCCAAGGAGATCATTGTAGACTACAGGAGGGGGGGGGGCACACACCCCCCAATCACCATCAACGGCACAGTGGTGGAAAGGGTGGACAGCTTCAAGTACCTGGGAGTCAACATCCACCAGGACCTGACTTGGGCCGGCCACACCGCCACTGTTGTCAAAAAGGCCCAACAGCGAATACACGGACTCAGGCGCCTGAAGAAATTTGGGCTAAGGCCAGAAATCCTTACGGACTTCTACAGAGGCACCGTTGAAAGCCTGCTGACTGGCTGCTTCACCACCTGGTACGGGAACTGTACCACCATGGACCGCAGGGCGCTACGGAGAGTGAGACGCGCGGCCCAGCACGTAACAGGAAGTGAGTTGCCAGAACTGCATGAACTGTATAAACAGCGGTGCCTCAGGAGGTCCCTGAAGATCATCAAAGACACAAACCATCCCCACAACAGCCTGTTCTCCCTGTTACCCTCAGGGAGAAGATACAGGGTTCCAAAGGCACGCACAAATCGCTTGAGGAACAGTTTCTTCCCGCAGGCCACGAGACTCCTTAACATACACAAATAGTGTAGTAGCCGTACTGTACCGCACTGTAGCTGCTACCATAACGTATGTCTAATGTTTAATTGTATGTTTAATAAGGAATATGCTTTTTGCACCTGTATGTCAAATACGCCGAATTTAAAACGCCAAGTTTAATTGTATGTTTAATAAGGAATATGCTATTTGCACCTGTATGTCAAATACGCCGAATTTAAAATGTTTAAGCACGTCTAAAGTATGCACATGACATGTGCACCTATGTGCAGTGAATATGCCACTGTCTCTGACTTGTCTTATCACTATACTGCCTTATTGCTTGTTGTGTCTCTTGTTGTTTTTGCACTCATATGCCCTGTTATATTTGTACTATGTTGTAAACGGAGTCCTCAGCACAAGAATTTCACACGTGATACTTGTACCATGGAGTGACAATAACAATCTTGAATCTTGAATCTTGATAACCTGACATTAGCTTAGCAGCTGCTAGCTCAGTAAACAGCTGGTTAGCTCTTCTCGCAGTGTTGTGCAACAAGCAAAGTCTTACGAGATATTTACAATTCATGTCCGGTATCCATACTGCCTTTATAATCGCTGTTACATTAACATCAATTCACTGATGACAATGTGGTGTCTCTCTCCCTGTCTCTCTCTCTCTCTGTCTCTCTCAGCTCAACAGTGTACCTGGCAGACCTGGAGTCAGCTCTCCACTACCTGCTGAGAGTGGAGCTGGCGACCCATACTACCCTGGAGGGGGAGGAGCTTAAAACCTTCAAAGACTTTGTCACTGTTGTCGCCAAGGTAACCCCCAGCCGGGTCACATGGAATTCAAACTTCTAGTGAATTTCTAGTAATTTATCAAGACAAATAATAATAATTATAATTGGGGGCGGCTTTAGCTTTAGCTTTAGCTTTAGCTTTAGCTCAGGAGGTAGAGCGGGTCGGCCAATGACGAAAGGGTTGGCGGTTCGATCCCCGCTCCCTCCCAGCTGTTAATCGTTGTGTCCCTGGGCAAGACACTTAACCCTCCTTGCCTCGTATGATTGGTATGATTGGTATGAATGTAGACATGAATGGTATGATTGGTATGAATGTAGACATGAATGATGGTGGTTCGGAGGGGCCGTTGAGCGCCAATGTGTGGCTGCCACGCTTCTGAACCACCGGTACGAATGGTGTGAATGAATAATCATCCTGTGTCAGCGCTTTGAGCCTTGGAAAGGCGCTATATAAATCCAATGATTATTATTATTATTATAATTATAACTAGAGGACATAACTCCGCCAACCTTTCTGCAAAGTTTCATGGTGTTACATGAATCCGTTTGGAAGTGAAGCGCCTTCTTGTGATTGGCCACGGCCATTACCACGCCTCCTTTTGGCGAGTGGGCATGAAAAGTGAATCAGTCCTAAGTTGACCTGCTTTACTACCAGGTTTCGTGCAAATCCGTTCATAAGTTTTTGAGATACCCTGCAGACAGACACAAACAGAACCTCCCGGCCAACTCAATAATAATATACATAGTGAATAGCGTGTCACACAAAAAGTTAATAGACGGTTTTAACTTGACAACATAAACATTCTAAATTGAACCCCAGCTCACTTCACAGTGTTTGCTAGGACAACTGTTAGAACAGACAGGACTGACAATTCCGTGAAAACTGTCTATACAGCACCCAAGATGGCCACATTCCAAAATATAAACGATGAGGAGGGAAGAATGCAAACATACTTTTTAATGCCTTAAAATACGCTGCACCCTTTACAATGTTTTCTAGGCTTTTAAACACAGAACAGGCTTGATGTATACATGCAGACTACTTGCAACGCATTTAGAGTATAAACCCTTCCTCAGGCAGCATGTCATCTGATTCTGTGCTATACACCAATCAGAATCAGAATCAGCTTTATTGGCCAAGTATGTACACATACAAGGAAATTGGCTCTGGTTCGCTTAACTCTCAATGTACTCTCACACAAAAGAAAAAGTATGCTCAGGCTAAAACAAAAACATCATCATCATCAGTATATAAATGGGAGCTAGGGCTCTGTCTGTCTGTCTGTCTGTCTGTCTGTCTGTCTGTCTGTCTGTCTGTTTGTTTCTCTGTCCCACTGTGATTGTCATAAATCCCACTGTGACATAATCAGTGATGTCATAAATTCCTCATAAATCCCACTGATGAAATCCCACTGTGAGATCAGTGATGTCATAAATCCCACTGTGACATCATCAGTGATGTCATAAATCTGACATCATCAGTGCTGCTGGTCTCATTGGCCACACAGTAGTCTCAACGCCAGACCCATGAGAGTTCTTCCGCAGAGCTCTCTCTGGGTCTAGGACACTTTCCCTCAGCCGGCTGGTTATGGGAGGGAACCGTTCACTTGGCCAGTGGTGGATTCAGTCCTCCCCAATCAGTAACGACTTTGCGATCAGACGACACGGGAGGTGCAGCCCAATTTTAGAACCGCTCTCTCATCAGTGCTACGACCTGTCACTCATTCAATTTTAACCAGCCTTCCAAAACCAGCAGTGGCTGTTAACTGCAGGCACAGACTGACTTATGTAGTATGCGGAGCGCAGCGATTCAACGTAATATTTGAGTCTGGGGAGAGACTAGCCACACAGCAGCCGAGCTGCGGGCAAGACTGCGCAGCGGCCGAGCTGCGACTGTGAACTGTAGGGCCAGCTCGGCGAGCTGTAGGACGGGCGAGCCCGGGCAGCGCCCGAGCCTAGGAATCGAGCGCGCAAGATCCCAGTATATATAGATAGGCAGTTATTAATATAATATAGGCAGTTATTAATACAGTTATTTACATGTATAAATAAGCTACATGTATATACAATTCGGTCAGGTATTGCAGTTATTTACATGTATAAATAAGCTACATGAATAATATCTCCAGATGATGCGCCAGTTGTCCTAGGAATCGATCCTGGTATCTTAAAAGTGACAAAATACACTGGAGGGGGCTTTAACTGTCTGTCTGTCTGTCTCTCTGCCTGTCTGTCTTTCTGTCTCTCTCTCTCTGCCTGTCTGTCTTTCTGTCTCTCTCTCTCTGCCTGTCTGTCTTTCTGTCTCTCTCTCTCTGCCTGTCTGTCTTTCTGTCTCTCTCTCTCTGCCTGTCTGTCTTTCTGTCTCTCTCTGCCTGTCTGTCTTTCTGTCTCTCTCTGCCTGTCTGTCTCTCTCTCTCTGCCTGTCTGTCTTTCTGTCTCTCTCTGCCTGTCTAGCTGTTCCCAGGTGGAGGGTCGGTGGGGAAGTTGATGGAGACTCTGTTGGAGTGGCTGCTCAGTTTGCCTCTGGACCGAATCCCCTACCAGGCCGTGCTGGACCTGGTGGATAACAAGATGAGGGTGAGACACACAGACACGCGCATCTGTCTCTGTCTCAGCAACACACTCATGAGATTTGGCAACAGGAGCTAATTTTAGCAGGTAGCGATTAACTAAAGATTCAAGATTCATTTGAATAGCCATTAGGGGTGGGAATCTCTAGGCACCTCACGATTCCATTCAATTTCGATTCAGAGGGCTACGATTTGATCATAAAACGATTATCGATGCATCTTTATTTTCAATACATGCCTTCTTTTGTCTCACTGTGTGACTACCGGTACTTTTAAAATAAAGTGCATTTTGAATTGCATTGTAATGATCCATAATTAAAATAAACAGATGAATTTACTTCCATTATCTTTTATTAACAAAGCAAATGGAAGAGATGTGTCAACTGGAAGGTTACATTTGCCAACATATTTCCCAGCATTGCAAAGAACCAACAGGAAAAGAAACACAAGTGTCCCAGGTGTGCCTGTAGCAGCATCCTTGTAGTAAATTAACATCACTTCAGCCTATTCTGAATCACTTCTTCTACATGTTGTAATAGCTCCGCCACATTTACACCCGTGTGGCTCTCAGTCATCACTCTTGTTTGGAGTCCATGAGACGCTAGCTGCCACTGCCAGTGTTCAGTAATGAAGTGCGCAGTAACGGATGTCCACGCATTACAACTTAGAGATATCCTACCTGCTTTCTGCAGTGAGTCCATAACTTCAGCTTTGGTCTCATTGTGCAGTCAGTCTGGGATCACTGTGAGATGGGACGTTGTACCTCGGCTCCAAAGTGCGCAACATCCCTGGTTCTCAACGACTGAGTACGGACGTATATCCATGACAATAAAAGTTGCAATGAATTTTGTGATTCGTTTCGCCCTTTCCGAGTTGGGTGGATGCTTTGATAGCATTGCTTGCTCGATTGTTGGCTGGTTGAGAGTAACTACAGCCGGTGTCTGATTTCATGCTCTGCCATGTTCACATGCATTTGTTTTGCTTTCGGCTGTCAGCCTGCGCCACGCCGTAAACTGTCCGGGCGCTGCCTCGCGCTCGCAGTTTAGTTGCGACTTTTCGCTCCATCAACATCACGTTACAACTAACGTTAAGAAAAATCTATTAGTGACATTTGTGAATCGATTCATAATCGTCCACGTCCGCATCTCGATGCATCTAAGAATCGATTATTTCCCCCACCCCTAATAGCCATAGTGAGTGGGCGTCCGCGTAGTGTAGCGGTAGATTCCCTGCCTACCAATGCGAGGGGCGCAGGTTCGCATCCTCGTGTTACCTCCGGCTTGGTCGGGCGTCCACACACGCTTGATTGGCTGGTGTCTGCGGGTGGGAAGCCGGATTGAGGGTTCCCTGGTTGCTCCACTAGCGCCTCCTCTGGTCGGTCGGGGTGCCTGTTCGCGGGAAGGGAACTTGTGGGAATAGCGTGATCCTCCCACGTGCTACGTCCTGCCGGTGAAGCTCCCGCTGTCGGGTGAAAAAAAGCAGCTGGCAACTGCGCATGTCTCGGGGGAAGCATGGTGCTAGTCTCGGCTCTCCCCAGATTGGCAGAGGTTGGAGCAGTGACCGGGGCAGCAGGGGGACAAATTGACCAAGTCCAATCGGGAGAAAATGGGGGGACAATCGGGGAAAAGAAGCCATAGTGAGTATTAGAACGAGGAATTTGACTTAGTGCAGTATGCAGCGCAGCGATCACAGCAATAGTAGAAGATGAAGCAAGTAGAAAATAATCTCAAATTATAAATGATAAAGTGCAAAGTAAAAGTCCTTTTAAAGCAGGGTTCGAGACTGCGACCAAAATGGTTGCATATGCGGCCATTATTTTAGTGTGTGCGGCTAAAAATTTCACACAGTCGCATATTGAACCCATTTAAATAAAGTCATTTCTGTTGGTAATTTGTTACGTTTATTTATTTTTAATCAAGTGCTGTTATCTTTGACACAAAGTACTTGATTTAGTACTATGGATACAGGCTAGTTATTTGTTTGACAAATGGGGCATTTAAAATATAGTACATTAGATAATTATCCAGCCATCCAGGTAATGGGATCCTTTATTAGCCAATATATTGACAATATAAGGCAATACAAGAACCCTGCTTTAAAGTGATATATATAAAGCTGGGGGGGGGTAGGATAATGACCGTGGGATAATGTCCATGTAAATGTCCATTATAAAGTGACCATGTAAATGTCCAGTAAAGTCCTTGAAGTGATATAATGGGGGGGTAGTGTCTATCCTGCATACAGACTCTTGACAAATTGTGGCAATAAAAGTTAGACTGATTCTGAAAAGTGATTCTGATATTGGCGGAGCCTGGAATGAGCCACCATCTATGTTGCATTGATTACCTATGGAGGAGGAGGGTGGTAGGAGGTGAAATGCTGCCCCCCATTAGTTTGGAGCATGTGACCAAATATTACACATTGAGCCGTCAAGCTAAAACACCACATCTACATAGTGTGTGAATCCTTATCGTGACATCATTATTTCAAGTGAAACAGGGTAGAGAGGCGGGACATCGCGTGTGGAGTTTCATTTGACCATTGAAAAGTGGGCGTGTCTGGGATGAGGGAGAAGGAAATTCCAAGCAGGCAACATGGCTGCCTACATGGGCAGACTTTGCTAGCCCATAATTGTTAATATACTTGGACAAGTATGTAACATTAAAAAAAAAAAACGGTAATGTCTTCATTTAATGTAGATACAAAAGGACACTGGCTCATTAACTCGCATACCAGGAATATCGTTATTTACCGTGGTGGACACTTCAAGGCGGGCAGCCAGCACTCTGCATCCGGGAGGAGGAGGCTGTCCGCCCGGAGGGAACGGACTGTCGGTCCTCTGCTCTGGGGTTCGGCGCAGTGAACCAGCCAGCGAGAACGCAGTCCACAGCACTGTATTTACATATTGTGTTTGTACATAGACTGTTATTGAATCGTGAGCGGTAGGTTTCAGATTTGTCCGGTTTTGATGTGAAAAACCAAAGAAATTGGATTTTTGTGAAGTTTCTTGTCATACATTTTTAAATAGGTGCCCTCTATGACCAGGGATGGGATCTAAAATAGTTAGTCATTTTTTCATTTCAGCTCGACTTTAATAAATCAAAACACGACTTTCACAATAATGTACATTTGGTAGAAGCTGGCCGTAGAACCACAGAGTCGAGCTGACTTCCTGTTCCTGCCCAGATCTCAGGTGTGTACCTGGGGGCGGAGCTTCGCTGGGTTGGTTGCCAGGGCAGCAGGGCGGGGCTTAGAGGGTACCCCTGCTCCCTCTGGACACTGTTCCACATCCTGACTGTCCAACATGATGCCACACCCACCGCGCTGGAGAACACAGGTACACGCACACACGCATGCATGGTACCGATATCACTTTTTTATATGATAAAAAGAAAATCTTGATAATGGTAATATTCCAACTTGTTACCGTAATGACATCACACCGTTACGGTTACTCATGTAAAGTAAAGCTAAAATACAGGCAATGGTTGCCGCCATATTGGTCTGAAGTAGGCTACATTTTATGGTTACAGACGTTATTTACAGCATCACAAGATCGCAGGAGTGACTCCCATACCCATATTTTATACAAACTCTGAATCTCATTCTGAGTCACTGAGAAGAACTGAGTGATCATTTTTGTTTAGCTTTTTCTGAATATTTGAAGGCAAACGTTTATGCTATTTTTACATTTATGCTAAAACTATAAACCACGTAATTGTTGCTATTGTATGTTCTTGAAGTTAAAAATAAAATCTGTTTCCAGTGTTTTGTTGTATCATCAGGAATATTGTTATAGCAGAAATACCCTGAAATATAATTTTATGCTGGACCATATCGCCCACCCCTAGAGTTGACTGTGTGTTCTGTGGACAAACACTGAAATGAGGGAGGAGACCCTGACACATTTTGTAGGGATGGGACCGGACCGATCCAATATCGGTATCGGGTGCCGATACTGATGTAATTCACGGATCGGATTTTGCCGATCCACGTGCCATGTACTGCGGATCCAGTTTTTACATGGCTCGAATGAGCCAAGTATGAGCCCAAGTAACATGGGGCACGCTTCCGCTCCAGTCTCCAGAAATTCCAGTCCACAGTTTGCAGATCGCTAGCCTGTAGCTAGTAGCAGCCAAGCCGGCCGCAGCACCCACTGTGGCTAGCTGTACACAAAGCTCAGCTGAGCTGACTCGGCTAACGTAATATGCCCGTGGCGTGGAGATCTGAAATAGTAGATACATGGACAACTTCTCACTCATCCATTTAGCCTCCGTGTTGACTGCTGGAAGTTTACTCTGCATCTTGGAGTTACTCCTCGAGTGTCTCCTTTCGGCTTGTGTTGTCTGTCTCTTTGGCTGCTGCTTTCAGACAACGCAACGGAGCGTGCCCCTCGGAACGACGGCTTTGCAAACATTATACGTTGCTGTCTTGCTTTTTGGTGCTTTTTGGTGCTTTTTGGTACATTCCAGAAGTAGAATAAACTTCGAGCAGACAACATGAAGGCTAAAGGGATTACTGTGAAGTAGGGTTGGCACGATGGACGATGGCATCGACCGTCATGATGGGCCGACCTCCCATCGACCTCTGAGCCTTCTACATCGGATCATCGTAATTAATTATCTGTTTGAATTAAAATTGTGCTGTTTTAATAATAAAAAAGGCCAAGTCCACTTACCGTGACACGCGGGGGACGCGCAGGCGACATTAAACAAGCACACCCAGTTCAGTTCAGGGAAGCCTCCCCTCCTCCTCCCCCTCCTCCGCTCCCTCCTCCGCTCCACTGCTTCTCTGAACTGGGTGTGCTTGTTTAATGTCGCCGGGGCGTCCCCAGGGCGTGAGAAGTCGGCTGTGTTGGTATGAAAACTTTTTAAGACAAAGAAGAAACTTCACGTTCTTTCCTGTTTTCAACCCAAAGTGAGTACCGGTACAAGTTTTCAACTGTGAATTTAACTCGCCTGTTTCCAAAGTGAACGTTGGAGTCGCTCCATAGATACAGCTATGGCCAGCAGCTGTAGCCTCAACTCTCTCATTAGGTTCAAAAGCCCATGCGAATCTAACGTTATATCAGCCAGTCAGTCAGTTTTCTGCCAGCTAGTTAAATTCAACACACACACGTTGTTGGTGAGGATCTGTAACGTTAACGTTACTGTAGTTGTTTTGTGCCGTTCAAATTGCTGGTAGTGACAGCCCCACTGCTTCACTCGCCTGGCTCTGTGCTGTTAGCACAGAGAGGCTACTAGTAGCCTATCGAAGCCCGCTGGTCTCTGTAGAGCTCTGCTGTCCTGTTAATGTGAACGCATTGCAGCGGCCTCGCCAAATGGCAGCACGGCAGCGACTTAATAAATAATTAATTATTCCCCCCACCTCCGTCAATGACGATGCCATCGTCCATCACGATGGTTCACTGTAAAACAATCACAATGGATATTTGTTTGACATCGCACAACCCTACTGTGAAGTTGTCTGTGTTACCCTGGCTGTTTGCGTTTTCTCTCTTTCTCTCTCGCCCTCTCTGATGTCAGCATCAAATCATAGCAGTATTGTAAAGTTAATGGTAGCCTCAGTGCACATACATAGCGACACAGTCGTGGTTGTACTCATTTGCACAAAACATTTCAGTAAAAACAAAGACACACAAGACATATCTTGGCAAATAAATGTATATTTATTACTTTTCACGAATCAATTCAAATTGTTTTGGAAATATCTAATGACCCAATTGTTATTGTGGGATATTATGAACCAGGTACCTAACAACTAATGTTATGAAAGAATTGATTACAAAACACTAAGTAATGTATCTTAGTAGGAGCCAGCTACAGGCAGAGGGCCCTTATTTAAAGCAGCAATGCCTAAATAGTGCTGATTTGATTTATAAGTATCCTCATTTGCCTTGTATAATTTTCTTCATTTTGCTTTTTGAAAGTTGCATTTTGCTTTAATTTTTTCTTCAATTGGCCAAATTTTTGTCTGTACTGTATAGTCAAGAAAAAATAGCGATTATATCGGAATAATATCGATATCGGCAGATATCCAAATTCAGATATCGGAATCGGATCGGAACTGAAGAAAAGTGGATCGGTGCATCCCTAACATTTTGTATTTTTGTGTGAAATATTCCTTTAAATGCAATTTAAGTTTAGAAAAAAATTACTCGGTCAAAGTAACTATTTAGATTACCCCTGGGCCCTGTGTGCTCAGTTTATCAAAATAACGGCTATTTAGAAATCTGTCATTATCGGAGATCTGATGTCAGCTGACAGAAGCCGGCTCTCAGCTGGCAACTGTCAAACCAGCTCTGTTGACAATTTTGCAGCAAGCTTGTCACTGATACAAATCAAATCGAAGAGGAAAAAGACGAGGGGCCCTATTCTCCCACAGGCCTTAGGCGCAAAAACTGGCGTTTAACGCAAAAAAACATGCCTTGCGCCTGCCTCGGGAAGATAGCAACATGGTTTTAGGCCCCGAAATGCGCTTTACGCCAAAGAGGCGTGGCGCAGTGCCAGAATAGGCCAGAATGGGCGTTTCGGCCTTAAATACCGGCCTAACGATATCTTCCGCCCTGGCGTTAATTTAGCGCTTTTCAAAACCAGGCCTATTCAGTGCGCCGGTTGCGCGGAGCTCTCCTCTGCCATCTCACTCTCTGTCCCCTCTCTCTCTCTTTCACTCCCTCTCTCTTGTGCATCAGACAGGCACAATGACTGATGGAAAAAAGTTTGCCGGTTCTATTATTGTGCATAATTGCGCGGAGGCGCGGACTCTCCTCTGCCATCTCACTCTCTGTCCCCCCTCTCTCTCTCTCACTCCCTCGCGCATCAGACAGCAGACAGGCACAAAGCCACACATGTGAAATCTCCCAGCATGCATTGGGCTAATACATTTTGATAATAAATAGCAACCAAATGAGCCTAAATAGATAGAATGGTAGATAGAAATAATGTGTAATGTTAACACAACATGCAATTGTAGAACATTTAAATATTGGACAAAATAAAATCTCAAAATCAAAACACAACCCTATGTGAAACATATATGTCAGCCTGGTGGTATATATATCCCTCGCAGATTTAACGTAATTTAGGAGATGAGTGACAGCTGTAACTCGGTTCTACTGTGACTTCCTACTGTGATGTCGCTCCAATAAGACGACTTACTTCACATTTTCTTTTACAATAAAAACACATTTATGCAATGACTTTACATAATGTAGGCTATATTTACAGTATGTGCATCATCCTACCTGTGCAGCAGGGGAGAGAAAACGATAACATTCTGGACAAACTTTCACCAATCTAATCTCATCATGACATAGGGATAGGCTACAACGAAATGGGCAGTTAACACCAACACACTGAGAGACTTCCTTGTACAAAACAATCTGGACTCCAACATTGAAAGCTACACTGCTGATACAGTACGACTCGCGCCACTTGCGTTGTTATTCCTGGAATGCGAAACCACAATCTCACACAATTCCGTGAAAACCATCTATACATGCAAATGTACAATGTTTAACTTGCCTCCATCTTGCCTGGGCCGAGAGCTCCCCATTCATACACAGATTCACATTCACTGCTCCAAATGATGTCATAATGTAATTTCAAGCAGTTTTGCCCTGGTGTCACTATTACTGTCACTATTACTATCATCTCTCTTCATTTACAGTACTTTCTGCACCAAATGAGGCATGAGTCATTTGGTGCAGAAAGCACTGCACTGCACTGCACTGCAGGCGAGATGGAAAGAAGTTAAACATTGTTTATTTGCATAATAAATATCCTACTGATTTAGTAATGATACAAAGCTGTTTGAAAATCGGCAAAGCGGCCCTTTAAAGGTTGTGTGTTTTGTTGTTTGTTGTGCTCAAGCTCTGGAGGGTGAGGGCGCCGCGGTGCTGCAGGTGATGCGGCGCTATGTCAAGACCTTCTTTGGCTGTGAGGAGTGCGGACGCCATTTTGAACAGGCCGCCGCCCACAGCCTGGACCGAGTCACCACCACAGACCAACAGGTCCTCTGGCTGTGGAACCAACACAACCTTGTCAACAACAGACTGGCCGGTACACACGCACGCACCGACACACACACACACACACACACACACACACACACACACACACACACACACACACACACACAATCAAACACTTTTTTTTATAGACAAATTATTTTTCAAAGTAGAGTATTTGATATACATCTTAAACATGTCGAGAGGGGAACTTTAAATAAAGTAGTTATAGTGAAGTTGAATACAGTACTGTTATAATAAAGTTAAAGTACTGCTATCATAAAGTTAAATAAAGTACTGCTATCATAAGTTAAATACATTACTAGTTGAAGGAGAGTCACAGGTAGGCTGAATTTCTTCACTTTAATTCATATTAGAAACAAGTACAAAAAAAGGACATGCGAACAACGCGTTTCGCCTGCTGGCTTCTTCAGGCTCGCTCTAAACACTAGTATGGCCCAGGTGTGTTTAAATTAGGCCATCAGTGTGGCTTGTCCAATCAACAGCATTTTTTTTTAAAGAAGTCTATTAAGGATCAAATCAACATAACAATATAGTACAAAATACATGCATGATGGATAAAAAAGAAAGAACAACCTCACAGGTAAATAGGAACTAGAACAATTAAGCTGCTTTACATGAAACACCTATCCCTACTAAATCAGGGGGAGGGAGGGTATTGAGAGGGGAGAAGGGAGTGTCAGCTGCCTTCTTCACCCTAATCAGGTGCAATTATCTGTAAGCAGAAGAAATATCAATTAGGTCAGAGTCATAAAAAATGTAACAGTCAACATTAAGAATACAAATTACATATTACAGCAAAACGGAACTCAACTTTTTTTTATGCCTCTTGCATTGCCTGCATTTGCTATTCACCTTATGTTCAAATTCTTCCGGGTCGTGTTAACACTTCCGGCGGTCACGGCGCCAAATACGAAAGAACGTCAGAAGAAGAGAGTTGTTTTTGTAGCAGACAGTGCAGGGGGTAAAACAAAAAACGTAGCCTAATACTTTGAGCTCGGTACACAGCAAGCAAGCGAGTATCCACTGTTAGCCAGGTCAGATAACGTTATCATCGACAATGACAAGCACTTTCTTGTAAAACATACCAACAAAGAAAGCTTCAGATGGTTTTCTCTCCTCCGAGCGCAGCTCGAGCCACTTACGTCTATAAGACCCGCAGACGTTAATGTAATTCCCTGGAATTCGCGAATTAACGAGCCAGTTACATGGCGTTGCATTCTTAGACATTGCCGTTTGCTTTTATTTGGTATGTTACATACAATTGGTTAAATGATTAGTTAATTCAGGGTTAGATGATATTGGAGCAGCCAGCCATTTTCTTTTTCTTTTCTTTTTTGCCGGAAGTCGTCACACGACCACACAACCGGGTCGAATGGGCGTGGCTACATAAGGTGAATAGGTTACGTGAGGTAGCCTGTTAAATTGGTCTGCTGATGATGGCAATCATCATGCAAAAACTCCCCCCAAAAATAATCCATGCAGTTCCACCATGCCGTCACCAAAACGCAGGATCATGTGAAGAATGAAGATGTTTTTAACCATAAAGTCCTCAGCCTATTAGTGCAGCTGGCAATTGGAGCTTGTTTAATCAAAGAACGTGCAAGGCTTTGAACTTAGTAATGCATTGGTCCTATTATATTTAATCTCATAGTGCAAGTCGAGCTGTTTGTCTGCTTTTCCTAAATTTGTCCCATGCATGATGGCCGCCTCGAGCTGCCTATGATTTTATTGACAATGAACATTGTTATTGACACTGTTTTGCCAGCGAAAATATAGGCTATAACATTTGTTGTGGGAGGGTCAATCAAATTTTTCCAATCACTTGGTCAGGGCCATGTATAGTTTTTGAGACATTGATGTTTGTTTGACACCAGTGTTCCAATTTATTTCCAAATGCACATCAAATAGAGCATCAAGATGGCGCCGCAACAAAAAACATTTGCGCGACGCAAGTCATGGATGAGTTGTTTGTAATGTTATTTAGTTGTGATTACATGTTGTAACGTGTTGTTGGTTAGAAATGTAGTCCGATACAATTACTAATTACCTGTTAAAAGTTGGAATCAGTAATGTAATCCAAGTATCACTATATAAAAGTAATGGAACTCATTACTTTTGAACAAATTCCCTGCATTTGACCACTGGAGTCTGGGGCATGCTCTTTAGGAGGACATTTTTCCTGGAATACTCATTTCAGACCTTATGTGTTGGTTACAGCAGACTTTCAGCCAGTCCATCTAGTGTCGTCTGTTTAACATTAATAATAATACAATAACAATAACTCCATCTTCGGAGGCATTATCTGGTTTCTAGTCATTTATTGTTGGGGTGCACTGGTCCTTTTTAAGAGCCAAGTGTGTTTTCTTCCTCTCTTTTTTTGCACCATAAGATGTCAAACATAAATTAGACCATAAGAAGAGTCAATGCTTGCAGTGCACAGCCACTTGGATAAATATACAATAGAGTATACAATAAATGTGTTTTAATTTCTAATCCTGCTAGTAATCCCAATGTTTTACTAAATGTAACTGTAATCTTGATTACATATTTTTTCCCTGTAACTGAGAGATTACAGTTACCTTTTTTGTATCCTGATTACAGTAACAGTACATGTAATCAGTTACTTCCCAAGCCTGCTCATCACTGTGTGATCTGCTCCTCAGGCGCTCTGAGTGAAGACCCCCTCTTCCCCAAGGCGCCATGGCCCAGCCCCGCCCTCTGCGCCTCCTGTCACGAGGAGAAAGATGGCGTCCACGTCTGGAACGAGGAGGAGGTGCTGCACTTCCTCAGGAGACACTACGGACCCAAAAATCTCTCCCCAAAATACTGCCTGACCCCCCAGCTGCTCCCTGCACCCCCCGCCTCGCCCAGCCAGTCGCAAGAGGGGAGGGGGCCAGGAGGAGGTGCGGGCGCAGGAGAAAAAGAAGGAGCAAGAGCGCAAGGTTATTATAATTTTGTGTTTTTCATTTGTTTTTATTTTTATTTGGTTTTGTTTCATTTTTCAATTTGAGTTTACTTTCAATTAAAGCAGGCTTGCTAGTTTAGTTTAGTTTTGAAAATGCTTAATTTTTATTTGTTTCAGTGTTAGTTATTCGTTAGTGTTATTAGTCTTGTTTTGTAACATGGGCCCAGGTATTTAATATTAGTATACTTATTATGCCGGCGATAGCCAGGCCGGAGGCATTATGGATCCGGGTTGTCCGTCCGTCTGTCCGATGTAACGCGATATCTGAGGAACGCCTTGACAGAATTTCATCAAATTTGACTCAAACATCGACTTGGACTCAAGGATGATCTGATTAGATTTTGGTGGTCAAAGGTCAAGGTCACTGTGACCTCTCGAACGCCATTTTCAAGCTTGTTAACGCGATATCTCAGCAATGCCTTGACGGAATTTCATCAAATTTGTCTCAAACATCGACTTGGACTCAAGGATGAACTGATAAGATTTTGATGGTTAAAGGTCAAAGTTCGTGACCTTACACACCCAATTTCCAAGCTCTGTAACACAACATCTCAGGAGCACCTTGACGGAATTTCTTCCAATTTGCCTGAAAACTGAAAACACATTTATTAATATACTTGAAAGTAATATATTAGATTATAATTTAATATTATTATTCTGTTATTATATTAGTGTACTTATTTTAAATGCACTTACGTACTACTTTTTTCTTTTATAATGCACTTTGTAAATAGTACATTAAAACACAAATTGAATCCACTTTTTACATAGACGTCAATTTAGTACAGAAAGTACTAATGTGCTTTTAATGTACTTACGGTACTGCTATTCGAGTATACTTCAATAATAATAATAATACATATGACTTTTATAGCACTTTTGAAGGACTCAAAGACGCTTTACACTATACACTAATGGCCCATTTCCACATTTTCTAAACGTGTACACTGGACCTTCTGGCAGAGTGGAACCGGTTAAGCGGATGTTTTTCGTTTTTCTGGACCGTATTTGTGACCAATGCGTCCTTACGTGCAACGTAATGATAAAGTTATCATCTGTAGCTTAGAGGCAGTAGATGTCCACTAAACTTCTTTTTCTGACAGTTGAGGTCAGAAAAACAAGGCGCTGAGGAGCGCAGATCGCAGCACACCACACAACATGCAAGGATGCAGATTGAAAACGTTAGCAGCGGTAGCTAGCTTGATAGCTAACAGTCAGCTAACAACACATACTGTGATAAAAAGCACAGCACTCACCAGGCAGAAATATTAAGTGTCTGTCAAGCCAATCTGCTCCCACAATTGAGCCTTTCTGTCTCTGTAGTGATAGTTTCTCCATATTAGTTGCCTGAAAACAAGCGCCCGCACCAGCACCTTTCTGAAGCCACTGCTGAGTTCATGTTATCTCCTTCCCCGCACACTGTCCACTGGGACCACCGCTCCCCAGCACCCACCTGACAGGAATACGCCTAGCGGACACACGCAGTTTATTTTTGATGAGAAATGAATGATTGCGAGTCCAGAACACAGTAAAATCATTGTCAAAGCTTTATTTAAACGGACACACACAAAAAGACGTGTAAACTGTTACTGATTTTTCTAAACGGATATGATTTAGTATCCGTGTACCCGTGTAGTCGTGTACACGGTGACATCCCTAATTTCCACCGCTGGTATTAGCACGGCCCTGCCCGGCTCGACTCGCTTTTTTGTCTCATTCCACCGATCAACAACTGGGACAGCCCGGGTTGAGTCGGGGTTGAGTCGTGCTAGTTTTGGTCCCTGCTTTGTTGAGGTTCCAGCGCTGTGGACCCGGTACCATATGGTGATGTGAAAACACTGCAGACGACTGATTGGTCAGGCAGAATCGTGTCTACTGTCAATGCTGGATACCAGTTTAGTGGGACTTACCTTCTCTTCTGTAATTTCCATCAGTCTTTTTTGTTGCTGCCTTCGGCTCTGGTGAAATAAAATTGATATCCTTGCTCAGCCTTAACACATTGAGTGCCAGCGACGCCATATGGCGTCAAGAGAAATTTACCGTAGACTGCCAGCGACGCCAAGTGGCGTCAATAACTCGTCAATAACTCCAAATTCAATAACTCTTACATCGCCTCTTACAATATGGGAGCTATTGAATGTGTCTAACCTATTTTACAGAACCCTTAGGTGGCGACAGTGCCCTCCCGATTAGACAAAGGCCAGGAGAAAAGAGAGAAGAAGTCATGAGGAAACGGAAATCGCCATTGATATGCTTGAAGCATAACGTTACTTAGCTGTGCCTGTGAAAAGCAGTCATCTGCTGCCACAATTGAGCCCCATCCGTGTCGGCTGCGATAGTCCATCCATATGATTTAGTTGCCGACACGGCGACACCGGCGTCTTTATGAAAAGTGACATTATTCTCAGCTGGGAGCCGAGGACACGCTGTAAAAAAGCGGGGGGATGCAGGCAGCGGACTTTTCAGTGCAGATCAAACTCAGCAAACTGCAGCAGAGACACTCGACTCCTCCCACCACGGAGGAGAAGGAGGAGGAGGGTGGGGCACGCAGGGCACTAACAGCATACAACAGCAGGCTCGATGCATAGAGAGCAAACAAGCTAGAATAGGCTATCTGATGCCCACCAGCAGTAAATCAAGACCAGCAAGAAGGTGTAGGGTCTGCGCACGCAGGGGCCAGCGCTGCTGGTTGCAGCTAAAACATATTATTTGGCCAAACAAAATTCCTTTGTTTTCACTCTTTTATTGAAGGAAATTATTTTTGAGGTGTCATTATATCAGAAAATATTAGCTTCAGAGTCAATGATGTGCTTGAATGATAAAACAAGGGGTGATAAAACAGTGCAGGACATGTTGTGTTTTGAATATTGTTATTATGTTACACATCAAATGAAAGCTTTCAATGTGTAGTTTCTTTTGACATACTTTTTCCCGCAGGTAAACTAGACATTCTAACCTTTCATTTCAGCTATAGCATTTTGTTCAACTCAAAGCAGAATTCATTCTGTCGCCTTTCTAACATAAAGATGTGATTATCTCAGAAACTAATTTCAGCATGCTCTTTTCGGTCGAAAACACTCTTTTTCAGAGGGGTGTATTTCCAAAATGGAACGGTTTATAAACACAGTTTTTTTTTTTAAATGAAACAGAAGGGTTCAAAGTTTCATTGAGGCTATTGGTTGTCCATATAAGAGGAACACAAAAAATTATATGGCTATATTAAAATGCATTGCGGCCTATGTGGCACAGTACAGCAACCTTTTGCCCAAGGGCCGTGGCACTCAAAGTGTTAACATGATGGTGGTTTTCAATTGTTTTGAGAGAGAAAAGTCCACTGCTCGGGAAGCCCTTGTAGTTGTGTGCTACGTCGGCTCCGCTAGGCCGGAGGCGGGGCTTTAGCGGAGGCGTGGCCTTTCCTGGTGAGTGGCCGGGCTGGTCTCCTCTTCTCCCCGTTGCGTAGTAACCCCCCTCCCCCGCGCAGTGCATGCATGTAAATACCAACAAATTGATATCCATTCTCCTGGCCCATAGGTCATATAGAGGCACCAGTATTTCATAACTATTTTCAAAGTTCCATGTATGGATTTAATTTGAACGTTATACGTTATAGCCTACTTCCTGGTATGGTCGCAGTGACTACTGCCTGAACACCAAAGTCACGCCGACTAAAGTCACGTCCTCTCCTGCATTCAACATCAACCAAGGGATTTCATCTGCCATTCATTCTGTGTGTTCATTTAATGTTATACAAATGGTGGGCGGAGGGCAGATATACGGTCGCTATGACGACCAGTTGTGGGCGGGGGCGAGTAAACGTGCAGAGGAAGCAAACAGTCTATAAGGTCAAGTAAGGACGAGTAAGGCCAGGTAGAGTAGAGCCGTACTGTGCTGTTATATGTTGTGAAAATGAGCCTTAAGGCAATGACAATAGTGCAACAGTCAGACAATGGACAAACATGACAGAAACACAGGGATAGATTGGGGGGGGGGGGCTCGAGAAGGCAGAGGGTCTTGAGGCGGGATTGAAAAACTGTGAGGGTCTCTGTGTTCTTCATACGTACACCACCACCCTGGTAACATCTAGATAACCCCTGAATTCCAGGGCATGTCTGAAAGGGGCTTCTCTGATATCAGGGGAAAGGGAGTTCCAGAGCCTGGGTGCTGCCCTGCATAGGAGAAGGCTCCTATGCTCCTATCCTTGTTTTTATTCCTAGTTTTTGTTATTTAATTAGTTTTCGCTTTGATTATAACCTTGCAGGAGCGGGAGGAGCAGGCCCAGGCGGAGGAGGAGAGGTGAAGGAGCACGAGGAGCAGCCGGAGGTGCCGGGCGTGGTGGGTGGGGCTTCGCGGGGGGGCGTGTGGGTCCTGGGCCTGGGCTTCAGCAGCGTGGACATGAGCCTGTGTGTGGTGCTCTACAGCGCCTCCTGTCTGTTCCTCATGCTGCTCTTCTTCTTCTTCAAAGTCCGCTCCAGGAGGTGGAAACTGAAGCACAACCGGCCCTATGTTTGACCGGACCGGACTGGGCTAGGCCGGACTGGCCTGGAACACTTTTACCCAGACCGGACTAAAGCCTGTAGATCCTGGACTGGAATAAATCCAAATAGTCCCTCCGAACTCCTTTCCTTTCACTTTTCCTTGACCTCACCGGAAGTAAAGCATCCGCGGTGCTAAGAGAATCCATATGCACTTGAGATACTTCCACCCACTCCCGTCCGAGTGAAATTGATGGTCTCTCCTGATTCTAAATATACAGTAGCTGAATCGCTTGGTTTGACCAACTAAACTATATTATTTTATAAGCAACCAAGCAACGGATTTTCAACACTTATTTTACCATTGAAAGGTGTGACTTGCTAGGAATGAATGTTTCAGTGACCAGTGGCATACTGACCCCAGTGAAGCTTAAAGGGATCCTCCACTTTTTCAAGAGTTTAGCTCATCTGCCACATCCCCCCCACCGGTAAGGATACACCATGCCTCACGGAAAAGAGGTAGCCGGCACTACTTTGCAAACATGACCGCCGACCTCTTTTCCTTCCAAAAAGACAGATTATGTGCATTTTGGATTAATATTTCATCGTGTGGTGAAGCACAACATGTATTTTGGTGGCGTGAGATGTGTGCTTTGGTGGATTTTTAACAGCTGTACCATTACCCTCCATTCTATGGTGATACTAACTAACTTCACGACTGTAGCTCACTGTAAACTGTGCGGACAGTGACGGTAAGGCATGGTGTATCTTGGTTATGTCGGGGGGATGTGGCAAATGAGCTAACTCCAAAAAAAGTGGAGTATCCCTTTAATGTAGCCTATGTACTGTAAGTAGCCTAAGTGCATTCAGATTCTCTTAGCACCGCGGATGTTTTACTTCCAGCGAGGTCAAGGAAAAGTGAAAGCAAAGGAGTTAGGCGGGACTATTCGGATTCAGCCCTGGGTTTACTTTTTAGATGTGGGTCCAATCTGGAACCTGGACTGGATTCCTGAACCGAGCTCAATGGTGAAACCTATAAACCTGGACTGGACTCTCCCGGGCTTTATTTATTATTATGTTTTTCAGACGTGACTCATTTTCCCCAGGAGCCACTTGTCAAACCTGGACCGGACTTTTTGGACCGAGTTTAGTTTTTAACTTTGGGCTGATAACTCCCAAGTCCCTCTGGGAGGAAATTACCCGCATCCCAGAATTCCACATGAGGGACCTTTCGAACCAATGTACTGTATGGCTGCTCATTAGAGATGTCAGGAAAACCTGGACCAGGAGCGGACTGGAGTGGGTCACCATGTGCCATGCAGCCTCACAGCAGCTGCCTGTCTGTTTTCACTATGTTGGCTTTTCAGACTGTTTCACTGTCAACATGCTAACATTGCTAACATCAACACAAGCTAACACAGATCTGCTTCACTGATCTGGAAGTCTAATTTTTCAAACTGTGTGTAGCATCCCGATTAAGCATTAACTAAAAGAAGGACTAACCTATCCAGTGACTGCTCGCACACATGCATGACATGTCCCTGTTCAATTGATAATCAGGCTCATTTATATGCATCAGGTGGTAATTGGCATTGACCTTATGGTTGGATTGGGTCAGATGAAAAGAGGTATAAACACGCACATCCAAACCTGAATAGGGCAGGTGCAGAGATGGATTGGGGCGGAGCCACGTGCAGAATGTCCTAGTTGGACTGCGATTGATAAGCAAGGGTCAGAATTGTCTTCAATTATTTGCCTATACCTTTGCAAGACGACACTAGATTGTAGACAGTCACTGGACAAGTTAGTCATAGTTTTAGTAGGGATTCTGTGTGTGTGTGTGTGTGTGTGTGTGTGTGTGTGTGTGTGTGTGTGTGTGTGAGAGAGAGAGAAGACTGAATCTGCCAAATAATGAAAGGGATCATTATTGATTGAAATGTTACTGGTTTATTCAGTCTGTATTTTACTTAACTGTGAAACTCAATCCTGTCCAGGTGAATGACAGCTACTGAGACCTATGCTGAAATATGTAAGACGCGTCATTGGCCAGTCTCGATAAGAGTGACAGCTTGGTGACATTCAGCCCAACCGCAAACACTACTTTTGGATTCGCATTAATAACTTTTTAATCACAAATGTATTTTACTTGCAATGAATTTTTTTTTGATTGCAGTGTCGATAGTTTTGCGCTCAAGTCTATTATTATTGATGTTATTTTTTATTTTCTTTATTTATTACAAAAAGGGGGGGGGGGATTTCCCCCTTGTTTTCTCCCTGTTTTCTCCCCAATAGAGAGCCACAGGGATGACGTATTTTTGTAGTCGGAACGCGGAAGTCCTGGACTTCATGGTTCTTCACTGTTTCTGCCTATGGGATTTTTGAATGGGTTTTTGGCGCGATGCTTCAAATAAGGTCTCTGGGCAACGCAAGCTTAATTAAACGCGAACCAGTGTTCAGCGGGATAATCTTCACACATGAGGACCACTTTCATGAGTTTTGAAGTGTAAATGCGAGCCCTAGAAGTAAAAAGCTTGTGCTAAGCTAATCCAGAACTACACACAGTGTCGCATAGACTTCCCCGTCATGTCACCACTCAACCTGCAGTGTTGTTGATGTGTGCGCTGCTGTGCACTGATTACCCCGGGCTGAACCAGGTGAGGGAAAGAGAATTTCCTTGTTCGTCTTTTGAAGTGATGACATTATTGACGTATAATATCCCTGTCGACTCAACAGTGTAGTCTCATTTAGCCGTTTGCTAGCTAGCCGCCCTTTTAACGGCACGTAAAAGCTTCAAAACTCATAAAAGTGGTCCTCATGTGTGAAGAGTATCTTGCTGAACACTGGTTCGCGTTTGAATAAGCTTGTGTTAACCACAGACCTCATTTGAAGCATCGTGCCAAAAACCCATTCAAAAATCCCATAGTCGAAAACAGTGAAGAACCGGGAGTGTTAGCATCCATGTTTTCCGGACTCTTTCCTGCGGCTCTCTATTGTAGTTGGCCAATGCTGTCCCGGTCGTTGCTCCACCCCCTCTGCCGATCTGGGGAGAGTTGTAGGCTAGCACATGCTTCCTCTGAGGCTAGCACATGCTTCCTCTGAGGCTAGCACATGCTTTCTCTGAGGCTAGCACATGCTTTCTCTGAGGCTAGCACATGCTTTCTCTGAGGCTAGCACATGCTTCCTCTGAGGCTAGCACATGCTTCCTCTGAGGCTAGCACATGCTTCCTCTGATACATGTGCAGTCGCCAGTCGCTTCTTTTCACCTGTCAGCGAGACGGCAGGATGTAGCGAGTGCGACAATCACGCCATTCCCCCATGTTTCCCTCCCCCCCGAACAGGCACCTCCACCAACCAGAGGAGGCGCTACAGTAGTGCAGAACTCATACCCCACAGGCTTCCCACCCGCAGACAATTGTGCCTGTATGGACATCCGACAAGGCTGGAGGTAACATGGGGGCTCGAACCCACGACCTTCGTGTTGGTTGTCTGGGAATCTACCGCTGCTGCACTACCTGGACGCCCCTCAACTCTATTTTTTGATTGCAGTGTGGAAAGTTTTGCTATCAAACCTATTCTGTTTGATTGCATAATAAAGACACAAAGTAACCCAATATAATTCTGCTGTTTGCACGTTTGCGTTCTGTCCAGAGCAGAAACAGCCCGTTTACATTGTGTTGACTGGAGGATTTGTCAAAGTTGAATTTTTCGTCCATGTACATTTCTGAAGATGAGCCGGTGTTCTCTTTGACTGTAACAGACTGGTACAAACCTGCTCCGTTAATTTAATTTGTCTTTAACTTTTTAATCTTTTCCATCTCTTTGTTCACTGTTTTGTCTTTGTTTTTCTGCTAATTATTTTAATGAGATGTAAATGAGCAGTCATTTGAATAAACTGCTGTCATGTTGCATCTGTCACCGACTCCCACAGTAACAGTTTACTGAAGGTCAGAGAGCTGGAGGTCGCTGCTCCAACTCCACAAACAACAAGAACCGGACCAGCTGATCCAGGTTCAGACTGGGCAGCTACAGGTAAACCTCACTCAAACGTACTGTAGTCATGTATCTGATGGGCCAGCTGATCCAGGATCAGACTGGGCAGCTACAGGTAAACCTCACTCAAACGTATTGTAGTCATGTACTGTATCTGATGGAGCAGCTGATACAGGATCAGACTGGGCAGCTACAAGTAAACATTGTTCAAACGTACTGTAGTCATGTATCTGATGGGAGACTATCTCCATGCAGATGTCGGATACTAAACAATGTAAGAAATATTAAAGCCCCAATATGTAACTATTTTACCTTTAAAGGAACACTCCGCACATTTTCAACCAGCTTTGTATCATTAGAACATCAGTAGTATATCAGAAAACTGTAAACGGTTTTGAAGTCTGTCATTTAATTTGACAGTTATTGAGTGTTAAAGTGTGGACCAGTGACATCACTGGTCCACACTAACTCAAATTAATAACTCATTAACTCAAATCTACTCTCAATAACTGTCAAACTAGATGAATGATGAATAGTTTGACAGTTATTGAGAGTTGTAAATAAAATAAGTCGAGATAACATTTGGGGATATTTGGAGCATTTTTTCTTTTTACAGTGAACCAGTTATAAAGACTGCAGAAAGGTTAGCAAAGTAGAGAGTACAATCAGAAACGGTAAAATAAAGCTGATATCTGAACATACAAACAGCGACGTAAATTGCATTTATTAGCATCCTGTAATCACCACCTGTGGCAGCAGAGGCCACTGTTGCTGCTGCTCAGCAGTTTTCTACACTTTAGGGCAGGGATACTCAACTTGCTTTGCCCAGAGGCCACTTTCGTGAAATGATAGAAGGCCAGGGGCCAGTTAATAAACAATCAATATACATTTTTCTGTAGCGGATTGTAGGTTTTTGGGGTGTCAGCCGGAGTTTAGTCTGACAATGTTGTGCACACCGGAGAGTTAGTTCGGTTAAGTACATGCGTAAGTGCCCGTAGCGAGCAGATGGCGGTATTTGACAATTTAGCAGCTAAATCATAGATTATTGAAAGATATTCCATATTCCAGACTGAAATGCTATAAGTATTGGGCAGGAGTATTGGCCAGAATGACATGAACATTTGGACACTTATTCAGCGGGTATCTTGCATGTTGCGTTCGGTTCAGGTGCACTGTAAAAATGTTTTTTTTTTGCAATTCCATCGTGGGCCACACAGGGGGCTCGGGCCGCCAGTTGAGTATCACTGCTTTAGGGCTTTAATATGATCGAGTATAATTTTGATCCCAAGTGCATCCAGTGGTGTGTGGGCGTTGACTTGTCAATAATTAGGAAAGCCTATGGTTTTCAAACTTGTTCATGTAAAGCAGAGGTTTTCAAAGTGGGAGCCGGGTCTCCCAGGGGGGCTCCATACAGTTTCAGGAAGGCTGAATTAAAAAAAACTTTTTTTTATCCTTATAGAAAAGTTTCCCTTCAAAAACATAATTTCATCATCATTTCAAATCAATCATCATCAATCAAATTCTAACACACTAAATACTGTGGCAGTGTGTTTGTGGTCAGACGCTGCACCCTGCCTGATTTTGGTGCTGTTTACATTTTGTTTGGCTGTGTATTTGGGCGTGTAGAGCTCCGTCCACGTGGGGCTGTATAACGCCCAGCCAACATTGCTCACAGCGCAACAGCCCAGCCAATATTCAGCGTGGGCTAACACCAGGAAATTGAGTTTCTCACCAGAGCATTTTGCGAGCTGTTTGGAGCTCACCTCGATGGTTTGGAGGTAGGTGTGTGTTTATTTGTGATTTTATAACATAACTGCTGTGAAACTATCAGAAAAAAAGTTTAATCCCTGCGTTTCAACGGTTTACCGGCGCTCTCTCCACATAAACACAGCCTCGCTCGACCACATAAACACAGAACACAACAAAACAATGTCCCACTACGAAAATACACACAGGGCGCAGCGTGTCTCTCAACATAAACACACTGCCACACTATTATATGGACAAGAAGTGATAGTTTTGAGGGGAAACTTTTGTATAATTATATATCTTTTGTATAATTTTATATATATATATATATATATATATATATATATATATACAGGGTTCGTACGGTCATGGAAAAGCCTGGAAAATCATGGAAATTTAAATTCAATTTCCAGGTCATGGAAAGGTTTTGAAAAAAAAAATCGGACAAGGTTTTGGAAAAGTAATGGAAATTTGTTTAATACATATTTTCATGACGTTCATTTACACTGAGTTCAGAGCATAAAGATAGTAGTACGTAACGTTAATCGTCGCTGTGTTTCTGTGTGTGAGAAGTGAATTCAGTGAGTTACACTGCGGAAGTACACACAAGGAAACTAAGAGTGGCTTTTTCCAAGTTTTATCTGAGGGGAGGCCCACAGTCTCAGACTTTGAAAACCCCTGATGTAAAGGAAACCTAGACTGATACAAATTAGACCACACACTCCATCTGATAAGAGTTTTGCTTTGAGATGTTTTAGAGAAAGTGTATGAAACCCCTTTTTGCTGGGGACCCCTGGAACCCCCTCTAGGACCCGTGGGGGACCTAGACTCTAGGCCAGCGATCCTCAAAGTCCGGACTCCGGTCCGCATCCGGACCCAGACGCCGTCCTATCCGGACCGAGCCCTATAACCTACAAATCACTGAATAGTTACATTTTCACGGAGCATTTCTATTTTAACCGGCACATGCTTTTCTAGCCTTTACGGTACTGGTTTATCTGTCAGGAAGCTCACAGACCAATGCATGCGCTGTAAATCATCACACGTGATGCTACTCAGCCAATCAACAAGCGAATCGATTCTGCCTGCTGCTGCTGCGGGAGAGTTGACACACGGACGGAGGAGAGGCGAGACTCAGAGCAATGCGAGAGAAGTATTTCACATCGCGTGCTCAAAAGAAACGAGTAGACCGCGAAAACAAAGTTTAATCCAGAGCAGGCAGACTCATGTTCATTCATTGGTCTCACGAGCAGTTCAAAACCACTATGTCTCGTGAAGTGTGATGCGATCCTGACCAGCTGTCTATGGAAGTGCCACACATGAGCAAACACACACACACTCAAATCCAGGGCGCACACACACCGGCATGCAAAGTTTGCATTGCGAGCGACCGATAGATAGAAAGACAGACAGACAGGCAGGCAGGCAGGCACAGACAAACAGAGTGGGAGCTCACTTCTATCAAGAGAAAAGGAGGTTTGTTGGCTGAGAGCCTGACTGATAAAATGTGAAATAGAGTTAAGAAAAGGAAGAAAAGGGGGAACTTATTTTTATAAAATTAAAGCACTTTATTTTAAGATGCAAATTTTTCCAAAGCACTCTGTTGTGTTATTTCTAAATGCAGCCATTATTTTACTTGAAATGAGAAAAGAACATGTATTTATTATTAGTGTAGGCTAGTTATTTATAATTAATCCAGTTAAATATGAAAACTGTAAATAAACATTATTGATGTTTATTTTGATTTAACAGTCAGTCATTGACTACATACAGACGTTGTACCATTAGGCTACTGCAATCATTGAAGTAGCCTAAGTTCAATGGCACTGAATCATAACGCATCTACGTTACAATGTTCCGGACCTTTGCTTGAGGACATTTTCTCTAACTGGACCTCTATGAATTTTAATTGAGTGCCCCTGCTCTAGGCCAAGAAGACTTAGATATCTCCCTCTCTCTTGCTCTCTCCCTCCCTCTTTTTCTCTGTCTCTCTTTAAATAACAACATGTAGGCCAAAATAAATTAAAGGAGAATTCCTGTTTTTTACACCCCACACCTTATTTCTTATTTCCAGCTTAAAATATGATGTTTTACTCACCCAAATAACTTTGGTTTCATTCTGATCCCCCTAGAAGATATTCAGATCTGAGTAGAGTCCTGGAACTGGCCAAAACAGGCGTAAATGGGGCATATGTCGTTCACACTGTAAATAACGTATTTTCTGTCACCTCGCAGTTCATTATGGTTGTTATATTATTATGAGAACATGAATTAGCTATGTAATGAACCTCAGATGTGCTTATGTTCTTCTTCTGTGGTTTTCTCTTCTTCTTCTGTTACCAAACAAGCGCTTCTCGCTTCTTCTTCTGAAGCACATCCGGGGCAGGTCAGAGTTGACTCTGTTGTGTTGTGTAGCTTAGCAGCCTAGCTTAGCATATAGATATGATCTGATTTCAAGATTATGGACGATTCAATTCAATTGCCGCTCATATGGAATAAGGCCATATAACGATTACAAACAGCAGCGGGAGATAAAGCGGGAGGTGTTATCTATGTGACGGACACTCGGACAGCAAACAGAGCAGGCTGTCGGCAGCACGGAGGTTGACAGAAAATACGTTATTTACAGTGTGAACGACATAACTCGCAATGTGAAATCTTATGATCAATGTCCATGTCTTTCCCAGAACAGGCAGCACAGATGCCTTTGGATTTCAACTGTTGTACTTGATCCTCCATTATCGATAACAGCGGACAGACAACTATAACTATTCCATCAACTGGCCATTTGTTTGAAAAGTTCTTCCCAAGCAGTTGGCACACCTTTTCTCAAAGCCAGTTGGTAGACACGCGAGAACGTCTCTTTCCTCGATTAATCTGATTAGTCAGATGCAAAGCTTCTGTATTGGCTTAAAATACAGTAGGTGATTTTGTGAATCCGCAATGTTTCTACAAGAACTTCTTCAAAAACTTTGTTCGGTACGTCCATATTTTGTTTTGTTGTTTGCCGCTTTATTTTCTTATTGTTTCCGCTGCTTGTTTCCTGTCTAGGGCGGGAACATGCTATATGCTATATGCCGGGAACAGGCCAAGTGACAAAACGGAGGCCAGGCTCTTTCTCGCCGAGAAGAGCCTGGTGACGCGAGGTTACATTTTATACAACAGTTATAGTTCCGGCCAAGCAATTTGATTGGACAAGAGGGATCCTACCAGTGCTGATATTTCACGATAACAGCACTTCACTGTGTGTATATCACTCCGCTTCACAGCTGCTCTAAATCATTGACTGTGTACATCCATGGTGTGAGCCTCCTCCAGCCTTTTAGCTGCTGATTTACTCCACAAAGAAAAACCGTTTTCAAAATATGCGTTATTTTGATAAACTGGCCTTACAACGGGGCTCTATAGAGTAAGAGTTACGTGTGTCTAGTAACATTATTAAAACATATAAAGATAACGCTGTTTCTGATAGTTTGCTAAAATACTGGTGCTAATCTGTTAGCGAGCTAGGGCAAGCTTCTTCTTCTTCTGCTGCTTCTAATAGCTTTGCGGCAGACTAGATGCCTTGCGGCACATTGGTGCCTCTCACTGGTTGGAAATATTACTGTTGCTTGGTAACTATGCTTGGCAATCCTGCGGGAACTGTTTTTGTTGGCGGAGGCGAATAATAGACAGAAATCATCAGTTGTCACAAATTACAAAAATGCTATTATTACTTGATGAATAGCTTTGTTTATGCTGTACAACTGTTGTATAAAAGCGATATCACACTTGAGGTCACGCTGTTGTTATTGGCTCATATCGTCACGGCTGTGATTATCTTCGGCACTCGGCCTCGTGCCTACGACTGAATCACAGCCGTGACGATATGAGCCAACAACAGCACTCCCTCTCATGTGATATTGCTTAAATAGCCTATTGTGTTTGGACATGGACTGTTATTGAAACGTGAGTGGTAGGTTTCAGATTTGTCCAGTAACATAGATTAGTTAGCGGACTGCTGTCTCCCTCTGCTCACAGGCAGCACTCGCCTCCTCACATTCAGTCAGTCCGGTCCCTCATCCCACTTTCAACAGTCAAATCAAACTCCTCCACACACGCTATGAATCAGAATCAGAATCACTTTTAGTGGCACAGTATGCAAGTTACATACGAGGAATTTGTCTTAGTGTCTGTATGCAGCGTTGTCCCGCCTCTCTACCCTCGTTCAGTCAGAATATGACACGATAAGGAATCACATACCCGGGAATGCCATTTCAGCACGACCTTAACCTTTTATAAGGTTAATATTGTATCTGTATGCCTCCGCCGGTGATAGGCGTGGCCGGAGGCATTATGTTTTCAGGTTGTCCGTCCGAGGCTAGTTAACGCAATATCTCAGGAACGCCGTGACGGAATTTCTTCAAATTTGGCTCAAACTTCCACTTGGAATCAAGGGATGAATGATTAGATTTTGCTGGTCAAAGTTCAAAGTCACTGTGACCTCACGATCGCCCATTTCATGCTCGTTAAAGGTCCATTCTGTAAGTCATTCACTCAGTCATAATGTCACGGAAAGGATGCTTATTTTGTGGTCGCTTGGTGAGATCCCCTCTCATTTCCCAACAGGGTGGTGTTTCAATCATGCTGCTTAAATGTTCACCCCTACCCACTTGCAGTGTTGCCTGAACTACAACGAGCGCACCTACGCACACGCGCAGAGGGCAGCTCGGCTGTCTCTTGTCTGAGCGAGCGGACTGGAGCATTCAACTGGAGCTGTGAGGCATATATGAAGTGCTGCCTGGCCGCCTGGCACAGTGCAGTGTGGAGAGAGATGAAGCAGTTTCACTGAAAATGCGCAGATGCACTTTGTAGCAGCGATAACGATAACAAGATAATACAGCTTATTCGTGTAGTGATAGCATAAATATCTTTGCCTGTGCAACTCCAACTTAGCTGAGTTACCACCGATGTTGTTGTTAAGCAGTTGGGTCACAAAGTAGTGGGGCACAAGTTTTTAATTCCATCTCTCCGTAGCGTGTCGACGGTGTAGCGTCTCTCTTTTTGAATCAAATGGCCATGGTTGTCAGTAGTGAAGCTGTTTTATTGATCCAGTAGTGCTGTAGCGTCCACAAAATATAGCCTACATTTCTACTGGCATGTTTAACGCTCAAGCACAGCGGAGTTCCCTGTTTTCTCTCTGGAAGAAAACAAGGAACCGAATAAACTAGGATGAGACATTATGTCAGCAGATGCACGAATGAACGTGTTTGTGTGTGTCAGTATAGAGCACCGCAGGAATGAGTCCGGAATGACACTTCCGGGTTCTTCAGGAGAAAAGTCAAGTTTATTTGTATAGCCCTAATTCACAAGCATGTCTCAGAGGACTTCACAGAGAATATGTCTAGCTAAATCTAGCTGACACAACAATAGCAATTACAGTAGTAATAATGAAAACATGATTGAATCATATGATAGAGAGAGGGAGAAAGGGGGATGGAAATGTGGGGGAGGAGAGAGCAGGGAAAGGGAGGAGATGGGGAGGGAGCAGGGGGATGTGGGGAAGGAGAGAGCAGGGAAAGGGAGGAGGTGGGGAGGGAGCAGGGGGATGTGGGGGGGGAGCAGGGGAGGGAGAGTGGGGGGATGTGGGGGAGGAGAGAGCAGGGAAAGGGAGGAGGTGGGGAGGGAGAGTGGGGGGATGTGGGGGAGGAGAGGCGGGGAAAGGGAGGAGGTGGGGAGGGAGCAGGGGGAGGTGGGGGGGAGCAGGGAAAGGGAGGAGGTAAGGAAGGAGCAGGGGAGGGAGAGTGGGCAGATGTGGGGGAGGAGAGAGCGGGGAAAGGGAGGAGGTGGGGAGGGAGCAGGGGGATGTGGGGGGGAGCAGGGAAAGGGAGGAGGTGGGGAAGGAGAGTGGGGGGATGTGGGGGAGGAGAGAGCAGGGAAAGAGGAGGTGGGGAGGGAGAGTGGGGGGATGTGGGGGAGGAGAAAGCAGGCAAAGGGAGGAGGTGGGGGGAACGGGATGTGGGGGAGGAGAGGGCAGGGAAAGGGACAAGGTGGGGGGAACAGGGATGTGGGAGAGGAGAGGGCAGGGAAAGGGAGGTGGTGGGGTGGGAGCAGGGGGGGGGGTAGGGGGGAGGAGAGAGCAGGGAAAGGGACAAGGTGGGGGGAACAGGGATGTGGGGGAGGAAAGGGCAGGGAAAGGGAGGAGGTGGGGAGGGAGCAGGGGAAGTGTAGGGAAGTTTATGTGCTTGCCTTGTGTGAAGTGTGAAGTTGCTGGATCTTAGGTAAGGGCTCACGGGCAGTGATCGATTAGAACCACAGAGATGTCTTTCAGGCTAATTTATTCCGAATATCAGGCAGGAGCAGTATAGTGGCATACAGGTTGCAGAAAGGGAACATAGGACCATACATATCATAACAGAACAACACCTTTTATACCCCCCCACATTCGAGGTATGACATCGTTGGTGATGTCACAACGTCCGGGGAGGTATGACATCATCGGTGACCTCATAAAGTCACCATCATCATCGATGATGTCACGGCGGTGTCATCATCATTACGTCGTTGACGCATCAATTGCCCCAAGAACAGGCCTGATGGTGGGCCATTATGGAGCATTTTCTACAGCCGCCCTCAGATTCCGGAATCTGTATTCTTCCAGAAATGGCAGAAATGACTCTCCAGTCCCCCCAGGTATAGGCAGGGCTCGGTTGATTAGTCTGGCAGTGAGGGGGGCTGAATACGCTTGGCCACCGGCCGGGTGTAGGTACGGGTCTACACTTTGTTGTCCAGTCCAGGGGAAAGTTTGGTGACTGTCCCCATCGGCCAAAGTGTGCGCAGGAGCTGGGGGTCTACCCAGCAACTGCTGTAGTGAGGGGCCTCTGGTGGCTTGAGTTTCCAGTTGAGGAAACTCAGCTGCGTAAGGTCAGCGAGGAAGCAGTTTGTCTGCCCTCGTTCGAGGGAAGCCTCAGCCTTACTATAGTCCTCGGCCATTAGTGCCTTGTTGGCCGCCCCGTGAAACGCCGGTGTGGTATCCTCGATGAGGGCACCGAAGGTCGTACACTCCTCCGGCATGGGGGGAGCCGACCTGAGGCCACAGTAACTTGGCTTCCTCAACTCCTCGCTATGATCCGAGGTTGTGTGGGGTTGGGGTGTCTCTGGTCAGCGATCTGGGCTGAGAAGAAGGAAGGGGGGTCCGCAACCCCAACGGCTGGTGGTGAGTGCGGGAAGGGGCCTTCCCCGCGTAATGTCGACCGCAACAGCTACCTGCAGTTGCAGTAGCTCGTCCTCCCACTCTTTCCAGGCCTGCAGCAGTGTCTCGGGTAGGACTGGGTCATCCCAGTCCTGTCTCCTTTTCCATAGGTGCTGTTTGAGCAGGGCAAGATGGATCCTCCCGAACTGATGGAAGGGCAGATTCCTCAGGTGGAATTTCTGCTGCAGGGCGGTGATGGGGTAAGTTTGCTCGCCTAGACCAAGGTTCGGTTCCGTAAAGGCTCTCTTGGTGCGATAGGTCTGCTCTGGGCAAATTGCCGGTGAGACAATGAGGGAGACGGCCACCCTGTGAAGCATCTGGGGCTCCTGCCTCACCGTCTGCAAGGGCATGTCCTCTGGCTGGCCTGTAAGGCCCAGCTGCTGTGTTGCTGAGTGTAGAAGCACGGTCCACTCTGAGCCGTCGTCCATTATGGCGTATGTGTCCAGCCTCTGGTCCCCATGTTGGGTCACCACTTTGCGGACCTTAAGGAGGGCGTGACTGTTTCCCCATGGAGGTTTCCCGATGTAGTACGCCCCCCCCCCCCCTGTTCCCTCTGGGGGAGCAAGGTGGCTTGATCTGTCTGGGGGAGCCGGGTGGCCTCTTCCTTCTAGGGGAACGGGCTGGGGTCCCGTTCTTGGCTTCCTCTGCTCGGACTTCTTGGCATCCCTAGAGGCCTTGGCTGGAGTTGTCTCCATGAGCCCGGGCAGGGCCAGGAGGTGAATTCTGGGAATAGGTAATCGTGATGGCTGGTCCCGCCCTCTGGGGGGGTCCCAGCTGTCGTGTCCGGCTATCTTGTGGGAATGGTTGACGCCGGCCGGCTGACTGTGCCCCGTGCTTTTGGTCCCAACGTTCGCCATGCCTACCTGAGTGTGGTGTATCCCAGTGGTGGGCTCGGCGGAGCCGTGCCCGTTGCACTCTATTGCATGCTCAGGGTCGGCGACCTTTGTCGGCGGACGTGTCCTGGGTGCGGGTGTTGGTGGCGTTGGCCATTGCCCTTGTCTGGGCAGTGGAACAGGGGGTTCCATAGTTTGGGTCGTTGGCTCTGGAGCTGCCGTGCTGACCTGACCCTGGTCGTGGGAGGCGCGGGGCACGGGTGAAATGTTGAGCCGGGGTGCAGGCACCGGTGAAGTGGGTGGCGCCCTCCGGGGCTCCTGCTCGGCTTGGCTCAGCAGCCGTCGGCTTCTATCCAGGCGGCGGATTATCTGCTCTCTAGCTTGGAGGGCCTTTGCCTGGAGCTGCAGGGCTGCTTCTTGGACCCGCAGAGCCTCGGCTTGGGCCTGTTCTTGGGCCCGCTGAGCCTCTGCTTGGACCCATTCTCGGGCCCGCTGACCATATCAGGACCTTTGTTCCTGCTCGGCCTTCAACCTAGCATAGCCTTGCGCCATTACGGCTTCCATCCTTAGGATCTCTTCATGAGATGTCGCTTGCTGTGCCTTCCTCCTAGCGTGGCCAAAGGCCACTAAAGCTTCTGGCATACTCTTCGCGCACGCGCTGGAGGCGGGGCTCCGAGGAGGGCGCACGCACTCTGCGCGGGCCAAAACAGAACATACTCAGTGCTCAGCTCGCTCCTCCAGGCAGAGTGAAATTGAATGTAACTTTTCCAATTCTATGTATTAAATTCTAAAAAACGACCCTCAACATTTGGGAAGGCTAAACCACACAACTAGTTCGTTATAATCGAACGTCATGCTTCAAAGGCGACTTTACGACGGTGAGGACTCAGTCACAGCAGATATCCACTGATAGCCTACCACGGAGATCTCACAGGCACAGGCAGCAAAACCCGACGCGCTGATAGAAAAATCTCCATGGACGCGCCACGCTGCGCTCAGGCCTCGCCCCCCGACACGCCCCGTGCGATGATGTCATAATCGCCGCGCGTCCTATGTGCTTGGCTGAGCGCGAAGAGTATGCCAGAAGCTTAAGGCTCTGGCCTTGATCCATAGGAGCTCCATACGGTTCTCTGCAGCTTCCTCTGCCTCAAACTCAGCCCTTGTGTGGGCTACCTGAGCAGGGAGTCGGTTTTCCTGGTGGCTGCGGGTGAGCTCCTCCCCCGGTCGGAACATCTGGGAGTGTAGGGGGACCGGCCCCTGACTACTCGTGGTGTATCCAGATGTTTCGGACTGCTGGGGAAGGAATTGCTTCTCTGGTTGGTGGGGTGCCGGATCCAGGGCGAGCTCACCTCACTCCCGTGACATCTCGGAGCTTCGTAAGTCCTCGGATCCGGCTCGAAGGACCAGTTTGTAGGGAAGTTTATGTGCTTGCCTTGTGTGAAGTGTGAAGTTGCTGGATCTTAGGTAAGGGCTCACGGGCAGTGATCGATTAGAACCACAGAGATGTCTTTCAGGCTAATTTATTCAGAATATCAGGCAGGAGTACTATACAGAGTGGCATACAGGTTGCAGAAAGGGAACATAGGACCATACATATCATAACAGAACAACACATTTTATACCCCCCCACATTCGAGGTATGACATCGTTGGTGATGTCACAACGTCCGGGGAGGTATGACCTCATAAAGTCACGTCTGCCATCACAGTCAGCCTAGACCGTCTGACATCGCTGGTGACCTCACAGGGGAAACTCTGACATCACCGATGACCTCACGAGGTGAACTCTGACATGATCATCGATGATGTCACGGCGGTGTCATCATCATTACGTCGTTGGCGCCTTGGTTCATGGGCGTCAATTGCCCCAAGAACAGGCCTGATGGTGGGCCATTATGGAGCATTTTCTACAGGAAGGGAAACACGATTTTTAGAAAACACTTCAAAAGGCATAAGGGACAGTCCGTTATTTATGAGAGGGGGGGGTATGGTGCAGGGGCGACTTTGTTTTCGTTTTGTTCCTTCACCCTCCCCAGATCTATAAATATTTTTCCATGTCCCTCCCTGAGTGACTGGAGATAAATGCATGACCCTCCCTCCACCATAAATAACCACACTTTATCATATTCACACCAAAGGTATCGAAAATATGACCTTTTTTTTTCCCGATGATTTGGCTATGTTTGATAGCGCCCTATGACATCGGGGGAGAGAGGGGGCGGGGGCATATAACGTTTAGTAGCCTACCCAGCCCATAAACGGCCTCATCTCCTAGTTATAAAGCTGATCACCCGCTCAGTACCGCTCAGTCCCGCTCCAGTTTCAATCACAACATGTTCGAAACAGAATGCATCGGTGCGTGGCTAATTGAGCCACATGTGAAATCTCCCACTCCCAGCATGCATTGAGGGTAATACATTGACAAGAAATAGCAACCAAATCAGCTTAAATAGGCTAAGTGGTAGATATAAATAATGTTTATGTTAGCACAACATGCAATTGTAGAACCTTTCAATATTGGACAAAATAAAACAATAAAAATCAAAACACAACCCTATGTGAAACATGTATGTAATCCAGGTGCTATATATATCCCTTGCAGATTTAACGTTATTTGGATGAGTGACACTGATGCACTGTGATGTCCACTCCAGCCTCCAATAAGACTATAGCCTACTTCGTGTGCACGCCCACTATTTTCTTGCCAGCTGCTGCGAGACGAGAAGGAAGAGAAACGAGCATGCAGCCGACTGCTGAGCTCATGTTATTTGTGAGCAATGCCCATTGGCCAGGCGTTTAAAGCAAATTAAAACACCCTGGCCTTTTTATCTCTTTTATTCTTTTGAGCGGAGCGGTGAGTGCGAGGGGGTGAAATCTGTATCGAGCGGTGAGCGGTCTGGAGCGGAGTCCAGTCACCATACAGGTAAACCATAGATATAATAGGGGAGTAAACACGAATTTTGGAACGAAAAAACGCATTTAAAAATATATACAAAATACAAAAAATGAAAGTTGTATAACCCTCCCTAAAGCCAAAATAAAAAACACAAGTCCATCCCCAGTACTCAAAAAAATATTTGATACCCCTCCCCCTTTCTGCACCATACCCCCCCTCTCATAAATAACGAACAGTCCCTAACAGTGATTAACGTTTGTGCTGCTGAACCCAAATTCGTGCTCCCATAAACTTTTGTTAACCACAGACCTTATTTGATGCATTTACTGTAAGTGAAATTCCCATTCTAAAACCCCATAGACTTTTCCACTGAAGAACCAAAATGGCGGCAATTTCTGGTTACGCCTACAAAAATACGTCATCCCTGCGGTATTCTATTCTCCTCTGAGAGAGAGCCTGGAGGTGACGCGAGGTTAGTGTCAAGTGTAAGCTGAGGGAAACCCTCTTTATTACTTTTTATGCCTCCGCCGGCGATAGCCAGGCCGGAGGCATTATGGATCCGGGTTGTCCATCCGTCCGTACATCCGATGTTCGTTAGTGCGATATCTGAGGAACGCCTTGACGGAATTTAATCAAATTTGCCTCGAACATCGACGTAGACTCAAGGATGATCTGATTACATTTTGGTGGTCAAAGGTCAACGTCACTGTGATCTCTCGGATGCCATTTTCAAGCTTGTTAACGTGATATCTCATGAATGCCTTGATGGAATTTCATCAAATTTGACTCAAACATCGACTTGGACTCAAGGATGAACTGATCGATTTTGGTGGTCAATGGCCAAGGTCACTGTGACCTCTCGAACGCATTTTCAACCTTGTTAACGCAATATCTCAGGAATGCCTTAACGGAATTTCATCAAATTTGCCTCAGACATCGCCTTGGACTCGAGCATGAACTGATTAGATTTAAGTGGTCAAAGGTCAAGGTCACGTGACCTTTCGAACGCCATTTTCAAGCTTCTTAACTCATTGAGTGCCAGCCACTTTTGGAGAACGGACACTCCCAGTGCCAGAGTTTCAGAGCGTTTTCAGTGATTTCTCGATGCCCACAAAATATTGTGTGATATTACTATGTAAACACCGAACACGCACAAAGAACGAGGAGACTCTCTTCTATCATCAGCAAAAAAAAGTGTATTGATATCTTTTTCCGTTCTTTAGTTATCAGCCGGAGAATATAGGTGGATTTCAGCAAAAACACACGTTTCAATTTAGAAGCTGAGATATTCAGCCTTTTGTGAAATGAAGCATTTCAAGCACATCACTGACTATGAAGCTAATATTTTCTGATGTAATGACACCTCAAAAATAATTTCCTTCAATAAAACAGTGAAAACAAAGGAATTTTGTTTGGTCAAATAATATTTTTTAGCTGCAACCAGCAGCGCTGGCCCCTGCGTGGGCAGACCCTACACCTTCTTGCTGGTCTTGATTTACTGCTGGTGGGCATCAGATATTCTAGCTTGTTTGCCTGTCTCTGTCCATCGAGCCTGCTGTCTGGGTCTGTGTTTACTGTCAATGGTTGTATGCTGCCCTGCGTGCCCCACCCCCCTCCTCCTCCTCCGTGGGAGTGTCTCTGGCGGCTCTGCTGCGTTTGCTCTGCGTTTGCTCTGCACTGAAAAGTGCGCTGCACCCCGCTTTTTCACAGCGTGTCGCCGGCTCCCAGCTGAGAATAATGTAACTTTTCAGAAAGACGCTGGTGTCGGCAACTAAATCATATGGAGGGGCTATCGCAGCGGAGACGGAGGGGCTCAATTGTGGCAGCAGATTGACTGCTGTTCACAGGCACAGCAAACGTTATGCTTCATGCATATCGATGCATACCGATGCCGTTTCCGTTTCCATAACGACTTCTTCTCTGTTTTTTACTCAACTTTCTCTAATCTGGAGAGCACTGTCGCCACCTAATGGGTCGGTAAAATAGGTTATACACATTCAACATGCCCCAAAATTTTACAGGAGATGGATCTGGCTTTGATCCACGTCCCACCGTCAAAAAACGCAATTGACGACTTTAGTCGTCAATGGCACTCTACGTTACTATCCGAATTGACGACTATAGTCGTCATTGGCACTCAATGAGTTAACGTGATATCTCAGGAATGCCTTGACGGAGTTTCATCAAACTTGCCTCAAACATTAACTTGGACTCAAGGATAAACTGATTCGATTTTGATGGTTAAAGGTCAAAGTTCAAGGTCACTGTGACCTCACACACCCAATTTCCAAGCTCTTTAACGCAACATCTCAGGAGCGCCTTAATGGAATTTCTTCCAATTTGCCTCAAATGGCGATTTGGACTTAAGAATGAACTAATGGCGGAGGCATAAATCCGCGGTGCGGTCGTTCTAGTTTACTCTGGTGAGTTGTTGTGAGTTTTAAAAGTATTAAGTCCACAGCTTTATCTTGATAATGTGCCCACACAGGCACTTGGTAATGTGTCACAGGTACGTCTGCCCCCGCAGTTGCTGGCTGAATTTGCCCTTGTTATTACCACACTGATTCTTGAGAGTCGGGACAAAACATGTCCTACATAGAAAAGTCTAATTTATATTAGACTTTATTATATTTATATTTATATTACTTACAAAGTTAAATCTAAAGGAACTGTGTATACCTATGTTGTTTTTTTAGCACACATTTGTATCTTTTTTGAGGAAATGTGTTTAAATGTATGGTCTGTGGTTAGAAGATCCATGTTATTGTACTTGTCCTCAGCAAGAGGTCACAATATTGACCAGCCCAAAAAAACTACAAAAAACTCTATAATTGTGAGTACATATATATAAAATAAAAAAGAAGGGGTATAAATATATAAAACAATGCATGAAATGAATGTCAAACAATATTTTCCATAAAAACCTCCCTATCAAAGTTGTGTCCTCAGTTTCTGTCAACTCCGTCAGACTTTTTCGTAAACCTTATTAAATCAGGAAATAGCATGGTCAGCTATATCCCTGAGGACCCCTTTTCATCTCCCCACCTGTGCTGAATGCAACACTACCAAACATGCTCTGGTAAGTTTTACATTTTTTGATATTTTAGACAAACAATGTCAATATTCCTATGGTCACAGCTGGACCATGTCAACACCTTCTCTCCTTTATGATAAGTTCTTTTAAACCATAGTGGATTGAATTTAAGCATTTTAGTGAGGTTATTGAGACAGCTAGCAACTGATGAAAAACCAGCTTGCTACTGTGTACAATACATGTTTTGGAGGGAAAATGCATGCCCTTACATCAACTCAGTCAGACATCAACTCTGTCAGGTTCTACGTCTGACAGAGTTGACGTGTAAGCTGATGGAGTTGACAAATCCACCTATAACCTCTTAATGTGCTAATATAATATTATTTGTGAACATAGTAAAGGATTAAAATGTTATTTCAGGGTTTTATTTACACATAAATGTACATTATATAGCATGTATTACATGATTTAACCATACTGTATAACCTACACTTCTGACTTGTAGAGCATGGGCAGGCTGTGGTCTGCTTATTATTATGTAACTTTCCCAGCACTTATAATAAAAAAGCCAGTGTGTAGATTTTTGCAACTACTGGTTATGAAACTGAATATTACATTGAATGGTGGCCTCTGTAGAGGGACCCACTTGTATGGGCTAACTCTAATGTCAGGAAAATGCAACATTTCTTATTTTTATGGAATTATACTGGAACATGCTTATGAATATTAGCCTATATTAAATGCCTGCGAAATCCAGTATGTTTATTTTTACCACTAATGTCACCAACTGCACCTTTAAGATTTGACATCAATCAATCAACCGTGTCAAGTAAATTGAAATCTGATTCCATAGTCTTATTCTAATACATTTTTCATTCCTTCAATTTGTATTGTAGGAAAGCATGGCCAGACAGAAATTGTCAGTTGAGGAGCAAAGGAGAAGAAATAGAGAGTACCAACGAAAGAGAAGAGAAAAATTAAACGGTGACCCTGAGAGCAAACATGACATGCAAGATAAGGAAAGACAAAGGTGGAAGAAGAGAGTTCAAGACAAAAAAGTAATACAAATAGGCGAGATGGGAGACAGGGCAAAGAGGAACCAAAGAAAGTATTGGAGAGAGGCACAGAAAAGGTCCAGACAGAAAAGGACCAGTGAAGGTGCAGTCCTGGAGGCAGACACCCCCCCACAAAGTCCAGAAGAACAGAATATTCAAGAAAGCAATGCCAGACACAGCAGACAGTCTCTCAGACAGGAAAGGGAGAGAAGAAAAACGAGAAAAAGGCATTCAAGAGAAATAAAAGCTTTGAAAGAGAAGCTTAAGAAAATAACAAAGCAACGAAACAAACTGAGAAAGCAAAAATTGAATGAATGAATGAATGAATGGTTTATTTTCGGTCATAGGTTATAATGAACCACAAACAAATGTAACAATTTGTGTGAATATACAGCAAGAGAACATCATCATACCTGTACAGACCATTTCACACAAATACAATTTATACAGTCAATGACCGAAAAAAGGAATAGGCTGAAGCCAAGGCTTATTTTTTGCCTATCCTGTATAATCCATTAGAAAAACCCAGAATATCTGCAACAAAATAAAGAATAGAAAGAAAGACAGAATTTACTGTAAGTTATAATCCTGAATTATTTTACTTTTTAAGGCTTTTTTAAACCTCAACAATGATGTACACAATTTCAAATCATCACAAAGGCTATTCCATAGTTTAACTCCCAAAACTGAAACACATCGAGATTTGACATTAATTCTCGCTTTTCCTGTTTTGAAAATGCATAACCCTCTTAAATTATAATTTCCTTCTCTTAAATTAAAAAAATGTTGAATACAAACTGGAAGGCTTTTACTCCTAACACAGAAAACAATTTCTAACGTTTTTATATACACAATATCTACGAATTTTAAGGTGCAGGACCTTATGAATAATGGATTGGTCGATTCGAGGTAACCAACTTTATTTATTATTCTAATAGCTCTTTTTTGTAGTTTAATAATAGGATCTATATTTGTTTTATATACATTACCCCAGACCTCAACACAGTATGACATATATGGCACTATAATGAAAAATACAATATATGCAAACATTTCTTATTCAGCAGATCCCTAGTTTTGTACAGAATACCAACAGATTTAGCTAGTTTACTTTTAATATATTCTATATGTGGCTTCCAACAGAGTTTATGATCTATAATTACACCCAAGAATTTAGTTTCATATACTCGTTCAATTTCAGCTCCATTTAGATTCAACTTAATTTCACAGTCACAAAAAAAAAAACACAAAATTGCGAGGAAGAAAGGCTAAAAATAAAACACCGCTGGACTCCCCAGGCACAGAAACAAAGAAGATGCTATCGGGAAGCAAAATTAGGAATCCAAAAATCAAGAAAGCCCTTCTATTCCACAACATCCTCAGAAGAGAGCTGAAGAAAAACAAACAAACTCCTGGTCCATGGCGTCAGGAACCAGCACTGAGTGTGTCATCAGGCAAGATTCTCAAAAAGTATCGTCTCCTTCACCAAATCCACCAGTTTGGGTTAACATACAAGTCAATGAGAGGAAAGAAACAGACAAAGAAAAAGCCAACATTCCTACAGGACATAACACAGACTGTTCGGGATTTCTTCCTTAACTCTGCACGTGTGACAACTGATAAGACGGACACCATCACTAGGAAGAAAATGAAGCACCAGAGAATGATCCTGACAGACTCCATGATCAACCTACACAGTGATTTCCTCATTAGGAACCCTACTGTGAAGCTGAGCTATTCTTCATTCTGTGCTCTGAAGCCATTCTATGTTACAGCACCAAAAGCATCTGATCGGAAGACATGTCTGTGTCAAATGCATGAAAATGCATGCTTAATGCTCGAGGTCCTTAGATCATCTGGTGTTGTGAAGTCAAACAAACTGGATGACAGTTTTCAATTAGTTTGTTGCTCTTCAGCAAGTGAGGCCTGCCTTCTTCACACCTGCTCACGATGTCTAAACAAAGGTACAGTTCCAACCCAAGAGCAAGACAAAATCCATGTTCAGTGGAAGCAGTGGGAGAAAGTTGAAGAAGACACAGTCAATGGAATCCACATCAACACTAAGCTCGTCCAACACAGCGGCAGTCTTTCAGAGCTCATCAAACTCTATGAGCAAAAACTCATAAATGAAACCACAACACATGTGTGTTTAGTGCGAAACCAGTCAAAAGCATACAGAAACACAATTGAGACCTGTGATGAAAGTACAGCAATTGTCCACGTTGACTTTTCGGAATCCTGGAGATGCAAGTATCAATCTGAAGTTCAGGCCTGCCATTTCGGACAAAATCTGCCACAGATAACGCTGCATACCGGAATTTATTACATTAAGGGTGGAAAGGCAGGGTTTTGCACACTTTCAGAGTCAAAGAGACAGGATGCTGCAGCAATTTGGACACACATGGATCCAGTCCTAAAAGACATCAAGACGAAATATCCACAGGTTACCACCGTGCACTTTTGGTCTGATGGTCCAAGTAAACAGTATAAAAACAAGAAGAATATTTTTCTTCTGTCTGCTATCCCATCTACATTGGGGTTTGAAAGAGCAACATGGAACTTCTTCCCCACTTCCCATGGTAAGGGCGCACCAGACGGCATTGGCGGAACAGTGAAAAGAACAGCTGACAACCTGGTCCTGAGAGGAAATGACGTGACGGATGGAAACACATTCTTTGAAAAGGTCTCTAACAGTCTGAAGGGCGTTCAGCTGTACAACATTGCAGAAGAAGACATGCAAAGATACAATACACTTCTCATGCAACCTCTCAAACAGGTTCCCTCAACAAGACAAATACACCAGGTCATTGCACATGAGAACAGGATCCACCACAGACAACTATCCTGCTTTTGCAGCGAGATGTTGATTTGCCAGTGCTTCAGCCCAGCTACCTTCTATTTCCATGGCTACCCAGAGGAACAGCAAAGTGATAGAAGGAGGGCAAGGAAGAAAAGACCTTTGGCCATGTTGATGGAGGAGATGGAAAAAGAGACGGAAGGGGAGATGGAAGAGGATATGGAGATGGAAGATGTGGAGGAGGAGTTGGATGAGGAGCCTCAGAAAGGTCCTGAGGGTACTATGACAGTAACGACTGTTAGCAGCCTTAAGAATGGAGATTGGCTAGCAGTAGTATATGATGACCACTGGTGGCTAGCCAAGACCATTGCTGTGGAGACTGAGCATCAAGACGTGGAAGTGGAGTTTCTGCATCCCCATGGTCCAACAGCAAAGGTTCGACCTAAGCTTGGCAGGAAGGATGTCTGTTTCTGCCCAGTTGAAGACATCATAGTGAAACTAATGGGAAATGCATCACCAGTCCAATCACGAACACGAGAGATCTACAGCATCGCCCCTGATGTGATGGACTTCATAGAGCGTGAGCATGTCCGACGCCTGAGTGCAGGTTAGACAAAAAGGAAATCTTAAATAAGCTAATTGACACACACCCACTCTCTCTCACCCCCCATAAACACCCAACCGCACAGATAGACAGACAGACAGACAGACAGACAGAGCCTCTCTTTCTCTCTCACACACACACACCACTCCCCCACCCACACATGCATGCCACTTTAAAAAAGAAAATCACAACGAAGACCAAGCAAATTAACAACTGACAGTATTGAATTATCTGTCTGACACTTTTCATGTATCTTTCCAGTTAGTCACAGGACCCACAGCAGAAAGGCACCAGAGGACCCACACAGGCTAAGAGGTGGAGACGGAGGATGTGGAGGAGAGGAAGACAAGAGGAGAGGAAGAGTAGAAGAGGAAGTGGAGGAGGAGGGGAGAGGAGAAGAGGTGGAGGAGAAGGAGGAAGTGGTGGAGAGGTAGATAAACACAGGGGGAGAGAAGGGAAAGGAGAGGAGGAGAAGAGCCCCTGTTGTCCATCATTGTTCTTTTGATAGTTGGAAATGGTGTCATTTATAATACATGTAGTTGTAAAATGGAGAAAAGGCCAGCACTCTAGAATGTCCTTTATGCGTTTAATAGGTTTAGTACAGCACAGCAAACAACGTACGCGTTTCAGCAGGTAGCCGGCTACCTGCTGAAACGCGTACGTTGTTTGCTGTGCTGTACTAAACCTATTAAACGCATAAAGGACATTCTAGAGTGCTGGCCTTTTCTCCATTTCACGTTTCTACCTTGGCCCTGCACCTTGATTTACTTTATTTTGGAGTGTGCTTGCTACTGCTTTTTTTTACATTTATAATAATTGGAAACGGTGTAATTTACAGTATGTTTAATAATAATAATATAATTCTAATGTTTGTTCAAGTTCTTAATCTATTGTCACCTCCATCTGTTTAAAAACCCATTTGTTCATTAATCAGTAATGCACACATTTGTCGTCAACACCGTCAGTTGTTTGTCAACACCGTCAGATGTATGTTTTGGTGAATTTTTGAAAAAAAAGTGTATTCTTTCTTCAGTTTATGTTGTTTATGTAATAAAGGAGCATCTGATCTATGTCTTATTTATTTAAGTAAATTGTTTTTATTATATTAAAATAAAATAAAAGTTAGAAAAATGCAGATTTTTTTAAATCTGGGTTTTCAGAATAGTATGAAATCACAACTTAAGTTTACATATTGTATTTTATTACATATCAGAGTAACTAAACATTATTACAACATACTTCAGAACTTTAGATTCTTGTTGGACTGGGAGAATTAAAGTTTTATACTTTTTAGTGTGTCTGACGGAGTTGACACAAATCAAGTTCTAAAGGGAAACATGTTTATTTGTTAAAACGTTTTCATTTAGAACCTGTTCCTTTACATGGTTAAATAGCTAAGACTTTTCTCTACAGAAATATATAACTTTAATGAATGCATTCAAAAAAAAAGATTTTTAAAATCTGTTTTGTCCCAACTCTCAAGAATCAGTGACCAATGAGTGAACGCTCCATTACGTAACTTCTCTAAAATCTCTGCGTTCAGCCATTCCAAAGCTATAGCTGCAGAATTCTGCTCCTCACGGGTAGAGATTTACCGGAAAATCTGGTGGATGTGACGTTCTCTCAGCACTTCAGCCATTAAACACCAATGAAGAAGAAGGCTAACAACACATGCTAATGTTAGGTCTGCTAGCTAAGGCAGTCAATGAATGTCAGTAAACAATCAACAACACAGATTCCAGTAAAAAGTCAAAACCTGTATCTAGTGAAGCCCATCTGGCCAAACAGCAGCAATGTGACCGACGTCGGGAGGGAAACTAGATTCGGGGCTGTGTTTTCGGTTCATTGAGGGACCTTACGTTAGCTTGTTGTATTTTTAGCTGCTGTGATTGTGGTTTTGGCCGGCTAGACAGTTTTAACTTGACAACATAAACATTCTAAATTGAACCCCAGCTCACTTCCTGTTGCAGTGCTTGCTAGGACAGGACAACTCCTACAACTGTTACAACAGACAGGGCTGACAATTCTGTGAAAACCGTCTATAGATAACGTTAGCTTAGCTGCTTGCTAAGGCGGCTATGGATTTACCACCCAAAAGCTCCGCTAATAATGTTACTATACCTGCCGTCTTGTGTGGATAATGCAACAGTCGCAAATATGCCTAACGTTACTACCGTTATGCTTATGGTCTGACAGACTGCAGTAACAGATCTTTCCGTTTGGTCAGCTTGTTGTGTTAGCTGCTGCCTGCTGAGGCTGCCTATTATAACGTTAGCCTGCTTGATAACTAATATAGATAATCGATTACCACCCAGAAGCTCCACTAATAACGTTACTGTCTTGTGTGGATAATGTAACAGTCGTAAATATGCCTAATGTTACATACCGTTATGCTTATGAAACATTGTTTGACTGTTCAGTTTGGTCGCGTCCAGACATCAGCCCCAGGCATTAGACTGTAGGGGGGAGCAGGCTATTTCCTGGCTCATGCGAACATGAGTATCCACTTACCCGCAGCCAACACAAGCCAAAACACGACCAAACATGCCACAATAACGTCCACTAATCCATCCAGAATCCTTCCCGGCCGTCTCGAGACTGAGCTGGCCGATAAATTGTCCAGGTTGCCGACCGTTTTCAAGTGACTTTTATCAGCAAACGTTACGAAGCAACCAACACCTCTGCTGTTCTAGCCAAGCAGCGGCTGGGCACGTGCGAGTACGGTGCACGCGCGCCGGCTCGAGTTACTCTTAATGGCCACCGGTGTCAGTAAGAGTTAGAAGTTACAGAATGGACCTTTAACGTGATCTCTCAGGAACACCTTGAGGGACTTAGGGGGGTTAGGGGGAGTGGCTATGGGGTGTGGGTGATGGCGTGTTCAGGGAAAGGGGCGTGGCTAGGGAAAAGGGCCCTAGGGAATAGGAAGGTCAAAGAGGTTCGTGGTTCAAGGGGTTCTAGAGAGGGAGGATGTGGAGATGTGGGGGGTGGGAGGAGTGGCGGCTCAAGGGGCAGGGCGGTGGAAAAGGGGCTGTAGCTAGAGATATGTAGCTAGGGATAGGAAGGTCGTACGTAGAGACTTGGGATTCGAGGGGTGGGTTGGGGAATGTCTAGGGGGTGTGGGTGGTGGGAAGGGAAGGACCATGGTGAGGGAATGGCAAATGGCCTGCATTTATATAGCACTTTTATCCAAAGCGCTTTACAATCAGTCGGGACATGCACACATACACAGATGGCGGCAGGCTACCACGCAGGGTGCTGGCACCAACATGGGGAGCAATTTGGGGTTCAGTATCTTGCCCAAGAACACTTTGACATGCAGACTGGAGGAGGTGGGGATCGAACCACTCATCTCTTTTCTCCAAAGCGATTGGTGGATGATCCGCCCTACCTCCTGACCTACAGCTGCCCCAGGGGGGGAAGGGGTGGGGCTAGCAGAAAGGGGCCGTATCTACGGATAGTAAGGTCCAGAGCCGTGTAAGAAGAGTTGCGACATCTCCATTCACTCCAATGGACCAGTTTTTTACTCTCAAGAGTTCCAGGAAGTAAGGTCCTGGATTAAGCAGCACTGTCGAGTTGCAGCAAAATAGACAGTTTGTGTTGTACACTGAACGTTGTTTTTTTTCCTTGAATCAAATTGTACATTATCAGCTTTATTTTAGCATGCAAAAGTAGCGCGAGACCCATTCCTGGCTGTTCATTGGCTAATGAGTCTCACATTTTGGTCCTCCGCTGACGCCACTCTCTCTAAAGGACACTAGTAAGGGGTAGGGGGATTGGTTGGGGGGATGCGGGTGCTTTTAGGGTAGGGGTAGGACCATTTTCCATGTTGAAAATGATTGACTTCCAGACGGATTCACCTTGTAGATAGGTAGATCATGGGCCAACTTACAACTGATTCACTTCCCACACTCACTGGCCAAGGGGCGTGTGGCAATCACAGAAAGGCACCTAAGTTCCAAACGGATTCACGTAACATCATAAAACTTAGTAGAGAAGTTGGTCATGGGCCAACTTAGAACTGGTTAACTTTCCACGCCCAGTCGCCAAAAGGAGGTGTGGCAATGGGGGGTAGCCAATCCCCAAAAAGCGGCTAAGTTCCACGTAACACCACGCCGTGGCAGAGGTGTGCCCTCTAGTTTCCAGCGCTCAGCAGCTCCCGGCAGGCCGACTGAGCGGAACGTGAATATATTAGTTTTCTCTCTGCAGTTTGCAAGCAGGACAACTCGACTGAGTGTGTGTGATTGACAGGTAGGGGGCGGGATGCCTCCTTGCAGACGAGCTGTCCTGATTGGTTGTTAACCCTCCGGACAGACACA
>NC_139631.1:48190079-48230079 GCF_964638095.1 Poromitra crassiceps | reverse complement strand
CTGTAAACAACATTAACTGTACTGTAAGAGAAGGGCACTGTACTCAGGCTTGGGGAGTAACAGAATACATGGAATGGCGACGCGCTACGTAATTAGGATACAAAAAATGTAACTGTATTCCATTAAAGTAAAACAAGACGTAATCATATTACCCATACATTTAGTAAACAAATTGGGATGATCCACCATTCTATAAAGTTTTGTGGTGTTACGCGAATCCGTTTGGAAGTCAGGCGCATTTTTGTGAATGGACACGCCCATTACCACGCCCCCTGTTGGCCAGTGGGCGGACCTGCTTGTCGACAAAGTTTCGTGCAAATCCGTTCATGGCTTTTTGAGGTCCTGCAGACAAACGGGCGTGAAAACATAACCTCATGAGGTAATAAACAACAACATACTAGCATGCAGATTTGACTTTTTGCCGGTGGGTGCTTGGAATGTAACTTCACCATTTTGAATGGGCACCTCTGCTACTGAGCACATGCGCACATTACAGCAGCACTCTGGTCTGGAGTGAAACCATAGCTTTAGTTTTTGATGGACACCACAGACGGACACTGCGCATCTGTCGTCAAACTACAGACAAGCTAACTTTACTGTGGATGGCAACAGAGCTGCCCCATTGAAATGAATGGGGGGCGGAGTGTGTGTGTGTGTGTGTGTGCGTGCGTGCGTGCGCTGGCTGTTAGTTTTGGCAGTAGAAGCTGAAGCTGTGGTTGTGTGGGTTGAGTCTCTCGGTAATGCCTTGCTCAAGGAGCCGCTGCAGGCCGTGTGCGGGTCCAGTCTGGCCCAGTCTGAACCAGTTTGCCCAGCTGGTTAGCTAGCTAGCCGCCCGCTAGCCGCCCACCCTCCAGGCTTAGCTGTGGTGAGCAGTGTTGGGAGTAACTCATTACAAAAGTAACATATTACATGTAACATATTACTTTTAGCAGTAACTCAGTAATATAACTTATTACCAATAGGAGTTCAGTAATTTTATACCAGTTACTTTGTCAAGTAACACAAGTTACAAATTGAGTTGAAAATCTTTTTTTAATCAAAGCACATACAGTATCTATCTATATATATATAAATTTGGCAATGTGGGCAATGTTTCAATTTTGTCTCCCGGTTGTCCCGGAAGTGTCCCGGAGGGCACACACACACACACACACACACACACACACACACACACACACATTATAACATAACATGGTGATGTCATCAGTGATATCATAAGACTGATGATGTCATCAGTGATGCCATAAGGGGGCACCCACAAGGAGGCATTGTGACGTCACTGATGATGTCATCAGTGATGTCATAAAACTGATGATGTCATCAGTGATGTCACAAGGGGGCACACACACGCGCAGCGGCCGGGCTGCGTATGCGAGCTGCAGGGCGGGCGAGTAGCAGGCGAGCCTAGGAATCGACCGCTAGGAATCGAGTGCGCGTAGATCTAGTTTAAATAAAGATGCAATCATTTCCTACTCAAATTGTGTTTTTATGCAAATAACCACTATAGATGACAATAACAAAGGAACAGGATAACATTTAGAATTTTGGGCGGGTTACACTGACTTCAAGACAGTTGAAATAATTTTTCGGCATGTTCCGGGGCAGCGATGTCATTTTGCTACTGCTGTTATTTTGGTGAAAGTAATGCAAAAGTAGTGTAATAAGTAATGTTACAAAGTTACAAATGAAAGTAACTAGTAATATGTAGTCTATTACATTTTGGAAGTAACTTGCCCAACACTGTTAGCGAGACATGCAGGAGTCGATCAGGACAATACCAACGTCAGGACCCCTGGGCATCACTTTTAAGCAGAGGATGGACTTGGACTTGAGACTTGGGACTTGTGAACAATCTTTATTTATTTATTTATTTATTTATTTATTTATTTATTTATTTATTTATTTGTGCCTTAACATTAAGGGATGTCTACTAATAATAATATCATCTGATCTGATCTGATCAATACTGATACTGTATTCTAATAGATAAAGGAGTAAGGATAACACAGTACATGCTTTGAATTCCTTAGTTTTAGCTATGCAGTGTTATAAGCAGACAGGATGGCATCCAGCAGATGATAGAAAAACACTCATCCATAAGAGACTTGAGTCTTCACTTGGACTTGCAAAAAGTGACTTGTAAACATCTCTGCTTTTTAACACACTGGGTACCCCTTTTTCCAAATTGTTCAACGTGCAGGGTAGTCCAATAGACTTCTATAGAACTCCCACAACGTGCAGGGTAGTCCAATAGACTTCTATAGAACTCCCACAACGTGCAGGGTAGTCCAATAGACTTCTATAGAACTCCCACAACGTGCAGGGTTTGTTTGTTTATTTAGATCCCCATTAGCTACTGTATTGTAACAGTAGCTACTCTTCTTGGGGTCCACATTAATATTTTACAATACTTGAATTCAGAAAATACATTATATACACATACACACATTATTTACAAATATACATATCATATATATGTACCACAACCACTTAGACACATAAAACAAAAACCAACAAAACACATAACAACGAACCCTAACTCAACGCCTATCTAATACAGCACATACAATAGCTCTATATAATAATTTCATCTTTTGAATAAGTGAGAAAAATAAATCACTTTACAACTCATCCACTGAATCAGAAATCAAATAATGTAAAAATGTGATGAAATGAATAGCTCAAAACAAAAGTCATGTTATATTTTACATTAGTCAACAAATACAATTAGTTTTTTGATCAAACATGAATTACTTTGTGAAATCAAAACAATTGGAAATGAATTCCACGCCACCATTGCTCGCTAATGAACTGTTCCCTGAAATAGAGTAGTTTGTTTTACACAGAGGCAACAGAAAACGACCTTCTTCTTTTTTCCCAATATTTTATTTAATTTGTTTTGGAACAATACACAGACAAGACAAATGAACACGTTCAGACACAGGAAAAGAAAAGAAAAGAAGGAGAAGAACATACATATTGGTAGCTGTCAGGTAGCTGACATTCAATATTACAAAATGATTACTCGCCGCATAAGGTGCTTATGTGCTTATGAGAGATATTGTTCCTGGGATCCCACGCAAAGGCTCCATGAGAAACCACCCTTCATCCCTAACCTTGTCGAAGTAGGCTAGAAACGGGTCCCAAATGGTTGAAAACTTTTTAAGTGAATTGGTCCTCAGGAACCTTAAAATTTATACTTATTAGAAAGTGTCGCTCAGCACATGGTCGCAGACGAAAAAGAAAGCTCATGTCACTCATGTTGCTGCATTTATGCTTCTCTCCTCGGCTCAACGGTCACGTGACACTCGAACGCTATAGACAGAGAACTAGTGCAGACAGCCAAGAGAGGGAATGCTGTCAGTGAAAGCACGTCTGAGGCAAGATGTAACGTGGCTGCAGCCGCATATAACGACACACAACCACACAACTCACCTCCTCTCTCTCTGGGAAGTTTGTCACTCACGGTGTTCTTTGTGATTTTCATGAAGTCATACATCAAGGACATGCTGATAAAAATAGCGGGGACACGTTCATTCATTTAATTTAAGCGAAGACCAAAACAAGGAAGGCGCGTGCCATCTATATAGCCAATCACACTTGCGCGACACTATGTGACGTAGTCAGCGACACTAGACATTTCACTAGGTAGCAGACCCCTCTCGCCAACACTTGAAAGTGTCGACTCAAGCCCTCATTTCTGTCGGCAACGGTTTCAAAAGTGTCGACAGACCAAGCATAAATTGGGCTTAAGTCTCTCCATCCGTATAACAGAGGTCATGTCCGTCAACCACAGTTGGAAAGAAGCTGAAGAGGAGGAATTCCATTCCTTCAAAATTAGTTTTTTGGCAACAGTTGTCCCCTGTGTCAGAGACTGTTGCACAGCTGAAGGGAAGTTCAGAAGAAAACAACCTTCTGATGACTGGCGAGTAGAATAATTATGACTATCTGAAAAAAATGACAAGTTACTATAAAGTATTTTTGGGGTTTTAGTTATGCTATTTTTAACATAGCACACCAGAGAATAATGCAACCTGCTCTTTACATTTAACCAAGCCAAATTATTATTCAATGTACTTACTCTCATGGGCCCTGCAGAACAATATGTGCTGCTCTGTTCTGAGCTACCTGTAACCTGTTTAAATTATTTTCTGTTGTGTTTGACCAAATCACTGAACAATAAAAAACTTGCAATGATTGTTTTATTAAATGTCTAGGCATGAATTTTCGACAGTGTTTAATAGCAGCAATACCTCTGCACTTTTTTACTACTACTTGGTCAATCTGACTGTCCAAAGACTACTGTCAATAGTGATCCCTAACAACTTTGCATCTGTCTCTTGCTTTATCACCTATAGTCAAGTGTAGGGTTGGCACAACTTTTAATGAATGTTTTGAACCAACCACCTACATTTTGTCTTTTCAGTATTAAGAACCAATCTATTTACCATTACCCAATGTTCTATTAATTATAATTCCTCACTTAGGACCCTACCAAGTTCTCCAGGAATCGTCTACATACATCGCAATGGTGGCACAATTCAAAATTAAAGGTAAATCTTTGTAAAAGTTGAAAACAAAAGTGGTCCTAACTAACTCCCTTGAGGCACCCCACAACTCAATGCACTTAACTCAGAATAACTACCATTAAAAAGTACATTATATTTCCTGTTTGTGAGATAGCTTTCAATCCATGCCGCAGCAGGTGCTTCAAAGCCATACGAGTTCAATTTCTTCAATAACAACTTGTGATGTTGTATGTCAAATGCTGCACTAAAATCCAATACAATGATACAGCACCACACAGTATTTAACTCATTTTGACAGAAGTATTTTTGTATTTGTTCATATGCTATTCTCTCTATTCTGCTGCAATAGCAGCAGAAAGGCTAAATGACAATACAAGGCTACTTACTAGCTGGTTCAAAACGGACACACAGGGACACACACACACCTGCCAACATTAGGCTGTGAAAAAGACAACCCATTTGAAAAAAAATACTTTTTTCCCTCACCGCCAAAAATGGTTATTTAGCTACCTTTCTGACAAACTAGCATGACATGGTTGGTACAAATCGGCTTTAAAAATCTGGCTTTAAAACAGAGCCTGCTGCAGCCTCTGAAACTAAATGTAAAAAATATATATATTTCCCAAATATCGCAATATTTCCGAAAATGGGCCCAATCCGGCTACTCCTCAGGGTTAATGTGTATATGTAAAAAAAAAAAACGAATAATGCAATTCTCTGATGGACCACCAGCCGGAGCCCCGCGGACCACAGTTTGGGAACCAATGTTCTAGTGGAACTATCTTGGCTATTTTCCACTCTGATGGACAAATACATTTTTCTAAACTTAAATTAATAATATAAGAAATAGATAGATGGTAAAATGGTAAATGGCCTGCATTTATATAGCGCTTTTATCCAAAGCGCTTTACAATGAGTAGATAGTCTACATTCACCCATTCATACACCAATGGCGGCAGGCTGCCACGCAGGGTGCCTGCACACCATCGGGAGCAAGGAGGGTTAAGTGTCTTGCCCAAGGACACAACGACAGCAGCTGGGAGGGAGCGGGGATCAAACCGCCAACCCTTGCGACATTGGCCGACCCGCTCTACCTCCTGAGCTAAAGCCGCCCCTACGTATAGAGCAATACATTTTGGTAGTAGTCCAATAGGCTTCATGTTGCTGGCTACCATCTTGTGTCGCAGAAAAATGAAAAATATGATGTTGAAAAATGACGAAAAGGGCTACCCAGTGTGTTAAAAAGTGAAGCCAAGGGGTCTTGACCAAACATATTTGAGAAATTTTAAGGGAGAACGTGTTGATTGGAGTTGAGTCTGCTGTGGGATCTCTGCTGCCAACTGCCAACTTGGTGAGTTTTCATTTTTCTTCTGGACACTTTATTGTCCCCTACCAAAGTGGGGACTATGGCCCCTATCATTTCATCGGCCTAGTTTCTACGCCGAGCGCCTGGCGCAGTGGGCGTGGACCAGCGCACTTGATATCTTGGTCTTGGCGCTACACACAGTCTAAGGCTGAGTTTCCCAACAAAGAAGCTTCTTAAGAGTTAAGAAGCTTCTTAAGGAGTTAAGAAGCTTCTTAAGGAGTTAAGAAGGCTCCAAAGAAGTGTTTCCCAAACGCCTTCTTAACAGTCGAGAAAAAAAAAAAAAAATAGAAGGCTCTTAAGAAGCATCTTAACTGGAGCGGCTCACTTGATGGCACTCTGAGCCCAGCAGTGGGCCACGACTCAGTGGTTGAGAAACACTGTTAACACCTAATCATGGTCATGTTAAACTTTATTAAACATTATTTATTTCAGACATGGACTGCAGTTCAAATTGCTTTATATACACAGCATACAACAAAACAGAGAAACACTACAGAATTTAAGCGACCTTGGGTTCTGTGAAAGGTGCTATATAAATCCACAACATTATAAAAGGAATCCATTCTGATTAAAGAAATATAGCCTACGGTAAAACATTTAAAACACAAGTAACCATACATACAGGGGAGATTTTCAAGTGTTCCCCAATTTTAAACACTAAAGGGTGCATGAAAGAAAGGAAAAAGGGAAAAACACAAGAGGAACAGTGGACACAAGTATCTCCTTTTGCCTGATGCGGCTGGATCTGCCAGTGTTTCGTCATTAAGAAGGTGTTAAGAAGGCTCCAGACCCTTCTTACAAAACCTTCTTAACGAAAGATCATCTTAGCGCTAAGAAGCTTTTGGGAAACGCAGCCTTCTTAACGGAGGATAATTGGAAGATAATTTTAGGCTAAGAAGCAATCGGGAAACGCGTTGGCTTCTTACGGGAGCCTTAAGAAGTGTCAAAGAAGCTTCTTAGCGCTAAGAAGCTTTTGGGAAACGCATGCCTTCGTAAAGAAGCAATTGGGAAACGCGTTTGCTTCTTAAGGGGGCCTTAAGAAGGGTTGAATTAGCTTCTTAGCGCAAAGAAGCTTTTGGGAAACCCAGCCTAAAGCATTACAACCACGCCTTTTAAGCGTAAAATTATGCACCGTCATGCTCATTGGATAAGTGCAATAAACGAATCGCACGCTTGCCTTTTAAGCTCCAATTCCACTGGTCCAGCAAAACCAGACAGAAGCCAAGCGCTCTGCCCCCCCCCCCCCCCCCCCCCTCCCTTCATCCAGTCTGTCTGTCTCCATATAGGCTATTATTCCATATTATTATGCTTCTCAAACCAATCTAACTGCAGTTTAAATACTGCAAGCATGTAAATACGCTACACTATAGCAAGATCAAAGTGAAAAGAATGTTCTAAATGCATCAGTTAGAAGAATATAGCCTATCCCTATATGATGAGATTAATTAGATTGGTGAAAGTTTGTCCAGAAAGATATCATTTTCTCTCGCCTGCTGCAGGAAGGATGATGCACATAAATATACCCTACATTATGTAAAGTCATTGCATAAATGTGTTTTTATTGTAAAACTAAATGTGAAGTAGGGCCAAGTTATTGGAGCGGACATCACAGTATAGCAGATGACAGTAGGAAGCGCGTTCCGCTGTCACTTATCTAAATCACGTTAAATCGACAAGGGATATATATAGGCCCAGGAGGACATATATGTTTCACTTAGGGTGGTGTTTTAATTTCGATGTTTTATTTGGTCCAATACTGAAATGTTCTACAATTGCAGGCTGTGTTACCATTACACATTATTTTAGATCGACCTTTTATATCTATTTCGCCTCATTTGGTTGCTATTTAGTAGCGAAATGGAGTACCCAATTGCATGCTGGGACATTCACAGGCAGTGCACTTACAACTGCTATTTCCTATAGGACGTGTGTTGTGTCTGTCTGAGCGAGGGAGTCAGAGAGAGACAGTCGTATTGTGCCTGTCAGACTGAGGAGAGAGGGAGAGAGTGACACAGAGAAGGGTGACAGAGGAGAGAGCCAGAGGGGAGGGAGAGAGCCAGAGGGGAGCGCTCCGCGCAACTGGCGCACTCTGGATAGGCCTGGTTTTCAAAAGCGCAAAGCGCTAAATTTACGCCAGGTGGGAAGATAGCAGTACGCCGAGATTTAAGGCCGACACGCCCACTCTGGGCCATTCTGGGACTGCGCCACGCCCATTCATCCTAAAGCGCATTTGGCAGCGTAAAGCCATATTGATATCGTCCCAAAACAGGCGCAAGGCACGTTTTTTTGCGTTTAAGGCCCGTTTTAGCGCCGAAGGCTTGTGGGAGAATAGGGCCCTATGGATCGGTTTCCAGTGTTGGGCAAGTTACTTTCAAAATGTAATATACTACATATTACTAGTTACTTTCATTTAAAAGTAATAAGTTACTTTACAATATTACTTTCTGTGTAGAGTAACTCATTACTTATTACACTACTTTTGCATTACTTTTACCAAAACAACAGCAGCAACAGAATGACATCGCCGCCCCAGAACCATCCCGCAAAATAATTTCAACCACCTTGAAGTCAGTGTAAACAATCCAACATTCGAAATGTTATTACTTTCCTTGTCATCTATAGTGGTTATTTGCATAAACACACATAGTTTGATTAGGAAATGATTGTATCTTTCTAAATGTGCTTTGATTTAATAAAATGTAACTTGAGTTACTTGACAAAGTAACTGGTATAATATTACTGAAATCCTATAAGTAATAAGTTATATTACTGAGTTACTGCTAAAAGTAATGTTACTTTTGTAATGAGTTACCCCTAACACTGTCGGTTTCTGTCCGTTAGTTTGTTAGTCACACCGTAACATTGACTTTGTAATAATGATAATCAAAAAAAAAAAAGAATGTAAAAAGGGTAGGCGCTATAAGCGTTTGCTTCAGCCTACTCCTTTTCGGTCTTTTCAGGCTTGTATACACCCAACCAGCAATCACTGTTTGTTCTCTTATTTTGTTTTCTTGCTTTTCTTTAATCACAACTGTATTGAGCTGTACTTGTGAAATTGACCGAAATAAACTAAACTAAACTAAACTAAACTAAACTTTGTGCCACTAGGGAGCAGCATTGACAATGAATGGGACTGACCTGATCTACATCACCTGTCAGGGATAACGTCAGGGCCGCCGCACCCTATACGCAGACTGCGTAGGGCATCATGTGCTCTTAAAAGCCTGCAAAAAAAAAGTGAGCAGGCCAGGCGCCGCCTACTGGTTTACTAGTGGTTTTATTACTTTATTCAGGGTTAAAGTGGGTGCATCTCATTGTAAAATTAGACTCGGCCCAAATTGGGCTTCAAACGGCCCAAATTGGGCTTCAAACGGCCCAAATCTGGCTTCAACCGGCCCAAATCTGGCTTCAACTGGCCCAAATCTGGTTTCAAACGACCCAAATCGGGCTTCAAACGGCCCAAATCTGGCTTCAAACGGCCCAAATTGGGCTTCAAACGGCCCAAATTTTTCGCCGCCGCCCTTTGGACGCCGGCACACACATTGGCCCGTATCGGCCTGGCCTGCTTGGTCTCTAATGCCCGGCCTGAATTATGAGCCCAGTAAATATAGTAAATATACTGTATGAATAAATATTTGTTTTTAAGATTGCAGTTGTGTATTTTGCGGGGGGGGGGGGTGGAGGGGGCACCACAAAACAATTACGCTTAGGGCACCCAAATGGCCAGCAGCGGCCCTGGATTACGTGTACTATTTGCTTGTTTCTCGAAAGCACCTCAACAAATCTGAACGTAGGAACAAAGTTGACGTGTTGAATCCTAAAGCATAGCGCTGCTGGTTTGTCTCTAGGGTGACTGATGGACAGCATAGCTCCTCCTGCTAAGAGGGGCCATGTAGCATGATATTGGTATGCAAATTAGCCTGTGACATCATCTGGTCACTTCTTGCATTTTTTTGGACAGCCAATCACTGCTTTCTTAGGTAAAGAGTTGGCAACACTGGGGACACATTTGTGGTTGATGCAGCTCGTTAACAGAGTCAGACAAACTAGCTAAGTAACTAGGCATTCTAACCCCTATTTAAGCAAACTAGCAGGCATTTTAACGCCTATTTAACTAGGCAGGCTGAGAAAAAATAAACCACCATAGGTCTAGCTCTGTAGGCCGAGTTTAAAGTGACCAGGCGTTCCCAGAGGAATTTAGTTTAGTTTATTAGTTTCTTTAAAGCAGGGGTTCCAAACCTTTTTTGGCTCGTGACCCTATTTTGACGTCGCAAAAATCTAGGGACCCGCGCGACATTCAAATTCCGGTACACCATCGATAATGTCATCAGTGACATCGTCAGTGATGTCACATAGTATGCTGCTTTTTCTCTTTTCTGACTTTAATCTGAGAATTCTGACTTTAATCTCAAAACTCAAAAAGGCTTTATTCTCAGAATCCTGATTTAAAGTTATAGGGCTCTATCGTTGCATCGGCCTATAAACTGCGCCCAGCGCAGCGCAGATTAGTGGGCGTGGACCAGCCCACGCCATATTTTGGTATCGGCGCTACACGCAGCCTTAAGCATTACAACCATGCCTTTTAAGCGTAAAATTATGCACAGTCACATTGGAGAAGTGCAGTAAATGAGTCACAAGCTTGCCTTTTAAGCTCCAATTCCACAGAGCGATCCAGTCCGGTCAGAAAGCCAAGCGCTCTGATCTCCCCCCCCTCCCTTTCATCCCCGTCTGTCTCATATATTTTATTCCATATTATTATGCTTCTCAAACCAATCTGACTGCAGTCAGCATGCAAGCATGTAAATACGCTACACTATAGCAAGATCAAAGTGAAAAGAATGTTCTAAACGCATCGGCTAGAAAAATATAGCCTATCCCTATGTCATGATGAGATTAGATTGGTGAAAGTTTGTCCAGAATGATATCGTTTTGCTACATTTTCTTCTCCCCTGCTGCACAGGTAGGATGATGCACATAAATATAGCCTACATTATGTAAAGTCATTGCATAAATGTGTTTTTATTGTAAATGTGAAGTAAGCCTAATCTTATTGGAGCGGAGCGGACATCATAGTAGAACCGTGTTACGGCTGTCTCTCACCTACATCACGTTGTATCTGCAAGGGATATATATACCACCTGGGGTACATATATGTTTCACATAGGGTTGTGTTTGGATTTCTATGTTTTATTTTGGCCAATATTGAAATGTTCGTGAATTGTATGTTGTGTGAACAGAAACAGTATATCTATCTACCACTTTAGGCAATTTAGGCTGATTTGGTTGATATTTATTCTCGAAATGTATTAGTCTCAATGCATGCTGGGAGATTTCACATCTGTGGCTTTGTGCCTGTCTGCTGTCTGATGCGCCAGAGAGAGGGAGTGAGAGAGAGAGAGAGAGGGGGGACAGAGAGTGAGATGGCAGAGGAGAGTCCGCGGCTCCGCGCAATTACGCACAATAATAGAACCGGCAAACTTTTTTTCCATCAGTCATTGTGCCTGTCTGATGCACAAGAGAGAGGGAGAGAGAGAGAGAGAGAGAGAGAGGGGGGACAGAGAGTGAGATGGCAGAGGAGAGCTCCGCGCAACCGGCGCATCTGAATAGGCCTGGTTTTGAAAAGCGCTAAGCGCTAAATTAACGCCAGGGCGGAAGATATCGTTAGGCCGGTATTTAAGGCCGAAACGCCCATTCTGGCACTGCGCCACGCCTCTTTGTCGTAAAGCGCATTTCAGGGCCTAAAACCATGTTGCTATCTTCTCGAGGCAGGCGCAAGGCACGTTTTTTTGCGTTTAACGCCAGTTTTTGCGCCTAAGGCCTGTGGGAGATTCCATTTATTTATCTTAATTATCTTAATTATTTAGATTTTCATCTAAATAAAATAAAAAAGTTAAGGGTCACTCACAATGTTGATTGAGGAGGATTGATGGAAGCGTTTGCAGTATATAGTGACATTATGTGACATTAGTAATGTCACATAATGCAACACTGTTTGGATGTCACCTGCAATTACCCTTTGCAATCAGTGCAGATATCTGATCACTTGCCCGAGTTGCATTCTGGATAAAAAATCGAGAAAAAAATAAAAAATAAATCCCAAATCCGTGGCGGGCCAAAACAAACAGAGAAATTGGTCAGCACTGGTCTGGAGGAAGTCTGACTATAAAAGTTGGGTTTATGTTTTGGTTTGTCATCATGGAAACAGCCTCAGGCTGTGTCTCCTGATGATGACATCACAGACATTAGAGAGAGAAAGAAAGAGAGGCTCAGATGGGATTGCTTGTTTGCTGGTTTCTCTGTTCTGCAGGTAGAGGAGTTGTGAGATGCCAAGACTTTAATCTTATCCTCCTTCTCCTCTGCCTCCCCAGATGTTCTGTTTATGCTGATCTCTCTCGCGCCAGATGTTCTAGCTGTTTCTCTGTGCTGATCTCTCTCTCTCCAGATGTTCTAGCTGTTTCTCTGTGCTGATCTCTCTCTCCAGATTTTCTAGCTGTTTCTCTGTGCTGATCTCTCTCTCCAGATGTTCTAGCTGTTTCTCTGTGCTGATCTCTCTCTCTCCAGATGTTCTAGCTGTTTCTCTGTGCTGATCTCCTGCTCCAGATGTTCTAGCTGTTTCTCTGTGCTGATCTCTCTCTCTCCAGATGTTCTAGCTGTTTCTCTGTGCTGATCTCTCTCTCTCCAGATCTTCTAGCTGTTTCTCCGTGCTGATCTCTCTCTCCAGATGGTCTAGCTGTTTCTCTGTGCTGATCTCTCTCTCCAGATGGTCTAGCTGTTTCTCTGTGCTGATCTCTCTCTCTCCAGATGTTCTAGCTGTTTCTCTGTGCTGATCTCCTGCTCCAGATGTTCTAGTTCTTTCTCTGTGCTGATCTCTCCCCCTCTCTCTCTCTCTCTCTCTCTCTATCCAGATGTTCAAGCTGTTTCTCTGTGCTGATCTCTCTCTCCAGATTTTCTAACTGTTTCTCTGTGCTGATCTCCTGCTCCAGATGTTCTAGCTGTTTCTCCTTGCTGATCTCTCTCTCCAGATGTTCTAGCTGTTTCTCTGTGCTGATCTCTCTCTCCAGATGTTCTAGCTGTTTCTCTGTGCTGATCTCTCTCTCCAGATGTTCTAGCTGTTTCTCTGTGCTGATCTCTCTCTCCAGATGGTCTAGCTGTTTCTCTGTGCTGATCTCTCTCTCCAGATGGTCTAGCTGTTTCTCTGTGCTGATCTCCCCCCTCTCTCTCTCCAGATGTTCAAGCTGTTTCTCTGTGCTGATCTCCCCCCTCTCTCTCTCCAGATGGTCTAGCTGTTTCTCTGTGCTGATCTCTCTCTCCAGATGTTCTAGCTGTTTCTCTGTGCTGATCTCTCTCTCCAGATGGTCTAGCTGTTTCTCTGTGCTGATCTCCCCCCTCTCTCTCTCCAGATGTTCAAGCTGTTTCTCTGTGCTGATCTCCCCCCTCTCTCTCTCCAGATGTTCTAGCTGTTTCTCTGTGCTGATATCTCTTTCTCCAGATGTTCTAGATGTTTCTCTGTGCTTATCTCTGTCTCTCTCTCTCCAGATGTTCTAGCTGTTTCTCTCTGATGAGCAGATCTCTTCCATCTTGATGATCTCCAGTCTCCTCCTGTGCCCCACCTCCCCCTCCTCCCCCTCCATTGGATCTCAGCCCTGCTTTCCACCCAGTAGAACCAGTGACGTAATTTCAGCAAACACCAAGGTATGGAAGGGATTTTTTTTTAATCAGTTGTGCAATAGTACATTTTGGTGAGTTGTTTCTATAGCCTACAGTACAATTCACTTATATAATTCCAGTAGATCATAATGTTACTTTTTTGTGTGAAATGTAGTGATTAAAGCGCTACAAGAGAGATTCTGAGATCTAATAACCTTGACATGCGTAAATGAATGATTGTTGAGGTTAGCTAGCTAGCTTGTTAGTTTCACAATCGCGGGTGACATTAAAGGGATATGCCAACATTTTTGGAGATTAACCTATTTGCCATATTGCCAACATTAAATGTAAAATGTGGATGCCTTTATCGTCACTGTGCGTGCAGTACAAACTGTGGTACAGCCCTCACTGCTAATAGCTTAGCACTACAATGACAGTCTATGGCAGTGCTGACCAATTTGGGACCCGCGGGCAAAGTTTGGCCCGCACTCTGTTTGTTTTGGCCCGCCACGGATTTGGGGATTTTTTTTTTTTTTCTCCTCGATTTTTTATCCAGAATGCAACTCGGGCAAGTGATCAGATATCTGCACTGATTGCAAAGGGTGGACGAGCTTTTTCATGTGGTGACTTTGTGAAACAGTGTCTGAATGTGGCTGCGGATACTGTGTTCACTCCTGAGATTGCATCCCTGCAAATTGTCATGGCAAATTGTTTACAAAAGATGGACAATAAAGCTGATTTTCAAAGTACCTTGAGGATTTTTCAAGTTGTGAATTGAGTCAAATTTCCCTCTTGATTACAAAGGTGGAAAATACAACTGTTTTTAACTGGGTGTTTACTGATTAAATGATTAAGCTCCCCACAAATGCAGATGTTTTTTTAAATATATATAACCAATTGCAAATTATTACAATTACCAAACAGATAAAAAGTAGATTATTATATTGAAATGTTATTTTAGATTTAGAATGTTCATTTTCTATAAAACACAATACATTTTCATCTAATTCCACAACATTTATTTTTGGCCCTCGGCCCTCCACCCAGATTAAGTTTTGGCCCTTCATGGGAAAGAATTTGGGCACCCCTGGTCTATGGTATATCTGCCTATCCCCGTTCAGTCGCCCAAAATACACATTCCAACAGTGCCAGAAACACTCACATGTACATGTTGTACTCATCACCCGATGAAATAATAATCCAAAGTTACTGGAAACGGTAATTTTCTAAATAAATCCATATCGAGAACTAACAAAGAGGATTCCAAGAAGGTTCCCTCTGTGACCAAAGTTACTTACTCGTTTGCTCGAGGAGCATGCGTTGTACTGATGACAGCGCATGCGCCTCAGTCAAATGTATCCCTTTAAGTCCGGTTTTTCACTAAAATAACATAGAACATATTTCATCTAATATAATCAATTGGGATATGGTGTGGATTAATATCATTTTAACTTCCAGGAACCCCAATCACCAATTGATTCATTATAACTACGCCTATAGACTATACTGTACCCCTCGTAAATGATTTCAAATGAAACTATCTCAAAGCCCTAACTGTACATTATGCCCCCTGGCAACCCCTGATAACTTTATACACATGGTCTGGGAATGCTCGGCCGTTTCTTTATTTTGGAGACAAGTTGCCAGGAAGATGTCCATAATGTTGGGAGTCACTGTTCGTTGTTCTCCTGTTTTGTTGTTGAATGATTTTACTGGGTTGAATTTATCCTTGAGGCAGAGCTGTTTCTGGGCCTTACTGCTGCAAAAAAAAAGTAGCTTTTGTAGCTCAGAGATGGGAGGCTCCTCATACTCTGCCTTTTGAACAATGGGCATCTTCAGCTGTGGACCTGGCTGTCATGGAGATGTCGGTGCATTGGTTGAAGCAGTGCGTGGGGACCAGGGATGTCGCCATGATAGCTAGGTTACGTTTGTCCTTTTTTTGTTGTTGTTGCTGAAGCGCATATACTGTGAGTGTGAGCTATCTTTGTGGGTTTGTGGGTCCTGCCAGGAGGGCGATTATGTTTTGAGTGAATCTGCTTGTGTATGTGTATGTATAGGTTTTCCTTTTTGTAGATGTTTGTGGTTTTTTGTTTTTCTTTCTTTTTGTAAAAAATAATAATAATAATAATAAAAGAATTATCAAAAATAGAACATTCGTATTGACACAACATGACATGGATTTGTTCATGAATATTGTAACGAATCAAGTATTCGTCCAGGAACCGGAGACTTGTAGTTGGTACAGGCTTTATTCATGGCTCACACTCATAGCTTCCAGCGCTTAGCCACACTTGGCTACGCTCCTAGCTAACACACCTCCACTCTCGTTCCTCGCCTAGCTTGACTGCCTTCACACACGAGACAGGAAGTCCCACTACACACTGGCTGGTATGCTGCCTTTACGTAACCCCGTAATCCCCACAGACATGTCAAACCCAGAATCGCCACAATATGTTACATTTTAATGAACAATATTATGGCGTTTATGCAGTTTGTTTAATCCACCAGAATTAACAAGAATAACAGACAATGTTTTAACGCTACGTCACTGTGGCTTGTAAGGAAGTCTAGTAGCCGGAACTGTAGCCTACTAGCCAAAGCAACTAGAGTTCTCAACGGTAGCGTTGGGGCGATGGACGATGGAGGCACAGCCGATGGTCTTAACCCCCACCATCGTAACAGCGTGATCTCAGCGTGATCTCTAATATAGAGCCATTGCACATTGCTGTCTGGCGCACTGCAGGGAAAAGCAAGCAACGCATCTACTGCTGTGCTTTATTAACTCGGGGTGCACCGATCGATTGGCCAGCGATCCCTCAGTTGGAGCGTCATTAACCGCCTCCGTTTATTTAACGTGCTGCCCTTCTGTTCACAACATACAGTAGCGTCGCTCTGACGTCATCCGCCTGCGCTCCTTCACTTCTAGACATCACAATCGACAACAGATACATCGAGAGCCCACACTACCAAGACTGAAATGGAAATGGATAGGTTTCAGCACAAAGACTGCTCAAAAACCACGAAAATGCACATAAAACCGCGAAGCAAATGCAGGTCTGTTAGAAACAATCTGGCAACACGGAGTCTGATACGTGCTACTTAAAAGCACATGGTTTTTCTTTACATGGTGATGAATTTAAATATTGCAGTAGGGGAAAAAAACAACAACAACAAAAAACATTTTAACCAGGACTTTGATGGATGAAACGCATGTACAATGGAAACTATTAGACATAATAATGCTATAAAAGCTGATATAAAGGGAGGCGACATAATACTGCTATTACCAGCTGCTATTAAAAATAACTAAATAAATACAAAATTGGCATGACGATCACTTCGACCCTGGGCATCGTGATGATTCAAGTTGGTACTGTTACGGTTTGTTAAGTGAGAGTAGGCACGGCAGTATCCCCTCAGATCAGATATGATCATGTTTACCTATGTATTTCTGGCTGTCCTGATCATTGAATGATGTTTAATTGCCTGGTGGAAGTATGGAACTTTTGCTTTAAACATGCTTCACAAGGCAACCTTTCCCCTTTGCTTCCTGTGGGGATCACTTCCGGTGTGAGGACGGCAGCGTTCACGAGGAGAACGACAGGACAGTTGGAGCTAACTTCATATATCGCAGACCAATGTTTTTCAGTCTTGCTATGGCGAGGCACTAATAAACTAGTGAGGAGACGACAGTGCTGTTCCAGCGTCAGGACAGACCAAGCTGCTAGCCGGTGGAAGAGAGACTACCAGATGCAGCCAATCTTCCTGCCCAACAGCCTAACCTCCTTGTAACCTTTTGATCACATTCATGGTGCAGTGTTGGTGGAATGATGAAATACCCCTAGACACGAGTTTAATGAGAAGTTTGGAACCGACACGTGACAGTAGACATCGCCCAACCCTACTCAACGGACCTGAAAATTCCAACCCGAACCAGACCCTAGTAAGTTGAAGCCCGAGCCCGACCCGACCAACTAGCATAAATTGTCAGCCCAAACCTGGCCCAAGCCCATCGGGCTGGGTCGGGTTCCGTTGGGTTCGGGCTGAAACTGAGAACTCTAAAAGCAACGACCTCTAGGCTGGGTAGTGGAGTGTACCAAACGTGAGGAGGAGCCGGGAGGATTTTGAGTTACCTTTGTGCAGTGGATAAATCACATAAAATCACAAAGCATATTTCAGATTGTTTTCAGATTTGCCTAGAAGCCAAGGCATGGTGAGTGCCATACCAAAACGACACCCATGAGCAGAACCTCCCTCTTCCACCCACACTTACAGTGACCACTCTGACCTCTGACTGTTTCCTCTACGGCAGGAGATGGAACTCCAGCATTTTGTGGGCGATATCACCTGGACCTCCAAAACTTAAGGCCTTCACTCACCGGTTTGGCTGATCTGCTCCCTCAGCCCTCATTCTGACTCTGGCCAGTGAGGACAGCACACCACTAGCCCCGACCACCAGACGCCGTCCACCATGTCGGAGGGCCTGCTGCAGGTCAGAGATGGGAACTTGGACTTCCGACTTGGACTCGAGTCACACTTAAGTCGCACACACAATGACTTGAGACTTGACTTGAGACTCGACTTGGACTTGAGATTCAGGACTCGTGAACAATCTTCACTAATTTGAATTGTTTGGGTGCATTAACATTAAGGAAATGTCTACTAATAATAATGTCAACTAATCAATGCTGATACTGCATGATAATAAAAGGAGTGAGAATAATACAGTACATATGCTTTGAATTCTTTAGTTTTAGCTATGCAGTATTCTAACTATGCAGACCGGATGCATGCAGCAGATGTTAGAACGCTCATCCATAAGAGACTTGACTTGGACTCTAGCTCAGACTTGAGACTTGACTTGGACTTGTGAAAAATGACTTGTGAGCATGTATGGTGCAGGTGGAGATCCCGGACTTCGGCAGCAGTGTGCTGGGCAGTCTGAACCAGCAGAGAGCACTGGGGCACTACTGCGACGTGTCCATCCTGGTGCAGGGTGAGGCCTTCAAGGCTCACCGTGCCGTGCTCGCCGCCTCCTCCCTCTACTTCAGAGACCTCTTTAGCTCTGCCTCCTCCTCTGGCTCCTCCTCCCAGGTAGGTGCCTCCTCCTCTGGCTCCTCCTCCCAGGTAGGGGTGGCTCCTTCTCCCAGGTAGGGGTGGGAATCACCAGATATCCCACAATACCATATCACCATACTTAAAGCCCCCCTCCAGTATATTTTGGCATTTTTAAGATATTTCATGTGTTGGTGAGTCATGACCTGGTCAGTTGAATAGCCACACTGTTTGCCAGTGTATTTGGTGACAAATAACCTTATTTTGTGCTCAAAGTCGTAAAGAATAAGCTGTTGGTAAATACGGGTGATGACGTCACCGACATTATAGTGGTCTGACGTATGATTGACAGATAATAATAATAATAATAATACAGTAGAGTATACAGTAAATAGCTAGCGTTAGCCTCTGGCGTTAGCTAGCTGTTGGCTACGTTAGTTACGTGAGCGTAAAAACACCACTGAATGACCAATTTGATGTAACAATTAACCAGTTGGAGTTGGGGCGTCTTGGTCGCTCACCTGGTAGAACGCATTAAGAGAACCATTAAGGCTTAGTCCTTCACGCATGCGAGCCGCGTTCAAATCTGACCTGCGGTCATTTGCTGCATGTCCTCCCCCCCCCCCCCCCCCCCCCTCTCTCTCTCTCTCTCTCTCTCTCTCTCTCTCTCTCTCTCTCTCTCTCTCTCTCTCTCTCTCTCTCTCTCTCTCTCTCTCTCTCTCTCTCTCTATGCTTTCCTGTCTACATACTGTCCTATCATATAAAGGCAAAAATGCCCAAACATAATCTTAAAAATAAATGATAATAAAAAAAACACACGGTTCGAGTCACGCTCCTTCCTTAAAGCCCACCAGCTTTGATATCCGTTGGCTAGTTGTTGATGTTATAACAATACTGTGGCTCTAAACTAACGTTCTTCAGAGATGTGGGAGACTGTATTTGCTGGGCTCTGGGTGCAGACAAAGAGTTGAACAAAGAGAAATCAGACAAAGAGGGAACAGCGCTGCAGTCATTATGTTGCAGTGGAATAATGAGTGGAACGAGCCATTAGCTTCGGTTCTTATCAATTGAAGGTCTTTGATACAGCACGCACTCATGTACGTTTTCATAGAACACCCAACGGTTATATAGGTAGGAAAGACTGACTGGAGGGGGGCTTTAAGTCACGATACGATATGATAGTATTGCGATATGCCAGTATTGTGATATATTGAGTATTGTGATATTGCGATTGACCTTTTTTCCAATGCCCAAAGGAAAACGTTGTCAACATCTGTTTTATGTAAGATAACATTTCCAGTCTGTTCATCTTACTTCAATCATTTTTATTGCAGCCAAATAGTCAAGATGGACTGACCAACACTGTTGAAGCCAACACTATCAAAACCATAAATCATAAATAAGTCATAACTGTTGCATGCACCTGGCAGTTTAAATGTAATAAAATATGGTGGCGCAGTGGTAGCGCTGTCGCCTCACAGCAAGAAGGTCCTGGGTTCGATTCCCACCTGGGACGCTGTGGGCGCTGAGGGTGTGTCCCCATCCCCGTGTCCTCAGTGCCTACGGTCCAGGTTGAGTCATCAAAAAAGGGCCTTTCTGTGTTGAGTTTGCATGTTCTCCCCGTGCTCCCCTGTGGTTTCCTCCAGATAGGAACCCCCTCGCTAAAAAAACATGCAAAAATAACCTTTCCAGTCTGTTCATCTCACTTCAATCGTTTTTATTGCAGCAAAATAGTCAAGCAGACCATAACTAAGTCATAAATGTTGCATGCACCTGACAATTTATGTAATAACAACATAGCGATATTTGGCATTCGTACATTACGATACCATATATTGCCACACAAAATATTGCAATACTATGTATCTGTGTGGATTTCTGCCTCCCCTCCGCCCAGGCGGTGTTTGAGCTGCCGTCGTCAGTGACCCCGACATGCTTCCAGCAGATTCTGTCGTTCTGCTACACGGGCCGCCTCAGCATGGCCGCCAGCGAGCAGCTGGTGCTGATGTACACGGCCGGGTACCTGCAGATCCAGAACATCGTGGAGCGAGGCATGGAGCTGATGATGATGAAGGCTTCCTCCTCTTCCTCGCCACTCTGCTGCGACTCCCAGGTTTGTTTGGCCACGCCCACACTCAGATAGTTAAGCGGAAAACATGCTACAGTGTCAAAGCCCTCACCGAATGTGCCGAGGGCTACGCCGCGGCTTTGCGAGCCTGCCGGCACAGCTGGCGTGCAGCTCCCCAAAATGTGACCCAACGCAGCTGACATGAACAGCACAAGGTATAATATAATGTACAGTAGATGGGGAGATAACAGGAGAGAGTGAAAGCTATGACCATGTGTGACAAAGTGGGTGAGAACTTTCCTGTACTCACCACTTGTCGCTTAGGTTCACCTTATACAACAGACGCAGACCTTATTTCTACATGTCATGTTGGAGCAAAAACAAAAAATAAAGATGGGAAAATTCATTTTCCCCCCGATGTTATTTTTTATTTTTGCTCCAACTGAAATGTTTTATGGTCACTCACGATTCAGTAGGTCACGGGTTGGCTTGGTTCCAGCCTTAAAACTTGTTATAGAAGTATTTTTCAAAATGTCTATGGAGTAACTGAATGGGAAACTCGGGGATCCCAGGTTGGGTTGTGTTGGCGTTATGCTACTGTACAATTCACATCAAAGCATAGTAAGTTAAAGCAAACACCCATGAGTTAGTTTCACTTACCTTTATTGTTGTGGAGGCTAAAATTGTTCCTTTGTTGATACTTACCAGTGTCCTCTAGAGAGAGAGTGGCGTCAGCGGAGGACCAAAATGCGAGACTCCTTAGCCAATGAACAGCCAGGAATGGGTCTCGCGCTGCTTTTGCATGCTAAAATAAAGCTGATAATATACAATTTGATTCAAGAAAAAGAAAAAAATCTAAGTACAACACAAACTGTCAATTTTGCTGCAACTCGACAGTGCTGCTTAATCCAGGACCTTACTTCCTGCCTGGAACTCTTGAGAGTAAAAAACTGGTCCATTGGAGTGAATGGAGATGTCGCGACTCTTCTATCTACACGGCTCTGATACTTACCAATTGTTTGTTACTTTGTTCAGATCCACCATGTAGGACCCGTGTTTGGGGAGGGGCCCGCTCACAGTCACTTCCTCAGTTTTATGCTGTTGGTGATGTCATACAGGCATCTCTGGGCCAAACCAAGCGAAAGGGTTTTCTTTTCTGGACAAATGTTTCTTTTTTATTGGTTCGATGCAGGATAAAGTGACGGAAGGATTGTTTACCTTTGAAAGCTGTTTAGTTGTGTAAATGAGCTTGTACATGAATCCTAGGATGTGTTGTGAATTCCTTGTATTAAGCTTACGGTGTATAGTTTTACCTTTAATGCTTTGGAACAGGCTAAAGTGAGTCTAGGTGTCAATTGGACACCCTATAAAGCCATTTGGGTTTTGCTCCTTGGGAGAGACTAGAGGATGATGGTGTAGAGATGTGTGCACATGTTCATGCCTTTGTTTGACAGTATCCTGCGTCAAGCCAGTACATTTTTGTTTTGCTGCTTTTCATTTCTTTCTGGAGTTTTGTGACACACTTGTTTTGTTGCAGTTGGACAGAGAATACATATCTTTTTACTCATTAGGCTACTCACAAGCTTCTGAGTTTACTCACAAGCTTGTACCTACCACATTCATTGACACTCTGGTCAGCCTTCCTCACAATATGCACTACATTCTCTCTTTGGGCTAACTTCTAGTCATTTAAATCCTAGTGAAATCACACAATTTAGTAATTTAGCTGGGGAGAGATGAATGGACTATAGAGATAGCTCATTCCAGAGGACTATAGAGATAGCTCATTCCAGACTCCGCCAATAGTATGAAATGGTATTCTTCTGGCCTCCTAAATGGGCATGGGCATCAGTAATTGGCTGTGTCAATGTTGTGAAACTTCATTGGTTAGACCAGTCTCCTAAGGGAGCGTGGGCGTGGCAGATATAGGAAGTGACTGGAAGTTCAACTGTCTCTATAGTGCAATCTCTCTGGTTGTACTGTCTTCTCTTGAACTAGCTACCATCGCTGTAGATTCGGACAGAATCACGAGTAACAGGACTGTCGAGCCAACATTGTTGAAAACGACATTGAGTTACCAACTCCAAACCCAAATGTATGGTGAAGTCCAGGGGTGAAAGTGCATTGAAGTTCTTGACGGGAATTAGCCGAACCTTCATCGCGTCATTGTTCTCGTCCTGCCCCAGCTTCATGCGTCCCTGAACTCATGCATACATTTTTGTAACACCTGTATGGTGTAGAAATTAGAAACAGCGGATGTGTTTTGTTGTTGGAAATGCGATAGTGATGGCTTCTGTGGATTTTGGTTGACACGCAGCTGCTGTGTCACTCTGTCCCCTCTTCCCTGTACTGCATACTGGCACTGAATCTTTTAATGGTATGGAGTACCAGCCCGCACCGGCCCACTTTCACCCATGGTGAAGCCTGACACCTAATGGTGAAAAGTAGGCTACTGCACTGGTCATCTGCTACAGTATTGGCTGGTCTTTGGTGCCAGGTGTCTTCCTACAGCTCATCATCTAACCCTCTGTAGGTGCCGTGTCCAGAGAAAGCATTTTTGAGCTGCCAACGGTGCCTTTCTGCAATTCATTTTCTATTGTCTATGGACACTCTAGGAGTGCTCCTCTTCCCAGCACCGCACCTGGCGTTTAGCGCTCTTGGCGGCTAGCATTTTTGGGCGGAGCGCTAATCAAAATCGAGGAACAAACATGGCGCAGGAGAGGCTGATTCTTGCGGTGTCTGTCAATCAATCTATCTACGATCTTACCAGGCCCGGTTTTACAGGGGTGCCAAAGCACGCATTGCACCCTTATTTTAATTGTCTGCATGCTCAGTTGAAAAGTAAAAAAAAAAAAAAAAAAAAAAAAATACTGCAGCTGCACACTTACTGTTTAAACTTGAATTATAATTGTTGTTTTTCTTTGTTCTTTGATGTTAATTTATGGCTTTTTGGCACTTATATGTAACCTTTTAAGGTTGAGATAATTGTATTATCATTATATGGTCCAAATATTTCAGTAAAGCACTTGAAACACTTGAAATATTCTTGCTTGGCTGGTATCATTCTACCTGAAATGATGATAAAATGCATTATTTTTAGTAAAATAACATGTCAAATTTTTTCGGGCGGCCCATGCATGTGCACCCCTTCCTATCTAGGATGCATCCCTAGTCATCTTGTTCTGGAACCAGCCCTGGATCTTACCTTTGATATTAGCTTGCTATTGACCTTGTTATGCTAGCTAGCTAATGTTAGCTACTGAGCTCTGTGCGCTGTGTCTGTGCCTGTTGGAAGCTCTCTGGCCATTTATATTATCCAAAGCGCTCGGCTATGGAAAAAACAAAAACGCTGTCCGTGGACACAACCCCTTAGGCTACAAAATGGACTTCAGACCTGTGGAGAAAAACACTCACTACTCCATCTGTTTACATTCTGTGGTTTCTGTAATGGCTCATGAATAAAATAACGCAGATCAAGCTTGCACACCGATGTTGTTCCAACCACTGTCACAACAGTTTGTGACTGATATTTATTCAATATAAAAATATCAATCGATTACAGACGACCTCAGCAGACGAGCTGGGCAGTTACGACACGCCGATGGTGCAGCAGCCGGCGGCGCAGCAGCAGACCCCGCCCCCTGTGCAGCAGGCTCCGCCCCCTCTGGGCCAGCCGGCCCTCAGCCCAGAGGAGCTGCTGCTTGCCGTCAGCCGCATCAAACAGGAGAGAGCCGACACGCCCCCTAGTGACGACATGACAGGAGGAGAGGGAGGAGACGCCAGGTACTGTTCAGACTGCTGTTCAGTCACTTGACTTCTGTGGTTCAGACATGTTAAAGGAAAACTCCCCTAAAACTCAGCTGTGATGTACTTTGCATTCCTGCATTCATTAGTTAGTAGTTTGGTGTCTTTTATAACTGGCTAATCGTACTCGGCCGAACGCTGGTAGGTTTTTATCTGACCGTGAGGGTTGTCTGCTATAGGAGGTTAACAGCCTCAGACAGTTCTACTGCTATAGGAGGTTAGCAGCCTTAGACAGTTCTACTGCTATAGGAGGTTAACAGCCTCAGACAGTTCTACTGCTATAGGAGGTTAACAGCCTCAGACAGTTCTACTGTTATAGGAAGTTAACAGCCTCAGACAGTTCTACTGCTATAGGAGGTTAACAGCCTCAGACAGTTCTACTGCTATAGGAGGTTAACAGCCTTAGACAGTTCTACTGCTATAGGAGGTTAACAGCCTTAGACAGTTCTACTGCTATAGGAGGTTAACAGCCTTAGACAGTTCTACTGCTATAGGAGGTTAACAGCCTCAGACAGTTCTACTGCTATAGGAGGTTAACAGCCTCAGACAGTTCTACTGTTATAGGAAGTTAACAGCCTCAGACAGTTCTACTGCTATAGGAGGTTAACAGCCTCAGACAGTTCTACTGCTATAGGAGGTTAACAGCCTTAGACAGTTCTACTGCTATAGGAGGTTAACAGCCTCAGACAGTTCTACTGCTATAGGAGGTTAACAGCCTTAGACAGTTCTACTGCTATAGGAGGTTAACAGCCTCAGACAGTTCTACTGCTATAGGAGGTTAACAGCCTTAGACAGTTCTACTGCTATAGGAGGTTAACAGCCTCAGACAGTTCTACTGCTATAGGAGGTTAACAGCCTCAGACAGTTCTACTGCTATAGGAGGTTAACAGCCTCAGACAGTTCTACTGCTATAGGAGGTTAACAGCATCAGACAGTTCTACTGCTATAGGAGGTTAGCAGCCTTAGACAGTTCTACTGCTATAGGGGGTTAACAGCCTCAGACAGTTCTACTGCTATAGGAGGTTAGCAGCCTTAGACAGTTCTACTGCTATAGGAGGTTAACAGCCTTAGACAGTTCTACTGCTATAGGAGGTTAGCAGCCTTAGACAGTTCTACTGCTATAGGAGGTTAACAGCCTCAGACAGTTCTACTGCTATAGGAGGTTAACAGCCTCAGACAGTTCTACTGCTATAGGAGGTTAACAGCCTTAGACAGTTCTACTGCTATAGGAGGTTAACAGCCTCAGACATTTCTACTGCTATAGGAGGTTAGCAGCCTCAGACAGTTCTACTGCTATAGGAGGTTAACAGCCTCAGACAGTTCTACTGCTATAGGAGGTTAACAGCCTTAGACAGTTCTACTGCTATAGGAGGTTAACAGCCTCAGACAGTTCTACTGCTATAGGAGGTTAACAGCCTTAGACAGTTCTACTGTTATAGGAGCTTAACAGCCTCAGACAGTTCTACTGCTATAGGAGGTTAACAGCCTCAGACAGTTCTACTGCTATAGGAGGTTAACAGCCTCAGACAGTTCTACTGCTATAGGAGGTTAACAGCCTTAGACAGTTCTACTGCTATAGGAGGTTAACAGCCTCAGACAGTTCTACTGCTATAGGAGGTTAACAGCCTCAGACAGTTCTACTGCTATAGGAGGTTAACAGCCTTAGACAGTTCTACTGTTATAGGAGGTTAACAGCCTTAGACAGTTCTACTGCTATAGGAGGTTAACAGCCTCAGACAGTTCTACTGCTATAGGAGGTTAACAGCCTCAGACAGTTCTACTGCTATAGGAGGTTAGCAGCCTCAGACAGTTCTACTGCTATAGGAGGTTAACAGCCTCAGACAGTTCTACTGCTATAGGAGGTTAACAGCCTTAGACAGTTCTACTGCTATAGGAGGTTAACAGCCTCAGACAGTTCTACTGCTATAGGAGGTTAACAGCCTCAGACAGTTCTACTGCTATAGGAGGTTAACAGCCTCAGACAGTTCTACTGCTATAGGAGGTTAGCAGCCTCAGACAGTTCTACTGGGTTAGCATGAATTCTTCCTCCTATCGCAGACAGTTCATCATGTTAACCTCCTATAGCAGACAGTGCTGCTGCTCCCAGCACTTCACATTTGAACCATCTTGTCATCTTACTCCTTGTTGTTCTGCTCCTAGAGTTGATGTTGCAGGAGAGCTGCAGCCGTCTCGGAGCAGTGCGCTGTGTTACTTGGGAGCAGGTGGCGGTTTGGTTCCGGGACTGCAGTCATACCTGCTGGCCAGCGGGGGGCGCTCCAGCCCGGGAAGCTCCAGCCTCCCCACAGACTCCCCTCCCTCTCACCCTGCCACCGAGGAGGAGCTGGAAGAGGACTACTATGGCAGCACCGTCCCCCCAACACTCTACCAACACATCTACGGACACCCAGGAAACCACTTCAGTAAGTTATAGAATGATACAGTCTAACAGAAACCCTACAGATATACATGTGACCTTCCTACTGTATAACTGCCTGTCAGATCTCCTCTCCACACTAACAAAAACACTGCCCAACTCTATCAACACTATCAACTTTGCTTATTAAATTGAACGGATTACTAATTAGAGAAGACTAATTATATTATATATATTATATAATTATATTAGGGCTGTCAGCGTTAACGCGTTAATCGCGCGTTAACTCAAATTCCTTTTAACGCCACTATTTTTTAAACGCGCGATTAACGCATGCACTTTCTTTGAAGTTTGAGCCTTGGTCCGACCCGTAGTTTGGGAAATCAGGAAGCAGTAACGTTGATAGCAAGCAGAAAGAAACCCTCGTGAGCAGAAAAGGAGGAAGAAAATGGGTATAATGTTGGCAAGTTCAGCTTAAAATTGAGAAAATATCCCACATTTTGGGTGAGAGAGAGAAAAAGAGGGCACATCAGCGCGATCAGACCGTTGCAGAGAGAGAGAGAGAGACAGACAGACAGGGAGGGCGATCAGACCAGAGTCAGAGAGAGAAAGAGAGGGGGAGAGAGCTGGCACACAGCTGCTCCTGTGCTCTTTTCTTCAGATGAACCAGTAGGCTAATTATGCAGCTTACTACAGTAGCCTATATGCTTCTACTTCACTATACAGTATGGTTCAGCATGCACACCCTTGAGGTTATTCTGAAGAATATTCTGGACAGTATTTGTCATTGTTCCAATAATAAGAAACATAATATAAAGCAAGCATATTCGTCTACTCCCATGTTGATAAGAGTATTAAAAACTTCAAAAATATCGGTTTAAGGTAGATTTAGAACAGATAAAAAATTGTGCGATTAATTTGTGATTAATCGTGATTAACTATGGACAATCATGCGATTAATCGCGATTAAATATTTTAATCGATTGACAGCCCTAAATTATATATTATATAATTATATAATAATAATAATTAGACTAAGCATACACTCGCTCCTCATTGGAAACAACTGAAAAAAGACACCGGAGCTGATGAAAAGACGCTAGATGGACACAGGCCCTAACTGATCCGCTGCATAAATAGCAAAACATTTCTCCAAATCTTACCCCATTTTTTGCTGCACTAACAAAGCTGTTATTTCAAGCTAATTCGGTGAGGAACGCAATTCATTTCCCGTAAGTTTTTCACAATAAAAGTCTCCTGTAATTTAGTCATTTACAGGCTCTTAATATGAAGCAGTAAAGCATACTGCTGTTTTTTTGTCAGCAGTAACTTAACACGATTGGAAAGCTAGCCAATGAGAAGACAGTGAGGTCATTGGGAAGTGGGCCAGAGACAGGAGCTAAAACAGCCTGTTTCAGACAGAGGCTGATTCAGACAGATGCTGAACTCCATAAGGGACAGTAGAAAATAAATACGGAATTTAATCATGAAAAACGTGAGAGTTATCCTATAACCCAGGTTTTACGAGTGGGAACGAGGATTCTCACATAATGCTGAAGCCTGCCCAAGCAGCGCTGAACCTGAATGCTCCTCTTTTTTTCTCTAAATAAGAGACCTCTCAAACCACCCAAGTCCCCCTGGAGGCATCCTGCTCCCTCCTCCCCCACATCCCCCCCTCTCCCTCCCCTGCTCCCTCCCCACCTCCTCCCTTGCCCTGCTCTCTCCTCTCCCACATCCCCCCGCTCTCCCTCCCTTGCTCCCCCTCCACCCTTTTCCTGCTCTCTCCTCTTTCCCCTCCCTTGCTCCCCCTCCTCCCTTTTCCTGCTCTTTCCCCCTTCCCCTGCTCCTTCCCCACCTCCTCCCCTTCCCTGCTCCCTACTCCCCCACATACCCCTGCTCCCTCCCCAACCCCTCCCTTTTCCTGCTGTCTCCTCTCTCCTCCACTACATTCCCCCCACTCTCCCTCCCCTGATGCCTCCCCACCCTCCCCCGCATTCCCATGTTCCCTCCTCCCTTCCCTGTTCTCTCCACCCCCTTTCTCCCCTTCTCTCTGCCTTTCTCTATCATATGATTGTTCAATCTTGTTATTATTACTAGTGTAATTGCTACTGTTGTGTCAGCTAGATTTAGCTAGACATCTTTTCTGTGAAGTCCTCTGAGACATGCTTGTGAATTGCGCTATACAAATAAACTTGACTTGACTTGAATCTTGGCACACCTTGGCAGGTGATTGGTGCGGAAGATCATTCTAAGCATATTCAGCCCACCACAATGCGAAGCAAGGGGCAGAAAGGCCGAATTAGTGAGAATCCTCGTTCTCACTCGTAAAACCTAGGTTATAGGATAACCCTAACATTTTACTTTGTTTCAAACATGGATTCTCACATATGCTGCAATACAATCATCCTTGCTGCCCGAGGGGGCATGTACTGCAACCCTCAGACTTACGGATGAGCAACACGGGGGCAACATGGCAAGAGTCCATGGGCAACCCTGGACAAACGCAAAAACAAATGACCATAAGGCACTAACACCTAGCCGCTGACAAGACAGTGTGCGCAAAGGGTGTGCAGGCCACATCAAGACTATAGTACCTCACAAAGGTGTGGTGAGTACACCATGAGGCTGCAGCACACGTCCTCCAACAACACACCGCGCAACAACGCCCATGAGGTCGTGACACCTCGTGTGGAGTCCGCCTTAATAGCCTCCGGGGGAACCTTTCCCACGGCAGATTAGGCCGAGGCAATGTCCTCCACTATCCAGTGCGACAAATGCTCCTTGGACAGGGCCCTGCCCAGGGCCCGGGACCCAAAGCATACCAAGAGCTTGTCCGAGGTGCGCAGCGCACGCGTCCTGTCTAAGTAGGCCAGGAGCGCCCGCACAGGGCATAGCACATGCAACTGCTGCTCCTCCACTGAGTTAAAGGGAAGAGGCCAAAAAGCCGCAAGGTCAACTGGACAAAGAGTGAATTTATGCCTCCCTCTGATGTCTTCACTCCCGGTTTCCTGGAAAATGTCCCATTCAAAACAAGCCACCTATCTTGGCTTGACCATACCCAGAGAACCTAAACTAATAAGTTGAATTTTGTTGATTTTGTTTCAAGACTTAAACAGTGTATAGAAAACTGGAAAATCCTGCCTCTGTCCATGCTTGGCCGTATATACTCAGTTAAGATGGTTTTACTTCGTTTCGAACTCAAGCTCTCACTAGTGCCTAGTTCGCTGCGTACGCAGCATTATGGAAGACTGTCATTTTTGCTCCAAAAATTACTTTACATTCAAACCTGACCACGCCCCTTTAGGTGACGTGGTACCCCCCTGGGGCTGACTGGGCCTCCCACCTCGCCCCCGTGACTACGTCACGGCCAGTCAGCCCAGGGGCCGCCACTCTTCGCTTCTTCCAGCCAGTGTGAGGACGTCGTTTTCTTAAGCTCCGCAGTTAGCTCTAAAGTCAGCGCTCTTCATAGCTTGGACAAATAGACTCGCTCCGGTTCATTTGCCCACCTTCAAGAGGTTCGCGTGGACGAGATAAATCAGGATTCGGGGACCCGTTCCTGTGCTCTTCACCAGCGGCATCGGATCAAGCCATCCAAGCTAAGAGTATCTTCTTTGCTAACTGTTGTATTGCTGCCGCGGTGCAGCGCATGTTAACGTTTCCCCGGCTGGGTTAACGTTTGATAGGCTTGAGCGCCGACTCAGGTCCGCACTCATAACTTTTAGCTAGGTTGCACACGTGCAGAATAGCTTGTACCGTTAAGCACTAGAACAACAGGCTAATTAGCACAGTTGTCACAGTTAGCTAGCTTGCATCCGTGCGGTTGCTTCTGTTGCTAGGTACTTAGGCGCCAGCTACTAGCGTTAGAGGCGCGCACGTTTCTCCGGCTGGAGTAACGTTAGATAGATAGCTAGCTAGTCGTCTCGTGCAGCTAGCAGCTAGCTTGTAGCACTCCAGCATATTCACCGTTGCAAGCGACTGTAGACAGTCAGCATACACGGTTAACTCCCGCTAATTCTAGACAGTCGGCGGGGTTGTTGGCGGGTTAGCTACTGCTTACTCGCACAATGAGCCGGGCGGCTGACATGAGACAGAGGGAGACAGCCAAGAGCTGTGTTAGCTGTGACGCTACATTGGCGATCCAGGACCGCCACAGCGAGTGTGTGTTTTGCCTCGGGCACAACCATGCTAGCGACGCCCTGTTGAAATCAGATTTCTGCCGGGCATGCGAAGGCTTTACCCTGGCCGTTTTACGGGAGAGAGCCATGCTCTTTATCCAGGTGGGCCCGCGGCTTAGCCATGCACCTCCCGAGGGAGGCGCGTGCGGTGGGTCTGACCGCTCGGAGGAAGAGGAGTTACCTGCCGAGCAGGGCTCCCCGGTCCTACCCGAACGGCAGATTTTGAACTGGGGGGACGAGCCCATCGCCCCTTTGATACAACAGGGGGGGGTTTTCCCCTTCGACGCCATCATTCCCCCCCAGGACGCCCCCCAAGAGGAGTTGTCTGGCGGGGAGGAATGGGACCGCGCTACCGCGGCCACCTCTCTGTTAGGGACCCGTTCGGAGGCTAGCCTCAACGAGCCCTATCAGAAGCAGTTTCTGGGGGTAATGTCTAGGGCTGCAGCTAAGCTTGGCATCGCTCGATCCGAACCACTTCCGCCCCTCAAATCAGTGCTGCGGGGTTGCTATTACCAGCCACTCCAGGCACCACAGGCACCCCACCCGAAGCCCCGGCTGCCGGTCTGTATAGACGTGGTTTGCGCGGTGCAGTCAGGATGGGAAAGGCCTCAGGAGGCCAAGCCGCTCTGCGCGGGCATGGCTCCGTGGTCGGCCTTAGAGGGGGCGGATAAACTCGCGTTAACCGCGATGCCTCCTCTCGAGGATATGGTGGCCAGACACCTGGCCCCTAACTCCGCGAGGCCTGCTTTGCCCTCTAAAGCGTGCCAACTTACAGCCAAGTTGGCCGAAAAGGCGTACTTGGCGGCGGGGCAGTCCGCCGCCATGACCAACAACCTGGCCATTCTGCAGGGCTACCAGGCGGTGCTCCTGCGGGACATGCAAGGTGACCCTGCCCCCGAGCTGTTTTCAGAGCTCAGGATGGCCACGGATTACGCCATGCGTATGGTAGACTGCCTGGCGCAGAACAGTGGGAAGGTCATGGCCTTCTCCGTTCTCACCCACCGCCACCTGTGGCTAAATCTTACCCAGCTCCCTGAGCAGGATAAGAGGAGGCTGCTGGGGGCTCAGATCTCCTCGGGGGGCCTGTTCGGCTCCTCCGTGGAAGACTTGGCCCAGCGGTTGGAGACGCGTCAGAGGGACTCGGCGGCGGTCAGCTCCTTCATGCCCAAGCGGGCGAAGGGGGAGGACCGCCGGTTCCAGGTCCAAGCGCGCGCGCAGAGTCGTCCTCCGGGGCCTCCGCCGCCGCGGGCCTTCTCACCGGCTAGGGCGCCCCCAGTGGATGCGCCCCACCCAGCCGCGGTGGGCCCATCATTCGTCCCACGGCAGGCCAGGGTACGCGGCCCCCGCCCCCCAAAACGAGGAGGTGCGCGGGGAGCGGGTAACCAGTCCCATACTTAGTCACCTCCCTGGGGAAGGGGGGGGGCTATGAGCCCACTGTCGTTGGAGCTCAGCGCTCAACTTCGGTCTGGGACTCAGCAGGGGCCTACCCAACCCAGCTCGCCGGGGCTTGGCTTCAGGGCCAGCCTTTGGCTTGTAGCTTTAGGGACAAGCCCACCGTCCTCGGTGCCCAGCGCCCGAGTCCAGTCGGGAGCTCTCCCTGGATCGCTTATCCGCCGTCAGGAGGCCCCCGGGACAAGCCCACCATCGATGGTGCCATGGGCCCATCGTTGGTCGGGAGCTCTCCTGGGGACCGCGCGAGCGGACGAGTCCGCATCCGGCGGTCAAAAGAGAGGCTTGCCTCTTTACTCCCCCCAGCCGGCGAAAGCCGCACGGCTGGGGGGTTTCGCCGGTTCAACACGCTCACAGGGCACGTCAGTAGGCGGAGCCCGCGTAAGAAACCGGCAGGGGGGCTTAGCCTCGTTTGTCCCGCGCCCCCCTTTTTTCTTCCCCAACCAAAGCACCGGGTCACCCGGTGCCCAACAATATACTAAAGAGAGGGGTTCGCATCTTCCTTTACCTCGACGACGCTCTTATTGTGGCCAGCTCGAGGATCGATGCCATGAAACATACCAAGGTGGTGACCGATCACCTACAAACCTTAGGGTTTCTGGTGAACTGGAAAAAGAGCTGCCTCGCCCCAGAACAGACGGCGATCTTCCTGGGGCTCAAGTTGAACTCCCGGGCTATGCGAGCCCGCCTTTCGCGGGAGCGACAGGCGCGCACGGTGCGGACAGCGACGACATTAAGTCGATGCTCCTCGGTGTCAGTGCTTCAGTGCACAGTCATGTTGGTCCCGATGGCCTCGGCACTGCATGTGCTCCCCCTGGGGAGGCTACACATGCGTCCGTTCCAGATCTGGTTCCTTGCGTTGCGCTTGGATCCAGCCAGGGACCGTCATCGCAGGGTGCCTATGACAGGTCAGGCCCGCCTGGCTTTGGTGTGCAGGCTTCTGTCGGCGAACGGCCGGTGGGAAGCTCAGGAGCATCGCCGCATAAACGTCTTGGAGCTGGAGGCGATCCGCCTCGCTCTGCTTCATTTCCAGCGAGTCATACATGGACGCCATGTGCTGATTCGCTCGGACAATATGACGGCGATCACCCACCTGAACAAACAGGGCGGTGTGCGGTCGAAGACTTTGAACCGGTTAGCGGCGGAGATTCACCTGTGGGCGTATCCCCGTCTCCTGTCAGTGTCGGCGGTCTATCTGCCAGGACGGCTGAATTACGGCGCCGACCTGCTGTCTCGAGGCTACCCCCGTCACACGGAGTGGTGCCTCCACCCTCAGGTGGTGGAACAGATTTGGGCCAGGTTCGGTCGTGCCCGCGTCGATCTCTTCGCATCGCGGCGCGCGACGCACTGCCCATTGTGGTTCTCGATCCAGGAGGACAGCCCCCCGTTGGGACACGACGCGTTGGCGAACGCGTGGCCACGGGAGGGGCTTTATGCGTTCCACCGATCCCCCTGATCCGTCAGGTGTTGGACAGGGTGAGGGAACAGCGTCTCAGGCTCGTTCTAGTGGCCCCGTTCTGGCCCAGGCAGACGTGGTTTGCGGACCTGGTCTCCCTGGCGCAGGGCCCGCCGTGGGCATTGCCGGTGCGGGCCGATCTCCTGTCCCAGGCGGAGGGGGAGGTGTTCCACCCCTCCCCAGGCAGGTGGAAGCTAGCAGTCTGGCTCCTGAACGGGACCAGTTGCTAGCACAGGGCTTGCCTGACAATGTGGTGCGCACTATTGAGAGTGCTAGGGCCGCTTCGACCCGCACTCAGTATGCGTACAAGTGGCGGGTTTTTTCGCGATGGTGCACAAGTAAGGGTGTGGATCCAGTGAACTGCAGCGTGCGTCCAGTTCTCTGTTTCCTTCAAAGCTTGCTTGACGCGGGGCAGTCCCCGCAGTCGCTTAAGGTGTACATAGCCGCGATTTCGGCTTGCCACATGGGGATTGAAGGGACCCCCGTGGGGGTGTGCCCTTTGGTCTCGCGCTTCATGAAGGGGGCGCGTAAACTGCGCCCGCCGTTGCGGTGCGTTTTTCCCAAATGGGACCTGGTTACGGTGCTGGACGGGCTAACGGGTCATCCGTTTGAGCCCTTGGACTCCGCCGATTTAAAGGTTCTGTCCTTAAAGACCGCGCTGCTGCTGGCCTTATCGTCAGGGAAGAGAGTCGGTGACCTGATTGCCCTCTCGGTACAGCAGGCCTGTATGGTTTTTGGGGACGATGGGCGCAGGGTTACGTTGCGACCTAACCCGGCGTACCAGCCCAAGAATATTAATGCCAGCTATAGGTCTATGGTAATAGACTTATCGGCATTCTGTCCCCCGCCGTTCAGTTCGGGTGAGGAGAGACGTTTGCACATGCTGTGCCCCGTAAGGGCGCTCTCGGCCTATGTGGCCAGGACGCGCTCATTACGCATTACAGATCAGCTGTTGGTTTGCTTTGGGCAAAGGGCCCAGGGCGGACCCCTTTCCAAGGATCGCTTATCACACTGGATAGTGGAGGCGATCGCGTTGGCATACTCTGCCGTGGGCAAGGTTCCCCCGGAGGGTATCAAGGCGCATTCTACGCGAGGTGTTGCGACATCCTCTGCGTTGTTGCGTGGTGTGTCGGTGGAGGACATGTGTGCCGCGGCTTCATGGTCCTCTCATCACACTTTCGTCAGGTACTACAGTCTCGACGTGTCCGGTTCGCAGTTCGTGCACGCGGTGCTGTCGGTGGCAAGAAAGTAGTATCGTTGCCACTCTAATATGTCAGACGGTTAGGCATAAACGTTGCCATATGGCCGTGGTTCACCGGTGCCTTTCGGGTCGCCCTGTGGGGTGCTCCCGGCAGCAAGGTCGGTTGAATGGAGGCACTAGTGAGAGCTTGAGTTCGAAACGAAGTAAAACATTAGGGTTGTGCTACAACCCAGGTTTTACGAGTGAGAACGAGAGCTCTCACTACCCAGCCTTGCTGCGTCGATGCGTCTCTGGGTGCGTCGGATCTCAGCTGGCTGGAAGAAATGAGTGGCGGCCCCTGGGCTGACTGGCCGTGACGTAGTCACGGGGGCGAGGTGGGAGGCCCAGTCAGCCCCAGGGGGGTACCACGTCACCTAAAGGGGCGTGGTCAGGTTTTAATGTAAAGTAATTTTTGGAGCAAAAATGACAGTCTTCCATAATGCTGCGTACGCAGCGAACTAGGCACTAGTGAGAGCTCTCGTTCTCACTCGTAAAACCTGGGTTGTAGCACAACCCTAATGTTTCACTTCCCAGGTTCCTCTATCTGTGTCAAAACCTTCCCATCTTTCTCACATCAGCTTTCTTCAAAGAATTGGACTCCATAATGCTGTCCTACATCTGGAACTATAAGAACCATAGAATTTCAAAAACTCACTTGCAAAAACCCAAGTCTGAGGGAGGGTTGGCCTTACCAGTATTTAGGCACTACTGCACTGCCAATGTTAGGGCTCTAATCATGTACTGGCGGCAAGGGACTCCGGGTAACTTAACTCCCGGGGCTACCCTGTGGCTGAAAATGGAGGCCAACTCTATTGCCAACTCCTCTCTGCCAGCCATGTTATTTTCTAAGCTAGAGATGCCTAGGACTTTACAAAATTTAAGTTTTGTTATGAAAAACTCTAAACCAACTTAGGAGTGTTTTGAGTCTACCAAATCTTTCTGTCCACACATCAATTTGTTTCAATCACTCTTTTTTGCCTCCACGGTTAGACAAAAACTACCATGCCTGGAGTGAGAAGGGTCTGGTTTCGATCAGAGACCTATACATAGAAGGTCATTTTGCATAATTTGATCTACTGAAGAGGAAGTTTGAGTTGCACACACTGGCTCAGATACCTGCAAATCAGAGATTACGTTCGATCCAAGATTCATGCCTTTGAAGCGCTCCTAAATGAACATGCTTTTTTCTTTTTTTATAGATATATTTTATTTAACATTTTTATAGAACAATAAGCGAACAAGACAAACAGGCTCAGACACAGGAAAAGAAAAAAGCATACATCGTTGACATTTAACAACTGACGGTAACAACATGGCAGTGTTGCCGCATAAGGTGCTTATGTGCTTGTAAGAGATATTGTGCATAGGGTCCTACACAAGGGGTCCATGGGAAACCAGTCGGGCAAGCCGTCCGTTACCCCTGACCTCAGTCACTAGTCATTCTTAACCTGGTCAAAGTAGGTTAAAAACAGGTCCCAGATAGTTGAGAACCTTTTAAGTGAGTGAGTCTCTCCATCTGTATAACAGAGATCATGTTCATCAGCCACACCTGAAAAGAAGGTGAAGAGGACACCTTCCATTCCTTCAGAATGAGTGTTTCGGCTACAGTTGTCCCCTGCGTCAGAGATTGTTGCACAGCTGTAGGGAAGTTCAGAGAGGACTCCAAGCAGCCGAAGATGGTAATAACAAATCAAACATTTCTGATCAATATCATTCACACTTCTAATAATATAACATTAACATTAAATTCATTCATACCAGTAGCGTCTTTATGAGTTGACCCAAGCTGAACAGTCCTGAACCATCTCCTCTGTTGTCTGTGTGTCTCTCTCTTGAAGTGCAAAGTGATTCTGCTGAGGCACTGCAGACAGGTGCTCTCACTCAGCTAATGAGTTGGGTGGTTGGGCTTTTTTCTTAGCATCTATAATAGAACTGCATTGGGGAACACCCTTCTTCCATGTTTATCAGTGCCAAGATCACGATGGAAAATTCAACACCTCCCACTTGAGCTCCTGGTTCTTGAACCCAAGGAGGTCACAGCAGTTTGATCCAGGTTCTGGTGTTGGAAGGGTTGAGCAAAATCATCTTCTGGTGCCTTTGGAGTGGTAGACTGTCCTACTGTTTGTGCATCCTCTTCAGCATCTGTAGCTCCAGGGTTATTTTGCTCTTCTACAGGAAGCAAGACGGCTATCCGCCTGACGTCTCTGTGAAGAACCATTACAGGAATTTTGGCTGAAAGTTCCTTCTTTGCTTTGCCAACCTCTTTGACAATCTTCACAGTTGAGACTGGGTATGGGAATGTTCGGACATTCACATCCCTCACAACTCCCTTCTGTCCATGTTGACACTGACAACCTTAGCAAGCCTATACGGACTCCTCAAGGAATTCTGGTCCGCTAGCCAGACGATGTCCCCAATGCCAACATTCTGCTCCCTTGTATGTCACTTACTCCTGACAACAAGTTTGGTCCAGCCAACGGACCCAAATTCTTCCAGAACTTGTTTACCTGGATCACTCTTAGCCTTGCATCTATGGGTCTTTCGTTAGCCAGATTTGCTGCCATATAAAGGAATGTTTGAAAAGCTCCCCATGTGAAGATTCCATTGTGAAAAGAGCCTAGTCAATGGAGGAGGTCCCAGGTTATGCGGGGCTCTTTTCACGATCCTGCTTCAGCGGCTCCATTCCTGTGAGGTGAGTCATGCTGGATGGATCTTCCAACCCCAGTCTGTTCCATTTTTGGCAGCCTCATTCTCGAGTTCTGATTTCTCCAACTGGTCCAGAAACAGGTAAAGCTCCTCTAGGGCAGGCTTGGCTCCCACAAAGTTCTTCCCGGGGTCCGACCACATACAACCGACCAACCACATTCATATCGTAGTCTTAAGGAAAAGGTCAGTCTTTCCATACAGTGGATTTCGTTGACAATTGAGATCCAGTCGTCCACTGATGGCGGGATTGTCTGGAACCATTTCTGTGTAATGGCTTTCTTGGTAGCCACAAGAAGCACTTTACAAAGATATTCATCCTGCGGCATGAGACTGTCCGGAGTTTTTCCCAGGTACAAGGTGAGAAATGAGCAGTCAATTTCAGTCTCAAAGATGACCCTTAGTTCTTTGGCTATCTCTTCCCAAAAACTTTTGGTTACAGAGCATCCCCAAAATACATGTCTGCCATTGATTTACCACACTTCCTCCAACATTCATCTTGTCCCCTGGAGCCCCCCTGCTTCAATTTCGGGGTCACAAATATCGTATTATATTCTTCCAGGAGAATTCTCGGCAGGATCTTGAGTTGGTGGTTCTAGCCAGACCCTCCCAAATGTCATTCCATTCGTAATCAGATATTTCCAGGCCTGACTCCCTCTCCCATTTATGTTTGACCTGGACTGCAGAGTTGTTTTTGGCATTTTGTAGGTTGTTATATGCAGTCTTGAACCTCGAGGGCTACCTTGGTCCATTGGTTTGATTCATCCAGATAGGCAACCTGGTGTTGACAATTACCTAATATAGATTGTGCAGGTATATCAAATTGCTTCAATTCCAAGTCTTTCCACTTGGCTGAATAATTTGGAATGCACCAGCAAACCAGTGGCCTCAGCTGGGCAGCAATGAAATAGTCCTCAATGCATGGAAGAGAAAGTCCGGCTTTATCTTTAGGTAATTGTAGAGTGCTATATATTTTTTGCTGTCCCATACAAATCTTGAGATCATCCTATTCCATTCATTGAAGTATTTAGAGGGGACTGCAATGGGAAGTGACTTAAATAAATACAACAACCGAGGAAGTACATTCATTTTTATCGTTTCAATTCGGTTTGACAAATACTGACCATCTATCAAGATCTGTTTGAATGCCCTTGACAACCGGACCATAGTTACCCTGGAGATGTTTTTTGGGATCCCAGATATTTGATGGCAGGTGAATCCGATTTGAGGTCAAATCTGCTTCGCAACTCAGCAGTCGGTGTAAAGTAATAGTAAAGTAATCCATTTAGAGTGTATAATCCAGAGTATAATCCAAACAATTTCAGGAAGAACAACAGTTTGGGTCTCTGGGTTTCAGAACAAAATGTTGTCTGCAAATAAGCTTATTCAACGCTTATTCAACGCTTCCAATCAGAATCCCATTAATCTCTGGATCCTCCCTCACTGCCTGAACTAATGGTTCTATTAAAAAAAACGCAAAGAGGCGGGGGGGCTAAGCGGGCAACCTTGACGGCAGCCTCTCTCTAGTGTGATGGGTCGGGACAAGTGTCCATTAATTCGTATTCTAGCTATGGGAGATGAATATATTTATTTAATGCACTACTGATCTGTCATTGAAGCGAAATCGCTCCAGCACCTGAGAGATGACCCCACCCAACCAAATCAAAAGCCTTCTCTGTGTCTAAGCTGAGTAGCCTTGTGCTGATTCTTTCTTTAGTCACATGGTCAATCACATGAATATTATCCTGGGTTTGTCTATCTCGGACAAACCCTGTTTGTTCTTCGTCCATTAGCTCAGGAACTATATGCTAGAATCTTTTGTCAATTATTGATGCGTATAGTTTATAATCTATATTTAAAACAGATATTGGTCAATATGAGATACATTCTTATCCTTACCCTCTTTAGGGATTATAGATATTACCGCTTTGTTCCACGATTGGGGCATCTGTCCTTCATTAAGGGTGTAGTCTCACTCCAAGCACCTCATTTCTAGATTTGTATGTTTGTTTGACAACTGCACCGCAGCCTCTACTGAGAAGATTAGAGAAGCATGGCAGGGGGAACTTGGCATTGATTTATCTGACATTATATGGGATATGAGTCTGTCTGTGATACAACTTTGTTCAGTTAA